>NC_056725.1:495320115-495651365 GCF_019279795.1 Protopterus annectens | reverse complement strand
TTCCAAGGAGAAATTCTTTAGTCTTGGGACAGGGTTATATATAAAGCTAGTTAGATATTTCACTTTCCTTACTGTGAGGTTATTGTATTTAATATGCGCAAGTCTATGGTATTTGGCTAGCAGGTATCTGGGAGTGGATGTGATGTTTATTTGAGTATGGATGAGGGTAAAAGTTTGTAAAGCTATTTGTTTTGGAGAGTAGTTAAACAGGTCATAATTCACTTTTTCAAAGGAGGTGAAATAATACGCTGAGGTGAGGGCAGGTATGATTGTGGCTAAGAGTATAAGCTTGGTTAGGTTAGCATTAGTTACTGTAGGCATATTGATAAGATTACTTAAAAGCAATGGAGGTGAAACAGGGATAATAAAATAAAAGAGATGAAGGGTGTGGTGAAACAGGGATAATAAAATAAAAGAGATGAAGGGTGTGGCTAAGTGTTAAGGAGAAGGGAGCTTGTCAAGGTTAGGTATCCGGTGTTAGACAGGGTAATCTACTATAAATTGGAGGCTATTTAAGGATAGGTGAAGGAGGCGTGTGGCTTATTTATATAGATTGGGCAGAGTATAAGATTGGAGGGATGGGAGGTAGGGTGTGGTATGGTAAGTATAAGTCTAGGACCACTGGGGGTGGGTGGGAATTGGGGGTAGGGTAGGGGAGCAGAGTGAGCCCGTAGGGCGAAAGGAGCGGGTTAGGAGCAGACAAAGGAAGAAATTGCAGAGAGAATCTATAAGCAGCAGACTCCTGAGGAGCTCCTGGAAGTAACAGGTGAGTGGGGAGTGATAGTTCAGCTGTTTGCTTACTAAGGGATAGTAGTGTAGAGGAAAAAAGCTACATAAAGGAGGAATACTAAGGAGCAGTCTGAGATAGCAAGAACATAGAAAAGTGGTCTAGAATTTAAAACAGGAGAGAAGGGGATACTACACAAGCCTAGATTATTGTGCCACCTAGTGGGTAAAAAGTACAGTGCAGCTGAAGGCTAAAAAGAAGAATAGAGATAGCTAGAACAGATGGCTCCGGTACTAGTTACAGAGGGGAAACAAGTAGTTACTTATGAGGTAGCGAAGGATATGGCTGCTGGGTGCCTGGCTCAGTAGTGTGGATTGCATAGAACACTAGGTATTAAAAACAGTGCAGCTTAGCAGTTGACTTAGGGTAAAACATACTTTCTTCTGTCCTATGGGAACTGGTATTTGAAATAGAATGGCAGGTTTCTTTTGGGGTGAAGATGGGATGGCAGCGACTAGTTGTAGGGTGTCCTTATTCATCCAAATCTTAGTACAGGACTGGAAGTTGAAAGCTACGTAGGTTAGTGGGAGACAAAGAACAATCACAGTGGTAAGAACACAGTAGCTTCAGGTTTGTTCATTAGCAAAATTAAGATGAGAAACAGGTAAACATAGTAGTTTCAGGTTTGCTCATTAACAAATAAGAGGAGAAGCAGTAATATCCCTGATAAAAAGCACCTAGAGTAGTAACATCGTCTGAGATGGCCAAAAAGCTTCAACAGAAATACTACAGTTGCTGGGACATAACACTACTGCTAGATTTTAAACTAGACCATATTTGCAAACAAAAAGCAGTGTGAACACAATACTCAGTGATTTAACCTAAAAAACAGCTGAATAAATGCTAAAATAACAAGATACAGTAGACTCCCTAATTATACAAGTTAATAACTATGGTGCAACACTGGATCTAATGTTAGATGCTGGTCTTGCTAAGTTTAACATATCTGAGATAGTACCAACCAAATGCTATGTCCCAGGTAGTACACTTCATCAGTAAAAAACAAGGCTAACACAGTAAAATAGTGCTAATACAACAGGGAGAAAGATGGTAAGTTGTGTATACAACAAGCTCACGTACACATAGCATAAGGTAACATTGTAACATATTAAGCATAATGCGGACAAAATGATAAGCTAGAAGCAAGTAATGGCATCATGACTTGTTGCTCCCACTAAAAGTTGTGTTGTACGCTCTTTACCAAAACTTGCAGCGCTCTCTATAAACTACAGATAACTGTATAAGATAGTGTTCCGTCACTATCCTGGTAACAGTTGTTACACTAGCCCAACCAGTGTCCTAAAAGGTCTAGGTTCAGTTTAGCTGGCCTCATGTAGTACAGCAGGATGGGTGCTGACTACTAATGCACATTAAAGCCTATATAGGCAGTGCACAACCTTATTTATCCCACTATATCCAGATTCATTGAACAGGACTAATTTAGGCTAGGCAACTGAGCAGGATTGGTTCGGAAATGCACCCAGATCCCTATTTAATAAGTGCCCTAATTTAGAAAGAAAGTAAAACCTTCCCCATATTGTACTAGGCGTATTCAAGATTCGCTTGGTAAGCACCCAGACTACTGTTTAATGAAGCGCCCTGTTGTAGAAAAGAAAGAAAAAAACAGTGCCCCAATTTAATGTGAGGCATTGCCCTCTTTCATTTATAGCCAGATAGTAAGAATATGCCTTGTAAGTAGGCGATCCCAACATATAGTTCCGTACTCTCTCATTGAAATTGGAGATGGTGAAAGAATGAGAAAGCCGGCAATAAAGCATGGCAAACACTTTACACTGTTGATCTCTACACACCTACATGTGGTCAGCTGGAGTCGACGCTGCATAAAAAGGGGCTAAAATGCTATTAGTGGTACAACTCTCACCCATATACTCGGCAAGATCCCAAAAAGAAATAAAAATATTCAGGAAATTGATGAAAAGGTCTCGCAGTCTAGAGATCACAGCGGGAGGACCTGCGTTTTACAAACAAGTATAGTGGCATAACAATATGAAAGAGATTAAAAATACATTGCATACCTTATTTTAGTTTGGTTAAAAGCATTGGTTAGTCTTTCCAGTAGTCAAAACAGTTTCCATGGACAGTTTTCGTCTTATTTATGTACAATAGTAACAGCAAACACAAAGTAGAAAAAGGCCCTCCGAGACCAGGGAGACACAGCAGCCAGGGCAAGTGCGGGATAAATAAACATGGCACCACACTGGGCTACCCAACTATATGCTATTTGGGGAGGATATGAGGTGGAAAGGTGAGGAGATAGGGAAGAAGCAGGACAGCTAGATCGGGGAGGGGCAATTGACCCTTGTAAGGTGAGCTAGGAAAGGTGGATTGGGCAGGTAAAATGCTAAGCAATAGAGTTATGGACAGGAGAAAGTGAATAGAGCGGGCTAAGTCTGAAGGAGCAAGTGGTAGTATATGGAGCAGACAAAGGAAGAAATTGCAGAGAGAATCTATAAGTAGCAGACTCCTGAGGAGCTCCTGGAAGTAACTGGGTTGTGGGGAGTGATAGTTCAGCTGTTTGCTTACTAAGGGATAGTAGTGTAGAGGAAAAAAGCTACATAAAGGAGGAGTACTAAGGAGCAGTCTGAGATGGCAAGAACATAGAAAAGTAGTCTATAATTTAAAACAGGAGAGTAGGGGTAGGGGATACTACACCAGCCTAGATTATTGTGCCACCTAGTGGGCAAAAAGTACAGTGCAGCTGAAGGCTAAAAAGAAGACTAGAGATAGCTAGAACAGATGGCTCCGGTACTAGTTACAGAGGGGAAACAAGTAGTTACTTATGAGGTAGCGAGGGATATGGCTGCTGGGTTCCTGGCTCGGTAGTGTGGATTGCATACAACACTAGGTATTAAAACCAATTTCTAATTAATTTCTTATTTTTTTATACGTTTGTCACACTTAAATGTTTCAGATCATCAAACAAATGTAAATATTAGACAAAGATAACCCAAGTAAAGGCAAAATGCAGTTTTTAAGCAATGATTTTATTTATTAAGGAAAAAAAATCCAAACCTACATGGCCCTATGTGAAAAAGTAATTGCCTCCTAAACCTAATAACTGGTTGTGCCAACCTTAGCAGCAACAACTGCAATCAAGCTTTTGCGATAACTGGCAATGAGTTTTTCACATCGCTGTTGAGGAATTTGGGCCACTCTTCTTTGCAGAATTGTTTTAATTCAGCCATATTGGAGGGTTTCCAAGCATGAACCACCTTTTTAAGGTCATGCCACAGTATCTCAATTGGATTCAAGTCCGGACTTTGACTAGGCCACTCCAAAACCTTCATTTTTTTTTTTTTTAAGCCGTTCAGAGATGGACTTGCTTGTATGTTTTGGATTATTGTCCTACTGCAGAACCCAGGTGCGCTTCAGCTTGAGGTCACGAACTGATGGCCGGACATTCTCCATCAGGATTTTTTGGTAGAGAGCAAAATTCATGGTTCCATCAATCACAGCAAGTCGTCCAGGTCCAGAAGCAGCAAAGCAACCCCAGACCATCACACTTCCACCACCATGTTTGACTTGTTAGCATGATGTTCTTTTTCTGAAATGCTGTGTTACTTTTATGCCAGATGTAATGGGACACACTTCTCCCAAAAAGTTCAACTTTTATTTTGTCAGTCCACAGAATATTTTCGCAAAAGTCTTGGGATCATCAAGATGTTTTTTGGCAAAAGTGAGATGACCCTTTATGTTCTTTTTGGTCAGCAATGGTTTTTGCTTTGGAACTTTGCCATGCATGCCATTTTTGCCCAGTCTCTTTCTTATGGTTGAGTCATGGGCACTGACCTTAACTGAGGCAAGAGAGGCCTGCAGTTTTTTAGATGTTGTTCTAGCTTCTTTTGTGACCTCTTGGATGAGTTGTTGCTGTGCTCTTGGGGTAATTTTTGTAGGATGCCCACTCCTGGGAAGGTTCAACACTGTTCCATGTTTTCTCCATTTGTGGATAATGGCTCTTACTGTGGTTTGCTGGAGTCCCAAAGCTTTAGAAATGGCATTATAACCTTTTCCAGATTGATAGATGTCAATTACTTTGTTTCTCATCTGTTCAAGAATTTCTTTAGGTCTGGGGCATGATGTCTTCCTTTTTGGGATCTTTTGGCCTACTTCACTTTGTCTGACAGGTTCTATTTAAGTGATCTCTTGGTTCAACAGGTCTGGCAGTAATCAGGCGTGGGTGTGGCTAGTGAAATGAAGTCAGCTTTCCCAAAAATGTGATTAACCACAGATCTGAAGTAGTTAACTTCATTTATCTGCAACCTGTGGGTAATTGGATCCATATCGGATCCGAGCCAGCAACATTTTTTCAAGCATCTGCTCCAGGCACCTCCCCTTACCCATAATCCCTTACATCTCCTGCCTTCCCCCAGACGTTTGCCGCATCATGCGTACGCATCGTGGTCTCTGTAGTTCCAAGTTAGGTATAGTAAGTGGTGCTTTTTGGTTTATATTTAGTGCATGAGTGTAGTTGTTTTGTGGTCAACCCTTTCCTCCCCTTCGACATTCGTCAGTATGTAGTTTAGAAAGTTTGTTATTTCTGATGTAGTGTAAGCCTAACTGACCCTTGTGTGTGTGCGTTTGTTGGCTTAGTTTTAGCTGCGTGGTGTGTGATGATGGCTGACCAGCCAAAACCCACATTTAAAAAATGCACAGAGTGTGGCCAAAATGCTTTCACCGGCTGATGGCCACACTTTGTGTGTTATTTTCCTGGGCATTCCCCAACTTAGTCTGCCATGTAGTGTGTATGCAAGGTTCAAGCCCGGGGCATGGATAGAGAGGAAGTCGAAACTTGCAGCTAAGGGCCTGCTATCAGTTTCTGCATTAGTAACAACGACCTCGACATCGGCTCCAGTAGCCGACCAACACCCCCCCCTCATGCTGGGACTCGACCTTCCTCTAAGCCTGTTGAGACAGGGACAAAAAAACAAAGGATAGAGATGAGAGAAAGAGAAAAGGGTGGAAAGGCACCGCAAACGATCTCTGGAGCAGGAGCCATTTCCCCGTCCCCCTTCTAAAATTGTCAGGGCGACTTCTCCTCGGCTCCATTCCCTGAGGTTCTCCCTGGAGCCAATGGAGCCTTCGGACCAGAGGCCTTTTTCGAGATCATCTCACAGACCATCCAGATCCGAGTTGGTCTCCTCCTCGCGGTCGACTCGGAGTCTGTCGGAGCTTGACATGGACAGGATGATACGGAGATTCATTCAGACCCAAATTCAAATGGGAGTCTTGCCAGGCCCCTCTCCGGCCAGAGAGGGGACCTCTATGCCCTTCTTTCATCCAATCTCTCCTTCCCCGATCCGACCTGTGGTTTCTGGGTTTACGGATCTGAGGATCCTTGAAGCTGGGGGTTTGGCGCCGACTGTTCCTCCAACCTCGACGCCAGCGATTGCCTTATGTTCCTCGGATCAGACTTGTTCGGATCTGAGCAAATCTCGGGGCTGAGAAAAGGGAGCCGGATCCGAGGGAATGGAGATGTCTTCGGCTCCGACTTTGTCGGATCCAAGCCGTTCTTTCAGAACCCTGGCTACCTTGGCCTCTGCCTAGTTCCTCACGATGGAGCCGGGGAGAACTTCTTCCTTGTTGGTTGACAAGGAGGTGCGCTCTCCTTCGGCCTTCAACGTGGTGGAGAGGGTTCTCTCCCAGGGATTTGAGACCCCAGCCCATTGGCTCGCACTCCGCCCAGGCTGCCGTGAATTTGGTCACGACCCCATCAGCTTGTCCCAGGGACAGCCCGTGCTAGAGGACCCCCAGGTGGATCCCATCGTGGAACCCCCCCATGACTTACAAACCCTCTTCAGAGAGTCCCACTATGGAGGCTCCCCGTAAGCATTCATGTAAGAGGAGGCACATATACTCCCCCGAGTCCGTCACAGAAGATACTTACTTGGATGAAGGTGAGGGTTCCTCTCTCAAGGATGTCTCCTTGGAGACAGCATGGAAATCCTCCCCCAGAGGGGAGGTTGGTCAGCCCCAAAACCCTCTATGGATGAGTCTGTATTCCTGGAGGCCTTTGGCTCGGGCCCATCTACATCCTGGGTGTCCCCTCCTGCAGATCCATTAGTGGATCTCATTACCACGTGGGCATGGAAGGAGCCTGACACCATAGAGCCAATACCCAAATGCCTAGACAGGATCTTTTCTCCTCCCACAGACAGACAGACAGGCAGGCTTGGTACAAGGGATCCCCTGTGGACGCTATGGTGGTTGCAGCGGCCACCAAGAGAGAGAACTGGCTCAGGAAATTTCTTCGGTCCACCCTCTGGACAAGGAGTCTAGGGCAGTGGATCGGTTTGGGAAACAAGTCTTTTCTTCAGCCACGTTTTCTATACGAGTGCTGAATTATTTGGCACACGTCATTCGACTCCGGTGAGACCTAGTCATGGAATTCGCTTTGTCACCCCCAGAGTCTTTGTCACCAGAGGAAAAATGACTGTTCTTGGTGAAGATTTCCATTCTGAAATTTGTTTCAAATACGTCCATGCATCTTCTTTCCCATGCCATGGAAGGAGCGGCTAGGGCGGCAGGGACCGGCGTAGCTATGAAGCACGCTTGGCTCAGACTCTGTCAATTCGCGGACTCCTTCAAGGTGTCGTTCACAAATGCTCCATTTGACGGTACCTCCCTGTTTGGGAAAACAGTTTGTGACACCCTGGTCCAGAGCAAGAAGGGCGGGAAGACTTTGTCTTCCATCGGAGTCCGCTTTTCTTGCCCTCAAAGATCCTTTTCTAGGAATCAGAGAGGGCAGAAGAAGATGTGGTTCTGAAAATCTCAGTTTTCCTGGGGCACTCAGGACAACTCATCCCCTAGAGACAGAGCGGGACAAGACAGACGCTGCCCCAGAGGCAGAGGGGGCCTGAGGAACTTTGGGTCTAGGGAGACCTTCTCGGACAGACCCGCACAGCAACTCTGAGGGGTTGCCTGACTGTCCTACTCTGGAGACAGTCAAGGGAAGATTGTCATTGCACCTAATGGCTTGGGAGTCCATTACGATGGACCGTTGGGTGCTCCAAATTATATCCAGAGGATACTCCATCCCATTAGTTGCCCCACCCTTCCAATCAAAGCACCTCCCGGATGTTCCACCCTCTCAAAGGGAGGCCTCAGCTCACAAAATTTCAAAGCTTATTTACAATTGGGCCATCAAACAGGTTCTTTTTAGTGCCAAAAAGACGGACCCAGACCCAAGGCCTGTCAACCCTGAACCCTGTCTGTACCTGTCCTGACAGAAATTCGAATGGTTGCAGTCCATCTCACCTCTACCTTACCTCCGACCCGATTATACGACTTGATGTGTTTACCTCAGCAGGATGCTTACTGCCATATCAGACGGCAGCGAAGAGAGATTTTCTTCACCTCCTTCAGCTGGGCCAACTAATCATTTTCCAATTACCCTCAGTCTCACCACAGCCCCCAGGGTGTTTACCAAGGTTATGGCAGTTGTAGCGGCTCACCTGAGACTTCAGGGAATTCAAGTGTTTCCTTACCTAGACGATTGGCTCCTCGCTGCTGCCACCAAGTGTCTACTTTGCATGGCCAGAGACTCCTTCCTGCATTTTGCAGTCAACCTAGGGATTACCATCAACATCTCCAAGTCCCGCTTGAACCCAACACATACCTTGGAATTCATAGGGGCACGGTTGGACACTCTACTGTTGCAAGTTTTTCTCACTCGGGACAGGGTCCAAAATCTACGAGCTCATGTGTCGGTGATGCTCGGCCCCATGATGCGAACGTTGAGTGATGTTCTCCGAGCCCTAGGGTCCATCGCCGCAGCAATTTCAATCCTTCCCTGTGCGCGCCTTCACATGAGGGTGCTTCAGTAGACCTTAGCAGTTCAGTGGTCTTGGTTAGACCTCCCCATGGACTACCAAATACGAATCAGCAGAGCCTGCAAGATTTCTCTTCTTTGGCTTCAATCACCGGAAATCTTGGCAGGTCGTCACTGCTTAACACCCCCAGCCCAAGCCACAGTGACCATGGATGCCTCCCAGCTCGGGTGGGGGGGGGGCACTTTTTGGGCAGGACGGTCCCAAGGCACGTGGTCCCAGACAGAGACCAGATTGCATATCGATGTTCTGGAGATGAGGGCAGTGCTTTTAGCGTTGCAAGCCTTCCATGCTGTTTTTTCTCCGGGGACGATTGCAGTTCAGTCAGACAACATGTCTGTTATCTGGTACATCAACAAACATGGAGGAACCAGATCTTACCCTCTCTGCCATGAGGCCATGCGAATATGGGAGTGGGTGATCTCCACCAGTCTGTTTCTGATTGCAACACACATCCCAGGACGCTCCAAAATTTTAGCGGACAGACTGAGTCGGGCTATTCTAATGCCATACAAGTGGTCTCTGAAACAGTCAGTAGAGGAGGAGATCTTCCTTGCGGGGGGTCACCCTTGCTGCAATCTCTTCGCATCTCCTTCCAACGTGAAGTGCAGCCAGTTCTTCGCTCTGATCCCCTCACCAGGGGGCTCCCCCAGAGATGCTTTCGTCCATGCTTGGTCTCCCGGTTTACTGTATGCCTATCCCACGCTACCTCTCATTTCGAAGTTTCTTCAGAAAGCTTGCCGACTGGGGTGCAAAGTGATCCTCATTGCCCCGTTCTGGCCTCATCAAGCATGGTTCCCCTTCCTCTGGTCTCATGCTCTAACTCCTCCACAGATTCTGGATCCCTGCCCGGATCTCATCTCTCATCCCTCGGGCATCAGTCCGCTTAATCTGGACAGCCTCAGGCTGACGGCTTGGTTGCTCCAGTTCTCTTGATCACTAGAACTCCTGGTCTGTCATCTTCAGTAAAGAGTATTTTGGTGGCATCCCACAAAGCTTCCACTAGGAAAGTTTATCGCAGCAAATGGAAACGCTTCTCTATTTGGGCTTCTCAGAGAAACCTAGATCCATTTACAGCCCCGGTTCCTGCAGTGTTGGAGTGTTGTCCTATATTTTCCAACAAGGGGCTAGTTTCTCTACAGTGAAAGTATAACTGGCAGCAATATCTAATTTTCATGTCAGCGAAAATCTGAATGCTGTGGCCTCTTTGAGCTTGTGCAAGGCTTTTCTGAAAGGTATTTTTCTTTTGTGTCCCCTGGTTAAGGTTTCCATCCCTCCTTGGGACTTTACCCTAGTTCTACAGACATTGGTGGCACCCCCATTCAAACCAGCAGCGTCAGTAGATTTGAAATTCCTGTCCTGGAAGACAGCTTTTCTAGTGGCCATTACTTTGGCTAGAAGGGTTTCTGAGATCCAAGCTTTGTCTGCTGTACCCCCTTACTTGATCTTTCATAAAGACAGGGTTTTGCTTCGCACTAACCCTTCTTTCCTACCAAAAGTTTCTTCTGAATCTAATATTAACCAGATATGATTAATCTGCCTGTGTTTTTTCCAAATTTCCAGAACAAGGGTGAATATAAGCTGCATTTGCTAGATTTTCATAGACCGCTTCATTTCTATTTACACAGGACTAAACAATTCCGTAAGTCTGACCAATTATTTGTGTCCTTTTCCAGACCCTTTTTGGGCAAGGCCATTTCCAAGGTCTCCTTGGCTAGATGGATTGCACAATGTATACTGCAAGTCTATAGGGATAAAGGCCTGTCCTCACCTGGTCCTATTAAAGCTCATTTTACCAGATCTATGGCAGCTTTTGCTGCCTTTTGGTCTAGGGTTTCTTTGGATGATATCTGTGCAGCAGTGACCTGGACAAGGTCACATACATTTATTTCTCATTATAAGTTGGATTTGATCTCTAGAGGGAGAGCATCCTTTGGCTCTGCGGTGCTCAGGAATATCCTTCCATGAGGGCCTCCCTGGAGTTTTGGTAGCTGGGGACTCTGTCCTACAGGTTGCAGATAAATGAAGTTAACTACTTCAGATAAAGAAGTTATGTACTCACCATAACGTTCCATCTGAGTAAGTTATACTTCATTTTCTGCAACCGTCCCGCCCTCCTTCCCCCGAACCTGTTTTAGGTTAGTGTTGTTATTGAGTTGCTGATAGTTTGATTAGTGGCAAACTGGATCTGAGGGGGAAGGTAGGAGATGAGGGATTATGGGTAAGGGGAGGAGCTTGGAGCAGATGCTTGAAAAAATGTTGCCGACTCGGATCCGATATGGATCCGATTACTCACAGGTTGCAGAAAATGAAGTATAACTACTCAGATGGAACATTATGGTGAGTACATAACTTCTTTTTACCTCATGATTTAACAAGAGGGGCAATTACTTTTTCACATAGGGTCATGTAGGTTTGGGTAGTTTTTTCCTTACTAAATAAAATCGTCACTTAAAAACTGCATTTTGTGTTTACTTGGGCTGTCTTTGTCTATTTCTCTAATATTTAAATTTGTTTGATGATCTGAAACATTTAAGTGCGACAAACCATGCAAATAAATAAGAAATCAGGAAGGGGAAAATACTTTTTCATTGCACTGTATGTGTGCGTGTGTGTATACACACACACACACACACACACACACACACACACACACACACACACACACACACACACACACACTGGATATAAAATGTTTACACACCCCTGTTAAAATGCCAGGTTTTTGTGATATAAAAAATTAGACCACAATTAATCATTTCAAAACTTTTCCCACCTTTAATGCGAATTATAACATGTACAGTTCAATTGAAAAATATAAAAAATAAAAAGCATACAATACCCTGGTTGCATAAGTGTGCACACCCTTAAACTAATAATTTGTTGTGTGTGCACACACTTAAATGAATACTTTGTTGATACACCTTTTAATTTAATTACATCATTCAGTCTTCTTGGGTACACACCTGCCATCAATTAAAGAGACTCTGATTAAACCCAAATAAAGTTCAGCTCTTGTAGAAGGATTTTCCTGTTGTTTGTCTAGTTGCCTGCTACGGCAAAACCATGATTCGCAGAGAACTTACAAAGCACCAAAGGGATCTCATTGTTGAAAGGTATCAGTCAGGAGAAGGGTACAAAAAAATGTCCACAGCATTGGATATACCATGGAACACAGTGAAGACAGTCATCAAAAAGTGGAGAAAATATGGGACAACAGTAATGGTGCAAAGAACTAGGCGTCTCTCCAAAATTGATGAAAAGACCAGACAAAAACTGGTCAGGGAGGCTGCCAGGACACCTACAGCAACACTGAAGCAGATGCAGGAATTTCTGGCAAGTACTGGTTGTGTACTACATGTGACAACAATCTCCCGTATTCTCTATATGTCTGGGCTATGGGGAAGGGTTGCAAGACGGAAGCCTTTTCTTCCACAGAAAAACATCCAGGCCCAGCTAAAATTTGCAAAACAATACATCAAGTCTCCCAAAAGCTTGTGGGAAAATGTGTTATGGTCTGATGAGACCAAGGTTGAACGTTTTGGCCACAATTCCAAAAGGTACATTTGGCGCACAAACAACACTTCACATCACCAAAAGAACACCATCCCCACTGTGAGGCACGGTGGTAGCAGTATCATGCTTAGGGATTGCTTTTTTTCTTCAGCTGGAACAGGGACTTTAGTCAAGGTAGAGGGGAATTATGAACAGTTCCAAATACCAGTCACTTATGGCCCCAAATCTTCAGGCATCTGCTAGAAAGCTGAAGATGAAGAGGAATTTCACTTTTCAACACGACAGTGACCCCAAGCATACTTCCAAATCAACAAAAGAATGGCTTCAGCCGAAGAAAATTAAAGTTTTGGAATGGCCCAGCCAGAGCCCAGACCTAAATCCAATAGAAAATATGTGAGGTGACCTGAAGAGGGCTGTGCACAAGAGATGCCCTCACAATCTGACAGATTTGGAGCACTTTTGCAAGAATATTGCCAAATCAGGATGTGCCATACTGATGGACTCCTACCCAAGAAGACTGAATGCTGCAATTAAATCAATAGGTGCTTCAAGACTGAATGCAGTAATTAACTCAAAAGGTGCTTCGACAAAGTATTAGTTTAAGGGTGTGCACACACAACAAAGTATTAGTTTAAGGGTGTGCACACTTATGTGACCAGCTTATTGTATGTTTTTAATTTTTTATATTTTTCCCTAACACGTTTGTTTTCTAATTGAATTGTACACGTTATCGGTCACATTAAAAGTGAGAAAAGATTTGAAATGATTTATTGTGGTTTCATTTTTTATATCACAAAAACCTGGCATTTTAACAGCGGTGTGTAAACTTTTTATATCCACTGTATGGATATGGATGTGGATATATATATATATATATATATATATATATATATATATATATATATATATATATATATATATATATATATATATATATATATATATATATATACAATATGGATTCCTATCAGATCGCCGAAAGCTCATTTGACCGAAACCAAATGACTGAAAACTCATTTCACCGAAAATAGTACAGGCAGTGTATGTGCCCTTTTCCCCACTGTAGTACGACCCTGGAGTTAGAATATATAAGTAGGGGAGTGTGGGGGGGTGCAGCCCCCCCCCCCCACCTAGCTTAGTTTTATACTATCCTGTTCCTATTAACTAGGTAAGTTGGTAGTTTTTAACAACATTAGGTGGGGGGCTACGCCCCCCCACACCCCTTTGCGCCCCCACACCCCCCTACTTATATATTCTAATTCCAGGGTCACACTACAGTGGGGAAAAGGGCATATACACTGCCTGTACTATTTTCAGTGAAATAATTTTTCGGCGAAATGAGTTTTCAGTCATTTGGTCTTGGTGAAATGAGTTTCGGTCAAATGAGCATTCGGCGATCTGATAGGAACCCATAGATATATATATATATATATATATATATATATATATATATATATATATATATATATACATATACACACACACACACACACACACACACACACATTTTTTTTTTTTTTTTTTTAACAAATGTAATTAACTTCAACATTATATAAATTGTTCAATTCCTGCCTTCCCTTAAACCTCACTCCTCCTGAACATTGTTTAGCATGTACTGTTCCTGCAAGTTCATTTATTTCTGTGTAATTTGCTCATTCTCTTTACTAAAGCTCCCACATCCAGCTTTATCTCATTTTACAGTATTTGATACTTCAGTTACAGTTGGTTTAGATTTTGTTTTTCATTTTCTAGTAATTGCTTTATTTGGCAGCTAATAGCATTAGATTTAGTAAGGCCTTAATGCATATAGGCAATTCAAATAATGTGCTCCAGCTCAAAAAGATTAATTTCCTTAGTTGTAGCCATTTGGTCCCCCAGCATTTCTGACAGAGTGCTATGCAGGGGATTTTAAACTTTGCCAACTCATTACACCCCCCCTATTACTGTCTGCCTGAGTAAAAGTTCTCTGAAGTCTCCTTGGGGTAACGAAGTACTTATGCAATCCTTCTCAACCTTCTGGGCTTTGTTACATAGTTTGAAGCCACTTCTTTGTCCACATATTGTTCCTTTGTAAATTCCCTTTCCAGGTTCTTATCCCAGTCTTTTCTAACCTCCTCTGATCGATTGTTATCCTTATAATACAATGTTTTATATACCTTACTAACTATCCCTTTTTAACAGCAGCTTCTATTCTAGATTCAGTTAAAAACTCTATTAGAGCTGGTCTTTCACTTAGCAATCCCATACCCTTTTCTGTTTGCCTATAGTATGTAGTAAATGCCTGTTAGGGTGGGCAGTCTGTAAGCTGCAGTTCAAACTTCTGCTTCCCCTAATCCTACTCTTAGGTTCATAGATGTGCACTAGGCTAGTGGCCCTGGAGCCTTTACAAGCTTAGCCCATAGGAGTACCCTGGCATCGTGCCAGCTGACCTTAGTCCCCAGTGCTTTTGTCGAGTAGAGCCACTGGAGTGATTCCCTAGGGTGAATATGCTATTTCCCATACATGTCAAACAGAACACCTCACTGGCCCTCTTCAAGAGCAATCTTGATGAGTGGATGGGAAGTCTGTTCCATAGCATGAGCAGTCTTTGGGTTATGAACCTGTCCCTCCAGAATGTTCTGTTGATTGTGGTAATGAGGTTGAGGTCTCTGGAGCATGTTATACAGAGGGATTGGGATTTCTTTAAATGTGTCATTTCTAACAGAGCTGGGTCATACATAGCTTTGTAAGTCAAGCAGAGGACGCCTCTAAGTAGGTGATATGAGACATAGAACAGTTGGAGTTTTTTTACTCTGTCCATATAGGGCAAGTGTTTAAGGCCTAGGATCCTCTTTGTGAGGTATTTTTGCTGCTTCTCCAGGTGTTGGAGGTGTCTATTGAGGTACATGCCAAATGAGGCATTGTATTCGATGATTGGCCTAATGAGGGAAGAGTAGAGGGAGACAATGACCTCTTTCTTCCTGGATGCAAAACCCTTAGTAACGAGATGTGCCACATAGAAGGACTTTCTGACCACAGTGGTAATGTGGTGGTCAAAAGAGAGGTTGCTGTCAACCTGTGTACCCAGATCTCTTATAACTCTTATTACTTTCCCTATATAGATATTTTCTCCCATTAACTTAATTCTTTTCCCAATCTTTGACAGTAAATTCTAGCCTATCTTGTTTTTTTCTATGTCCCTACTTGCAGTCATCCCTATTGGCAAAATCTTCTCTCTCTGTTTCCATGTTGGCTTAATTCTTAGAATACATTCTGATATTTTCTGAGTATAATATTTTGTGTCGTAGTTGTTATTCTCCCTAAGGATCGACATCCAAAATCAGTTGTCTCCTCTGCTTTATCATCATCCCTTTCCACTTTGATTTTATAACCTTTTGCTTATGTTACATATGTGAGTTTTAATTGCATAGCTGTAAAGTATCCATTAAAATCAGGTAATCCTAAACCACCTTACTCTAGGGGGAGCATTAGTTCATTCCATTTTACCCTTACCTTCATTCCCTCCTAAATAAATTCCTTCAACTCCCTATTAATTATCATCACAGCTTTTCCCCTGGTTGATAAAAATATGCCTGTCACATATATATAAAACAAAAGGGGCTTCAAACCTGATCATTGCTTGCATCCATATTTATAACTTCCAGCTTCTCAGATTTTGTATTGTCTTTTGTTTAATCTGTTTTGACATATCTTTAAGTACCATGACAAGGTCATTTTTAATCCATATTCCTAAATATGTTATCTTAGTGAATCCCTATAATCATGGATATTGCTGAACCAACTCATGTGGGTACATAGTTTACCTGTGTAGCCTTTGTTTAATCTTCATTAATATTATATTCCAAAAAGACTTAAAACTGTGTCAAAATGTCCTTTTCTGGATTTATCAAAAACAAAATAATATAATCTGCAAATAAAGCTGTTTTTTTATTGATTGCCATACTACCAATTTTCTTTGGCAGTGGCTCTAAATATAAAGCAAATAACAAGGGGTAATGAGAACATCTTTGTCTGATTCCTCTATTCAAGCACAGATTATCAGAAAAGAGACCTCTCCTCTTAATATTTTCCTCATATCCTCTGTATAGTCTCTTAATTAACCCTATTATTCTATCTGGGAATGCAAATGTTTCCATTGCCCTACTTATTACATCTTTTCTAACTCTATTGAATGTTTTCTCTGTATCAAGACTCACCGACAACAGTTGTATTTTCTTGCATTCTGCTTCCCTCTGGATCATCTTAGTTCTATTAATATTGTCACATTTGCCTCCCCTCCACAGCTACATTGATCATATCTAACCATTTTGGAGACACCTTTGCTATTGTTTTAGCTGGTATAGACGTAAACATTTCATAATCATGATTTAAAATTGAAATGGGTTTCTATGAAGCTAGACCATCAACCTTTCCTCATTCTAAAGTAGCATTAAAAAAACTTCCAGATCTTTATCACTTTCTTCCCTCCTAACTACAGACTTCTACAGGAATACCATCTGTTTCTGGATGCTTAACTTTTGATTGATTATACATCACCATTTTTATTTTGTGTCTTCCTAGAGAGCCTCATCTTCCTCAAGGTCCCCTACGCCATACTCCTTGGCATAACCATAGACAAACGCCTAAAATTTGACGTCCACATTCAACAAAACATAAAAAAACACACCAAAATCTAGGTATGCTCTACAGGAATAATCTATTTCTTTCCAAATCCTCCAGGCAAACCTTAGCTACCTGCTTCCTCCTACCCTCTCTACTTTATGGAGCCCCTCTCCTAACTAATCTGTCTGCCTCCCTCTCCTCTAAACTTGAAGCTTGCTATAATAAAATCTCTAAATTCGCCACCAAATCCAAAAACTCAACCCACCACTGCCTCTCCTTTCAATCTTTAAACTGGCTAGAACTCCCAAACCACCTTGACTATCTTCAACTAACAACCACTCATAAATTAATATTCTACCCAGAAAAATGCCCTGCTCTATCCAACATCCTTCCCCCCTTACATTCCCAACCGATCTTTAAGATCTGAACACCAAAATCTAATCTCCATCCCCAGATCTAAACATCCCACTGGCCAACAACTACTTTCCTTCTCTCTAGGTAGGAAATAGAACTCTCTCCCTCCTTCTCTTAGAACCATACCTAATTCAGACTACTTTAAAACCCAACTTTTCTTACACCTATCCTCAAAATGGAAATGTTCTTGCTTTCACCTTACATAATCCCAAAGTTCCTCTAGACTAAGCCCCTATACTCCTGCATCTTTATGCACCTAAACTCTAGCTATGATTTTAGCAGGCTCTAACTTCACTGTATGGATGAAAATATTGAAAAGTTAGCAAAAAAAAAAAAATCGATTCATTTTTAATTTTTATTTTTGCTGTTTTGTCTTTAGCATTTGATGTGTCCTTCGCGAATTCTTGCTGCATGTACATTCTATTGTAAATTTGCATTTTCAGTGTTCTTACTCTGTGTACATTCTATTGTAAATATGCATTTACAGTGTTCTTACTGTGTCTACATTCTATTGTAAATATGCATTTACAATGTTCTTACTGTGTCTACATTCTATTGTAAATATGCATTTACAATGTTCTTACTGTGGGTACATTCTATTGTAAATATGCATTTACAATGTTCTTACTGTGGGTACATTCTATTGTAAATATGCATTTACAATGTTCTTACTGTGGGTACATTCTATTGTAAATTTGCATTTGCAGTGTCTTACTATGTTTTCTTGCTGTGTGGATTATCTTTGTATTCTTCTTAAACATTGTATTGTTGTACTGCCTTGGAGCTTTTCTCCCCGGGCCTCCACTGAAAATGGGTTCTTCTTGGCCCAGTGGACTTCCCCGGTAATCAAACTGAAATAAAATAAAATAAATAAAATAAATCAATTTAAGTATTCCATAAATATTTCCATTTGTGCCTTTTCTTGGTTTCCAATTTATTCTCTTTTATACAAAATTTCATATTTCCAAAATATCTCTGATACCTCTGTAGGATCTGTGGTTATTTTTGTTATCATCAGCTCTCTAATTTTGGCACCAAACTACTTTTTGTTGCCTTAGATGTTGTGCTAAAATATTTGAATTGGAGTTATCAAAAATGCTTAACCGCAATCTTTCTAATGTCATGCATTATATCCAAATACCTCCTTATTTTTCATTTATCTCTCTACGGTTTCTCCTCTTCTTGTTGTGTGAGATTACTCTTATTCTGTAATACTTTAACATTTGTCACTCCATCTAGATATTTCTTATCTCCCATGTTCTTCACTTTTATTTCAACCCTATTTTTTGAAATCCACTTTAATTTTATCCACTCACTATCTGTCCCTTCTGAAGAACTTCTTTGTTCTATAATAATGGTCAATAATTTCTACAATCCATTCCTTCAATTCCCATTTTTAACAGGTAGGTAGAAAAGCACCATTGTCTCATTTTTACTGCATTACCCTGCTTCTTTAACGTTGTTTTTATTAGTGCATGATCTGAAATAGATACTGGATGAAATATACATGTTGCTGTAAAATATAATCTCTATCAAGCCTAGACTTGTTATTGTAACTTGGGGAATATGTAAATTCTAAGTTCCTACTACTGAATTTGCATCTTTCAAACTAAATATTCTCATACATGTCTTCAGAAATCCAATGTATGTTGCTATATTTTCACTTCAAGTTCCCCTTGTAAGTATCCTCACTATTGCAAATCAAGTTCGAATCCCCACCCATGAGTAATAACCTTTGCTGAAAGCCTATTATTTCTCCCCAGTATTTCTTAATCTCCATAACAGCAGTTTAGCGGGGAATTTAAATATTTGCCTCTGAAATCCTCGTCCCTTGCCAGTAACCCTTTACTAGCACAAATCTACCATGTTCTTCCTATTCTTTCACTTTTGGATTGCTTCTAGCAATTATTACTACTACTCTCCATTTCCTTTGCCCCTGGTGTTCTGCCAAATATCCACCCTGAAATCCTTTCTTTGTCAAATTCATATGCTCATTTCTACCTGAATGTGTCTCCTGCAGCATTGCTATTTGTATCATACATTTCTTAATATAATTCAATGCTTTCTTTATTTTCTGTATTTCTATGAGGCCATTTACATTCATTATAATATGGACAGAGTGGCTGTTATGATAGAAAGCTCTGTTGTTCAAAGCTATTAGACATGATAGTTCTTTTGAATTTCTTTTTGACTTTTGGCTGACATAAGGGGCATGGGAAGCATGGTGTCAACACAAAACTATTGCAAATAGAAAGCTGTACGTAAAAGTAAGAACCAAGACCAAAAAGCAAATAAGAGCGGACAAAAAATCACTACTCAGGCATACAAGCTAAACAAAAAACTAACCCTCAAATATTCGGGGCTGCAATCAATAAAATACCACAACCAGGAAAAAAACAGTACTCCACCCCCAAATATTGATACCACCACTGACAATATTGCCACACAGTTTAAGCAATAGTTCACCAGATCCATTCTAAACCTTACAAACACCAGTTCCCCCATAACACACCCTAATTCCAGCACCTCAACAACAGATCAGAACTGCTTCTCTCTACAACCATTTCCAACCAAAACAATTTATAATTACTTGACAAAACTAAAACCCACACCCCTAGCAGCCAACAAACTCCCAGCAGAATATCTTAAAATTGCAGCCAAAGCCACCTCATACCCTGTCTCCCTACTAATATATAGGTCAGTTTCAGAAGAATGCATACTAACCCTCTGGAAAATTTCACACATAATACCGCTCCACAAAGGGTCCAACTCAACTGAGTTATCCAATTACCAACCAATTGCCATACTATCCCCTTTGTCAAAAATATTACAAAAATGCATACATTCCCAAAATCTAAACTATCTCCTAACTAATAATCTCCTGTGTAACAGACAACACAGATTTTGACTCGGTCATAGCACCACCACAGCTCTTATTAGCTTTTCCAACATTGTAAATCAGCAAGGGGAACAATGGTAACCTGGTCTCCGTTGTCTTTCTTGATCTCTCCAAGGAGTTTGGCACAGTCTCCCATGTCAAACTCCTAAATGTACTCTCAAAACTCAACCTAAGTAACTCCACACTATTATGTTTTAAAAATTAGCTTATCAACAAGCCATAAAATGGCAACACTCTATATGTCCAATTCTCCCTGTTACCTTAGGTGTCCCACAAGGATCCGTCCTCGGACCTGCCCTCTTCACCATATTTACAAATGACCTTCTCAAAGCCACCCTCAATGCCAGTCTGGTCCAGAATGCTGACGACTCCACACTAATTTGCTCTGCCCCCTCTCTTCAGCTTCTGCAAAATATCACCCAAGAATCCTTTACTGCCATAGAATATTGATTATCTGACTCACAACTAATGTTAAACCCTAAAAAACACAATTAAAATGCTATTTCAGCCCTCAAAAGCCACAGAACCCATTCTCCCATTTAAAATAATCTCTTCTGACAATACCATCATCACACTAGTCTCACAAACCAAATTCCTAGGAATCATCATAGACAAAAGCAATGAAGTTCAACAAACATGTAGCACATGCAATAGCTAAAGTCCATAAAAAAACTTGGAACCCTATACAGATGTAAGAACTACTTCTCCAACAACAGTAAAGTCATCATCATTAAAACCCACCTACCCTCTACACTTCTTTATGCTTCCCCCATACTAATTAGCCTAAGTAAAGGAGATCTAAACAAATTAACCAGCTGTTATAACACAATTGCAGTTTGCTACTGACTCAGCTTTCAGGACCCACCATTGCCTAGCCCTAAAACAGCTTTCCTGGCCAGAACTACCAAACCTATTGACCTACAACCACCTTGCAGTAGCTTACCAGGTCCTGTACCACCCCGCTAAAACCACCTAGGTTCATAGGTTCATAGGTTTATACTAGGCTATCTGCCCTAAGGCATTTATAAGCCTAGCCAAAAATTTGTGGCTTTACTACCCCCTTATATGAAAAAAATACTGTGCATTAGTTTGTTGTGCCTCTCTGTCCAGCAGTGACCCAGAGATGATTCCTGGTAACCCTACGATCCCCATCCACACAGGTCTAGATTTCTGAACAGAGTCAGCTCAGTGAGCTGCCTCACATGGGATGGGATTTTATTCCACAGCATAGGAGGATCTCTGAGTGATAAATCTATCCCCAGCACGCCCCTATTTATATCCGGGTATAAGGTTTAAGTGGTTTTGGTTTTGGTGGATTTTGATTGATTTTTTTGGATTTTGTCCATTAGTATGCTCATTACATGGGCCTTGTACATGGCCTTGTATGTCAGGCACATGTCACCTCTGAGCAGACTTCTTCAAGGCTGGAGTTTCTTCAATCTGGCAGCATGACAGCATTTGGGAGTCCTTTTATCCTTTTGGTGAGGATTTTTGGGGGTCTCTGCGTCTCCATCAGATGTCGGGTGAGATACAGATACTGGGGGGCATAGGGAGATATAGGTACTGGTCTGTAGAGTAGAATGGAACAGAGTACAATGACCATCACTAGATCTGATGCTGTGTCCAATCACTTCATGATCAGGATGGCAATGTAAAAGACTTTCCACGTCAACCTGTGTCAAAGAAGAAAGGCTACTGTCTTCCTGGGTCCCCAGGTCCCTGATAACCTCTTCTGTGCTTAGTGGATTGCCACCTATGGTAGCTTGGGGTTACCTGTTTTTTCCAAGGGTATGACTATACATTTTTTTACATCTTCTCGTGAGTCCTCTCTGAAGGCTATCAAGGTTTCCGTGGTCGTCCACTTCGAAGATACCAGTGTCCCATGCACACTTTCCACATATGGCTTGTAGTTTGCAGTCATCTGCAAACTTTGTCAGCCAATTCTCCCCATGTTGGCCTGTACTTCCGAGAGAGTAGATGCCAAACAATAGGGGAGCCAAGTCAGGACACAGCGTGGGACACTCTAACCAGCCACCGTCTGAGTCTGACACAGGCGCAGCAACTCTAACCCTGTGGGTTTCTGTCCTTTTCAGTTGCAACCCATCTAGACATATGGGTTTACATTTAAGCTGGTTGCAAGGGTCTTCCAGGCTGTGCTCTACAAGGCCTTCTAAATCACTACAGTAACAATTGTGTCCCAAGATCCTTCAACAAAACACTAGTTGAAATAACCAAAAGTAGGAATTGTTCAGATCACTCCCTCTTCTGTAGTGCCATTGCAAAAATATGGAATATTCTTCCTCTAGAAATCCGACCAGACAGTAAACAAAACTTTAAAATCCTTCTTTGGACCTACTTAACCAGCTCCTGGAAGAGTGTACCTGTTCAGACCCAGGATAGACCAAACATCTTACTGTCCACCATAGACCTCACATAGTCTGCTTCACATTTTCTGTATGCACTACACTCAAATGCTTGCCTTAGTCTATTTGTCAAGTGTTTCTCTTGATCGTAAAATTATGCCTTAAGGTGTTGAAGGACTTATTAACTCCTAACTATGTTGTCCTCTAATTTGCTTTTGTAAAAAATGTTCTTATGCATATTATGAATGTTTATTATCAAGATTGTTTCTGTTATTAACCTCGTACTGTATATTTTAAATCCTGTACTGTCATGAGTATGTTCTTGTTTTATTAATCGTGTTTCTGTATGGACCTTTTCTCCCCAGCCCTCCGCTGAAAATGGGCAAATTGCCCAGTCTGACTCTCCTGGTAAACAAATGTAAAATAAATAAATGTATTATTGGCAGGCTGTTCTTTTATGCAGTTGCTTCTTCTCATTTCTATTTGACCCTATGTCTCATTTTCCAAGAATTTTTGTTTCACTGAAATCACTCAAGTGAAAAACTTACTTTTTCAGAAACCCTGTCCCCTTTTAACTTAGAACAAAGAAAATTGTTTGCATTTTCAGTAAATGAAGATAGGAGCAATTGCCCCTAATCAACATCTGCACACACAGGCATTTGTATGCATTTTCAGTAAATGAAGTTAGGAGCAGTTTTCCCAAATCATTATCTTGCACACACAGGCATTGCCTAATCTAAAATTAAAGTTGCCTGTGTATGTTACAGCCTGTGTTCCCACTTGCACTGATTGCTATCTATTCTTTCCTTATATCTGTTTTCCTTCCAGTTGTGAAAAACAGCTGTCATGATTTCTGTAAACATTAACATTTAGCTTTACAGTGGCTACTTTTAAATAAAATAAATTGTGCACTGTTGTATTAAATGCATTAGAGTATTAAGGCTGTTGGGAAGGCTACTGCTTTTTACTAACTTCCCACAATTTCAGACTTTACTTTTCTCTGAGCTGCTTGTCAGTGTACCTCTAAATGTTACATTTTTGTCGGCAGGCCTTTCTCTTATTTCCTTATTGCAGCCAGCAGCACCACTTTACTGATTCCTGTGATCCCGTAGGTCAGGGCTATATAGTTCTTCTGTGTATTTCCCCCTCAGTGAAGTGTTTCCTATATCTACTTATTTCAGGACTAAGACCTTATCTGCAACTTTGCATGAAGTGCGTTTGGCTCTGCTACATCTTTTTTTTTAACAAGGCATGTACTCCCTGCCCTGTTTTATTAACATCATTATTCATCTTTCAAGACACTTTTTTTTTCTTTAAACAACAACAAAGTCTACTTTTGTGTTATTTTGAAGCAACCTACCTAAAGTGTTGAGAGTTTAATTTTTGTTGTTTTGTGTGGCAGTGGGGTATCACTTAGGTACCCTTGCTGTTACTCTTTCCCCGTTTTTTACTACACACTGCTTGGCATTTTATTTTATTATTTCTGAAAGTTAAGTATTTTTGCTATATTAATCCTGTCCTGTCTGGCTGCAAGAGGGCTGGTAACTCTGATCAGCCCTGGGTTTTGTGTGCTTGCTAAGACTGATTGAAACATGCATAGCATTTTCGCTGCCTGCTTTGCTCTTCTCCACCCCCAGGACTCATTCATTTATTCATCCTGTTCCCTACCCCCCTCCGCTCACTTAACTACTCCCATCTAAAGACGCGCATCGCATTGTCCTCAGTAACAGGAGCACATACTGAAATTCCATATACTGCTATATTTATTGTTAAAAAATGTTAAGTAAAAGGTCTTTCATGTCCTTTCTGCTATGACCTTCTTTTCCAAGCAATCACCACTTTCAAAGTCTTTTACCTCAGGCAGATGCACTTTACAGTCGTTATATTCTCTGTAACGTCCTCTTCACTCTACTTCCAGTAGTACCACAAACCCCTCTGCACTCATGCCTTCCACTAATATCCTATAGACTTCCCATCCTAATCTTCACATGCACAATTCTGCCACTACAACAGCCATCCTTATATCATTAGGTGCCCCCTATATCTTTCCAGATTCCTCATAAAATTTACACCCATTCTTCTCTAGTTCTGTAGTAATAGCAAGTCAACTACAGGCCCAAGCACTGTGTCCTACTTCCTTATTAATGCACAAAGCACCCCCAAAAGACAGTTACCTTCTGTGTGTACCCATCTGATGTCAGGCCGGGTCAAAACTTAAAAAATAAACAGAGTTAACATTTTTGCTGTCAGACTTGTTTAACAGGATGCTAATTTACTCTCCTTCAAAAGACAACCACATGTATACGTATCAGAAGTTTGATTATGAAAAAATGGAAAAAAAAAGATTAAAATCAATGTTTCCAAATTGCTACTTATAGAGAGAGTACAGTTTTCTTATGCAAGCTATAGTGACTTCCTGTGTACTAGTTTAAAATTTGTGTTGAAAGTTAAATAAATAATGACCACACTGTCCCCTGCCCAGCACAAGGTGTAGTGATTTCTGAGTTTTAGGAGGAATGTTAAAGAAATAACTTCATCCTCGGTCCCCCACAGAAATAGAGTGGCCTTCTGTTTGCATCTATGTGCTGGTCTGGTTTTAAACTAGGTGGGATTTAGGACAGAGCTGATTAAGCACATATCAGAATCCACTTGTACAGCCTTGGTGTCTGGTGGCCACCAGTTGCGAAGATCTCTGTATTCAGTGATGCATTTAACCCCTTTTTTGACATAACAGTTAACTGAGCAAGTAAAAACAGGGTCAGATACTTTCATCCAGTCAACCCCCAGTAAGCAGTTATAACCACTTTGTAAAATTCATATGTCTGATTGTGATAAAAAAGGATCGCCATGTGATGTATTTCAAAGCTCATCCCAAGCAAACAGTTGCCATACATTAAAATATTACATGTTGCTTCACATAATCACATTAGTCTTGCAAAGCCAAAATAATAAGCAAACAACAGCAGACAGCTAGTTCATAGGTTGGTACTAGGCTATCGGCCCTAGGGCCTATACAAGCCTAGCCATAACAATTCCCTGGATATTTCTTCCCACAGTATTTACTTCCCTGGACCCCTGTCTAGCAGGGCGACTGACATGATCCCCGGGGTGAATTTCCTATCTCCCATATAATCTTCAAGGTTCCTTTTGAAGAGGGCCAAAGAGGCACTCTGCTTGACATGTATGGGCAATCTGTTCCAGAGTCTGGGGAGACTCTGGGTAAGGAACCTATCCCTCCAGCTTGTTTTTTATTCATTGTGATGATGAGGTTTAGATCCCTGGAGTGTGAGTCTCTGAGGGATTGGAATTTCTTTAAGTGTAGCATGTCCAACAGCTCTGGTTTTGACATGGCCTTGTATGTTAAGCAGAGATCGCCTCTGAGTAGACGATATGCGACAGAGTATAGGTGGAGTTTTTTTAGACGGTCAGCATAGGGCATCTGCTTTAGGCCTGTGATTCTTTTAGTGAGGTATTTCTGTGGCCTTTCCAGTTGTTGCAGATGTCTTGAGAGGTACATACCAAATGGGGCGTTGTATTCTATAATGGGTCTAACGAGTGATGAGTGCAGTGGGACAATAACCTCCTTTTTTCTGGATGAAAAGCCCTTAGTGATGAGGTGTGCCACATAGAAGGCTTTCCTGACTGTTGTGGTGATGTGGTTATCCAAGGTGAGACCACACCCGAAAACAACATCAGGAATTATACTTACTCTGTGCATATCAGGTGTCCAGTTAAGTAGTCCATCTTACTTCTCACACATCCATACTAGGCCTGCAAAGCCAGATAGTGACTGTTTAAACCGAGTACCAAGAATGTCAGTTACTTTATCCAGCCAACGCCAACCCCAGATGTCTGATGGCTGTGTAATATTATTTCATCTCCACAGTCCATACAACGTTGTGACACATTAACTCACTCAAGCCTATTATGCCATTTTTATATACTTCAGTTCACACCCATACTCCTTTATAGTGTCCAGAACCTTTTTGGATCTGGCTTCTTTAACTAAATAACTTGCCAACTAATAATATGTGGTATTAGAAAGGACAATGAGTTATAAACAAAATGGCAGTTAGATTGTTAGTCTGAGATGTCCTGCATTTGCGAAACTAATCTTTGTTTGCCACTTATTATTCATATTTTCATATTTATGTTCTTATTTTCATAAGAGACTTCTATTTTATTGAGGTGTGCGGTGTGAAACACCAGTGTGTGAGACAGAAAAAGTCACTGATAATGCTGGTTTATATCACACAGTTCTGGAAATATTGCTAGTTGTTCGTTAGTAATTATGAAAATAAGCAATATTTCCATATGTACTTAATACTTCAAAAATGTAACTTTGACTTTTGTAACTGTTGCATGGCATTAGGTGAAACCTTACATGTTGTTGAAGAAAACTGTTTGACATTTGCCCTGTAAGTTGCACATCTTTAAAAATATCCAGTATTTGTGTTGCTAAATATAGAGTTAAACATGTTCTCAAATATCTCCATAATCATACACTTTTAGAGGAATTTCTTGTTATATGTAAGCTTATGTCTGGTTAACACAAATGTTCTAAGCATATATGTCTAGGTTGTATAGTTTTCAAGAGTTTGTGAAAGTTTAGAAAAAATATAAAATGGGGTTGTATGTATAGGTTGCTAGAGGAGTGACATTCCTGACCACATAGGTGTTAGCTTATTAACACCTGTGTGATATGGAGTTTCACACCTCCAACAGCCTATCCACATCTTGTATTCCAGCACATTTTTTGAATAATAAACTTAAGTGTAAGATGAACAAATGTAAATATTTTGAGAGTAATAAAAGCTATTAAAACCGTACAGACAGCAATGTTGTCAGTAAGAAGTATTCTTCAGTGGTAATAGTCAGTGCATTCATAGTCTTTTCCATAAATAACTGTAATATATTATAATGCACACAAATTCCAAGTTATATTTTTTAAATTTTTACATTTTCATATCTTGAAAATTATACACCCTTGACATCTATTATTAAAACATTTTTGTTAACTATTCATAAGCGTTCACATGACAAAGAATTTTTCTGTAAGTGCATATTTATTGAGATATTTACAGAAACATGTTTTTAATTGTATAATTAGCAATATAAATAATACTGGCTATCTCTCAAAATGTTCAATTTACAGTGCAAATATCAAAGGCAATTTTCTGTCACATATAACGTTTCACCTGATGTCATGTAAGAGTTTGTAAAGCGTTAGGTTTTTGAAGTATTAAGTACATCTGGAAATATTTGCTTATTTTCATAATTATTATCCAAAAACTAGCAATGTTTCCAGTATAATGTGATATAAACAAGTATTATCAATTAATTGCCCTGTCTCCCACTTTGGCATTCAGTCTCACATT
Organism: Protopterus annectens; assembly: GCF_019279795.1. NCBI lineage: Eukaryota > Metazoa > Chordata > Ceratodontiformes > Protopteridae > Protopterus > Protopterus annectens. The sequence goes on along the minus strand of NC_056725.1, from coordinate 495,623,559 downwards.
TAAGAAAATATTAATATAAATATGAATAAGTGTCAAACAAAGATTAATTTCTGCACTGCAGGACATCCTAGACTAAAAACTAAAAATCTTAGTGTTGTTTTGTTAATATCTCCTTTCTCTTACTTATACTCCCTGTTATTATCTGTTGAGACTTTTTAAAAATCCACATCCAAAAAAAGTTCTGGATGCCATAAGGATGTATAGGTGTGAACTGGAAGTGTATAACAAAGTGAGTTAAAATATTCTAATCCAAGTTGCTCCATACAAATCACAAAGCCAGAGAAATGTTGCCAATTTTGGTTAATTACTGCCACCATCACTGTAAAACTAGTAATAACACTTCTCTCACCATGCCATTCCTGTCATCTTAACTATACATACAAACCACAAATATTGCTAAAAATATCTGGTTGATTACTGCCAGCGTCATTATAAAAATAGTAATAATACTTAAGTCACAGACACTGTGCCATTCCTCTCAACTATGTCGAGAGGTGTGCAGAATATCGCCGAACTTGTCTCATAGTTTTGAACTCTATTCCTCATATTTTTTCCGGGTAAGTTGTTTACCATTACAGTCAGTATAAAGCCAGGCATTAGACATTCATATTTTCGTTGTAAAAAAAAAAAAAAAAAAAAAAAAAAAAAAAGGCAGGTGGCTTTGCTCCTATATTTGAATGTTGCAAGGTGTCTGTTCTTGTGACCTCTTAAATTTAAACTTAAAGTGATGTAACTTGAATGTCAAGTCAACTGGAGCATCCTGTGCAATGCGAGTGCGTTGTCTTTCACCAGGGGCACTTTATTAACTTCTTTATTTTTTAGAACAAAGTAACATGCTCTAGAAAACACAAGTAAAGAGGGAACACATGCTCCTACAAGCAGAGCACCTAGGCGGCTGTCTGGTTTGCTTATGTGCAAGACCAGCCATGGCAATGATTGGAGTTACCTGCAAGTAATTTAAATTGATGTGGAAGTGTTGGTGCCTTGTTTACTTGCCTTATTCTCCAGGGTGGTAAAAGCAAACTGTTCCAGTTCCCATAGTTAATGAAGCCAGGCTTCATATATCTTGATTGGAATAAGATCCGTTGCTCATTTTAATTCTAGGAAGGGTGATGTGCTGTAGGAAGAAAGTAGTCTTACACAGCACCTTAAATTTTAAAACATACAGTCAACAGATAATGTAAACATTGTAAACAATAGTGTATTTGAGTCTGTGTAATTTTCACTTCCCTTCTCCAGTTTTATGTGTTCCCCACATTGAGCACACTTGTCACAGCCACACATTTTGGTCAGGAAAAGTGAGAGTTGCCACACTTTTTCAGACAAAAATGTTATATTTACTGTACAAGTGAGTCACCTTATGGCACTAGTTTGTATTGCATGATTTATATATCCAGTGATAGCACAATGCAAATGAAATTGATGCTTGGACATACTTTACCTTTCATTTATTGTCAATAAAACATAATTACTGAGTATGTCTTTATTTGTCCTTCATCATACTTTCTGATGCTGGTTAGGTTGAGTATTTGCTTGCCAGGATTTTCAAATAATTATGTACTTCTTCCAAAATGATACTTTTTGAACTGTTAAGTTTGCTTATGGCAGGAAAGACTGCTGTTACATGGCAACCTAGTTTAGGCGCACATTCATTTATTTTACAGGCCTTGATTTGCATTACAGATCTACTAATCATATGAACAATAAAGACCTGTACAATATTGTACTTTAACTTTCACTTTATCCTTATTGTTTTTTTATCAGAGTGATTTTATAACATTCTTTTAAGTATTTTAATTATCTGCTGCTACTAGATAATTACTTGTACATATCACATCTTACTAAATAAAACTGGAATCCGTAAGATTATCAACCTATAACACGTCTATTAAATGCAGCACCGTGTTCACAAAAACAGTAAAGTATGTGTAGATAAATCTAAATAAGTCTATTACTTGCACTGAAGGTAGTGTCTCAGTCATGCAGCCTTCTTGGGGACAGCAGCCAGTGATTACACCAGTTGTTGGACTTTAATTTATAGTAGTGCTGTTTTTTGTCCTAGTTAATGTTGCAAGTTTGTACACTTCCATGGAGTATGACCTGGGGTTATGAGATTGCTATTTGGAGATGGTAAAGAGCTGTATGTAGAAAGTATAAGATTTTGTTGGCTATTCTGTGATGAGTAGACATAAAACTGCTACTGGAAAAAAAGACACTACGGATATAATTTAGCCTGCTGTTTTCCTATTTCTTTTAGCTGATGTCCTTAAGCATAGTTTATTTGCACGTGCTTCTCCTATTATTTGTTCTTCTACATGACAGAACTCATGTAGTCAACTCATTCAAACACATAAGTGCCTCCACTTGCAACAGTATTTTATGTTCTCTATTACTTCTTTAAAATCAATTCATCCAGTTTTGCACTCATAAATTACACGCCATAGTGTAACAAAACTCCCAGCAGGTGATGTTCATCTAACTTCATGATCTTTAAAATGCATGTGCTACCCTACCATAATAATAATTGACTGTGCTTAGTCAACATTTTAGACACACAATGCTGTTTCTACTTCCCGAACTCATTATCTGAACAGCACCGAGCATCTCTCACTTAAATTGTACAAGTCTCAACAAGTGCAACCTTTTAGATGCCCACATTTTTATATAGCTTACATACTTTTCCATATTAGAAACTTGGGTTACACCGTAAAGTGCTTTAGTAATTTTCATATCCACCTCATTTAGCATAGTTCTCCATTACCGACTAGGACCTTGAACAAAAAGAGGTACTGTGCCACTGACCAGAAAGTGCATTAAAACAACTCTCTGTCTAATGCCTGTACCAAAGAGAATAGTATTTGCAGTTTACTTTAGAAAATTGAAGAAAAAACTGTGAGTTTATTTGAGATGCACCACTTCCTTGACCTGTCTTCTATTGGAGAGGTCAATTCTATTAAGCTTCTTGGCTGTATCTTTGAAAATTGTATCTGTTTGAAAATGTTTCTATACAGCGTGGTACTAGAACTAATCAAAAACTTAAGATTGGATAAAGTTAGACAACTTCTATCACCTAATGCCTTCTGTCATATTCTTCAGTTTATCTGATAGCTGTCATCTCCCTTCCTGTCTTGAGAGAGAGAGTAAGGTAGATCTATCTATCTGTAGTTTCACTTAGGAATGTTATTTTGGCAAGGTGTTGGAATACCTTATGTGTTCATGTTTATATGCATCTGTTAATTATTTATGCATATTTGTGTATATCTTGTGCCAAATTTATTTTTAGTATGTAACACTTAAAAAGGGATTCTCAGGGTCAGCATTGTGATCTCTACCATCACTGTCAATTCCCTTCATTGGTGGAGAACCTTTCAGCTTCTGGTTATCTGTTTCCTTGTTTATGCCTCATTTGCTTATTGAGACCTGACCACCCTCCTTCTGAAGCTGCAGTTAAGGTACAATCAGTCATTATTTGCTGTCAGATTGACGCTTAATTTTATTTCACTACAGTTGGACGAGAGACAGCTTGCTCAATCTGTTATTACTTTGAGTCTTCAGGAACAGCTACAAATTCAGTTGACATGATCCCTGTGATAAAGTAGTCCATTTTATCGTCATGGACTCTAATCCAATTAAATGGTACATCTGTTAGTGCTACCTATGCAGCCCCATTCCTTTCATTTTTAGGAGAGTGGCTGTGATCCTTACATGAGATATCCTGCAAGATTGGTAGCCTGTCTTGCTGTTTCAGGCTGTTGTAATTTGTCATTCATTCCTTTCTTAAGAGGACTGATTGTTGGCTCATTAAGTGTGGTACCACTCAGGGACAGTGCTATACACTGGTTCTTTTTTTTGAGGGAGTGGGGTAGAATTTGAACTTCATCTCCTTGAAACAGCTCTCATCAGAGGCGCCATTCTGCATGGGGGGTGGGGTTTCACATGCACCCATGCTCTGATCTGAGATGTCCTTTCCTTTCTTCAGGAATTATAACAGGGAATGTAGATTGATGGCATCTAGGTTTTGGGCTGTACCTTATCCATTTGCCTAGTTTTTCCCTGTTTGTCTTTGCCTGGGTTCAGATTGTGCTGTATCCCTATAAATTTATTCCTCTGTATTGGGAGAGCTTGCACCCTTTTTGAATTCTAAATTGCTGTGTTTTTTAGAGCTTATAATGTCTGACTCATTCTTTACCCACTCTCCCAGTCAGATGTACTTATCATTAAAGATTAGTGCCCAGCAGAAGACTCTCTCCTACTTCAACACTATATAGGCAAAGCTGCCTTCATCAGAAAAAAAAATTACCTGGTATCTCTTTGAGTATAATCCCCAGCAGTGGAATCTTCACTTTCTAGAGTACTAAAACTTTTCTTATTGCTGAGTTTATTTGCTCATTTTTCTGTTTAATATATTTATAGAGCATAATATATATTTAATCATTTAATTTTTGTGGGTTAATAGGGTTTTGGCTGTAACCAGTATATGCCTTGGCTTTGTCCTATCCAGGCTGTGAAACTGACCTTATGCAACTGTTATTCCATTGAAATTTGTGTTGGATAATGTTTTTGGGAGCTATCTACCATATGGGTAGAACAGCTATCTGCTGCTACCTCATCCTTTGTTACTTTAGTTTCATTTCTTGAATTTCTCTATTTGTTTCTCTTTTTAGATGACTCTTTTTATGTTCGCTTTTTTTCTTTCTGGGTAATGTCCTAACATTTCTCCATTTGAGACCTTTACACTGTTTTGTTCTTTGCTGCTTTTGTAGGACAAGGGGATGCTATTCTTGAAGCAATTGACGTTCAAGCTTATAGATTTTGCATTTATATCTCAAATACAAAGGCATCTTAGGTGTGCTTCACCTTTCCCTTCCCTTCATCCCACTACTTTTTTACTCCCCTTTATGCTCTATCTTTCTGACTCTGTTAAGCTGTTGTATGATGTATTGTACAATCTTTTTAATTAAGTTACCTCAGTGCTGGGTTACCATATTACCTTTTACTGATAAGTTTTTCTGTTGCTAGCCTCGCACCTTTCATTGGGCCAAGTCTAAAGCCATTGCCATTCCTGCTATATTGCTTTTAGTCTAATGACTCTCTTGTCTTTTTTTCCACAATTCTCTGACCCATGCAGGCTCCACTACCCTGTAACCAACTGACCCATTCATTTCGTCAGGCATGAGAGCCAGACATCCCTAGGCTAGGCAAGAGTTTTGTGGCCTATTTGAAGTTGCCAGAGGTGTCTGATCAGCTCATTAATTTCCCTTTGGTGAGAGTTGGTAAGTAACAAGTGAGCCAAAGAAGCAGCCTACCCTCCCCCTTGGAACACCTGTCTCTCTGCAGCAATTCTTTTGAGCTCCACTGAGTGCTGCCTGCTTCCCCAGATGGACTTTCTCTATCCAGTGTACTTATACACAAGCAGAATGTGCATAGCAGGGCCGTACTACTCAGCTGTAACATCTAGTGCTTCCTATTAGGTGTCACTCGAGAGGGAGGCCAGAGCCACCTCCCTCTCCAAGGTCAGGAATGCCAGGGGCAACTGGTCATTCCCTTCCTCCCCACTAATACTAATCATCTCATTTTTGGTCACAGTCAAGGCTTCATGCCTCTCTTTCCCACAGAAGGCTAAGCTACCTGTCTCATACTTATAGTACATAAAAAAGAAAATAAGAATGCAAGTAGTATGAGCTAAGAATTCTGCTTAATTTCCACTTTGTTTTTGAGGACTCTTGTCACTGGTCTAATACATTTAGTTGTCCTGGACCCCAGGACCCCAGGCTGATTCTGTTTCTGTCTGGCTGTTGGAGACCTTTATTACTGTGCATTTTGTCATTCCTCTGTGAGTTTACTAGACCGTTTTTTTTTGTTTTTGAGGTTTTCTATTTTTGATCTTATACCTTGCCTCTAATTCGACTTAGTCTTCCTGGGGCCCAACATTGTATTGCTTTTAGGATATACATCACTCGTGAGCTTTTTCCCAGGATCCAAGATTTTCCTTAATACTTCACACTTATCATTAGGGGACACTGTATATCCCTGATAACCATGTTGTTCTCACTCCAGCAGTTAATATAATGAAAAATGGATTAGGGTTTATTAGTGCTGTGCTGCCATTGTTATGAACAAGTGTCAGTACTGATTGTACTACTCCTTGCAAAATATTTGTAGGTGAGATGTCTCCAGTTCATTTCTTTTTGAAAGTGCTGTCTTTTAAGACAACTTTTGCAGTGATCAGCACAGAAGGTTCTGCGTGGAACTCTGTCCTAGAGGTAGATGTAGAAGAAGATGGACAAATCTTTTCACGTGAAAAATTTATGCACTTCTAATGACAACTGCGTAGTTCCAGGTTCATTCTTCTCTATGACCCCACACTCCTTCCCTGTGCCATTTTGTTGAGGTTTTAGAAGTTGCAGCTCAGTCCTTGTCTCCACCCTTGATTTCTTCTTTTTCTTGTGTTTGACAAGGTAATTGAGATCCAAAGAGATGTTTGTTCTGTTTATAGAATTGGACGAGAAAGGGAAGAGTTATGTTGCCTGTGAACATTTTGGATTACAGGCTACCCGAATGCAGCCACCCTCATGACCTAGAGGTAGTGGTTGTGGAACCTGGTAATACATTTCCATCATTATGCAAAGAACTTGTTTATTTTTCTGCCAAATTAGGTTTCATGTCAGCATCTTTAAACTTTACTTGTTCGACACTGCTTATGTCAGTTCAGGTTTTTGAGGTTGCTGTTTAGAAACTTCCAAAGAGCAGTAGGTGAAATTATTGAAGGGCTACAAAGTGTGGCCAGTGTAATTGATTAACTTGTAAATGGGGAACTGAACATGACTTATGAGTGTTTAGATTAAGTCAGAGGCTTGAAACCGAGCAGGACTAACTGTCAGATTTGTGTATTGACACTGAAGTAAATTAGACATGATGTTCTTTGTGTTTCACTGTTGTAGTCATCACATTTGGGTTATCCCTGCCAGGGTAGCCCTCAGTCGGCCCGAATACCAGAGGCTTAGTATTTCTGCATCAGTTGCTGTCGCTTCAGGACTGACGTCAGGTCATCAGTAGTATAAAGTAAGGCAGCCGGTACCATTACATCAGTCTTTCTTGCCGAGGAGCCCGAAGCAGAAGCAGTTTGCATGTGTGCCGGTCGGCCGCTACCTGGGTTTTCGTTTTCCGAATTGAAGTTGAAGTCTTCTTAAGCTAAGAACCCCGTTGGGATCCTTTTTTCTTGCTCTAACCGATGTCAGAAAAATTTAACAGTTGTGTCGCCTGGGGAAAGCAAATAACACAACGAGACTTTCATTCTTACTGTGTCACTTGCTTAGGCCCAGACCACGACGTCCCACGCGGTTGCTTTTGTGCTTTGTTTAACACCAGAACTGTACGTCATCGGGCCCTTATTGTAGCTAGATATTTTTGCTCTCAGCTTTGGGCCTTCCGAAAAAACATAAGGATAAAGACAGAGACAAGATCGCACAGGTCCAAACCTACCGACTATGCTTCCATTAAGGTAGTTGTCAGTTCTCCAGTCCTCAGTGAGGCGCTTTTGCAGCCCCTGATACATGCTTCTTTGGATTCGCAGGCTGCTACCGAGACCCTTTCGGAGTCCGGTATGCCGCTAAACTCTTCATCGACTAAGGATACTGTAGTTGTCTCTACCTTGGATGGGTCTGGGGCCACTGAGCAGGCACCAGCTTCTGAGGAAGTACTTCTCACTACCGATTCTCACACAAACCAACGACGACTTTCGCATCTACTGTTCTTTCGAAAACTATCGAGTTTCTAAGGCCAAGGGTATGAACCACACCCAAGAAACCAACAACCCCATCTCAGGCACCTGCTTCCTTGCCTCATGCTGATGCCTCTGAGTAAGAAGGCATGCAACTCCTCTCTGCTTATGAGGATTCTGATGCAGAGGAATCCATTCCTTCAGCCTCTCCACCCGAAGATTTTTCCTTTGGGGAAACCCTTCATACTTTAAGGGAGCATTTCCAATGGGAATGTCAGGACTACCCTCAGTCTAAAAAGAGACTCGAGGAATATTTAGATCTGCCACAGCACAGACCCTTGGCCATTCCTCCTGTCCTGGATGGTGTGGATGATGTTTTCATGGAATATAGTTTAACTTCTGACACCTTCCCTCCCGCTCCCAGGAAACCAGACAGGTATTAGAAAGTCGCTGACTCTCACAAATTTCTTTTCAAAAATCCTACTGCTGACCCTGAGGTTATCTCCCAAGGGCCTAAAGGAATTAAAGCAACTTCTGCTAAGAATCCCACTCTCTCAGATAGGAATTCCCAAGCATTAGACAGATGGGGTAAAAAAGTATACACCTTTGTTACTCTTGCTATTAGAGCACTAAATTCTCAGTTCCATATTCTAAAATTCCAGCAGCATACCTTGGAACTCCTCAAACAAAAAATATCATCTTTTCCTGCTTGTGCAGAAAATAGAGTTGCAAGACTTAATGCATTCTGCAAGTCAAGTAACTAAGCACACCTTATTCTGTGGTTTTGATGCCCTAGAAGCATCTTGCAGGGCAGCAGTCACCGGTTCTGTCCTTAGAAGGCATGCTTGACTTAAGGAACAGCCCATGCCAGACCATGTCAAATCTAAACTATTGGATGCACCCTTGCACAAAGACAACTTATCTGGCACCAAGGCAGAGGAGGTCTTAAAAAAGATGAAAGCAAAAGCTAAATCTATACAGACAGTTAAGGATTTCCTGCAGGTCCAGCCACCCAGGTTCAGTAGGCATTGCACCTCCAAGCACTGGCCTTTCCTGCCATCTCCAGGTCAGTTCAGCCCAGACCCCGGGGAAGCAGACCCCCCCCAGACAGCCACAGGGAATGCAGGGATCAAAGCAATGGAGTACCTCCAATTTTAAACCAGGGAGCGCAAAGCCCACCCCCTCATGGTAAGAACTCAACAATGACTCTCCACTTTCACCCCCTCCCACTGTCCACCTGCACTTGCCCCTGGGTGGAAAACTCTCCTTCCACGCAAGCACCTGGGCTACCATTAACAATGACCACTGGGTCTTCAGCATAGTGTCCAGGGATACAAATTTTCTTTCCACACTCTACCAACCCCAAAAGGGTTCCCAGATCTACCTCCAAACCAGTGGGCAGAGGCCAGAAAGCGAGTCCTTTCCCTGCTCTCCATGAGGGCAATAGAGCACGTTCCTGCAGAACAGATAGGCCAAGGTTTCTACTCCAGGCTCTTCCTGGTACCCAGAAAAGTGGGCACCTGGCACCCCTATCCTCGATTTATCCATTCTAAACACCTTCCTGGTGATACCAAAATTCAAAATGTTCACCCTCCAGCAACCCCACTACCTATGCTCTCCAAGGATGCTTGGCTAGCTACCCTAAACTGAAAAGAGGCCTATTTACACATCTCAGTCGGAATCGTGCAGGAAATATCTACGTTTCAGGGCAGGATCTCTGCACTTTCAGTTCTCTGCGCTTCCCTTTGGCTTATCTACTGCTCCCACAGTTTTCACAAAATGTCTGGCTCCTGCCATTGCTCTTTGCAGGCAAAGAAATATTCAAATTTACCCATACTTAGACGACTGCCTAATTCAGGCAGACAGTCAGGAAAAGCTGCTCAAGCACCTGACCTTTGTAAAGGACCTACTGACCTCCCTAGGGTACACTGTTAATGAAAAGAAATCCAAGCTAGTACCCAGCCAAAAAATTATATTCCTGGGAACAAGCCTGGACACAGCATCCCAGATGGCACTCCTTACACCAGAAAAGCAAACTTACCTGACAGCCTATTTCTCTCAAGTAGCCACCACACCCCAGTTATCTGCAAGGAAAATCCTGCAAGCTCTGGGGTTCATGGCTTCTTGCATTCTACTCATTCCATATGCCAGACTGCATATGAGGAAACTTCAATGGTGTCAACACTCTCAAGACCTGGAAACTCTTATACCAGTGATACCTTGTCTAAGGAAAGATGGTCTTTGGTGGGCAGCAGCATGCCTACCACAACAAGGGGACTACCCTTCTCACCATCCCACGCCACCCAGACCCTCACCACAGATACGTCAGACTATGCCTGGGCTGCACACCTGAATGGCAGGTGCATACAGGGCCAGTGGAGCCCACATCAGATACATCTGCACATCAACCAAAAAGAGATGTTAGCTGTCCAGCATGTATTGACAGCTTTCAGACCCCTTCTCTCCCCAGGGACTCTACTGATCAAAACAGACAACACCACGGTAATGTGGTATATCAACAAGCAGGGAAAGACTCACTCCTACCCTCTAGGCAGGCTCGCCATGACCATTTGGCACATGGCCTCAGCCATGCAACTACACCTGTTAGCACAATTCCTGCCAAGCTCTCTAAACTCTCTGGCAGACGAGCAGAAATCTTCTGGACCCACACGAGTGGCAGCTAAACTAAAGAACTTTCAACCTTATAACTCAGAAATGGGGCACCCCGAAGGTCGACCTCTTTGCTTCCCACTCCAGCCATCAGCTCAGCAAGCTCTGCACCAGGGAGCCTCACTGAAGGGGCCTGGAAAGTGGATGCTCTATCCTTCCAGTGGGTCAACCTCTCTGTCTATGCATTTCCCCCACTACCTCTCATTACCAGGGTACTGCTCAAAATAAGGGAGGAAAAAACTGAGGACAATCCTGATTGCCCCAGACTGGCCACACCAGCATTGGTACCCACTGCTGCCCAGCCTGTCCCTTCTGCCACCGTGGCGTCTCCCTCAGATCCCAACACTCCTGACCCAGAGGAAAGGAGGATTCATGCATCCCTAATTGCAGACCCTCAGTTTAGCAGCCTGGCTTATTCTCTGACCACTGTACAAGCTGCCAATCTCAGTAAACAGATTCTAGATGTTATGTGCGAGGCCAGACACCCAAGCACTAGAAAGTCTTATGCTGACAAATGGAAAAGGTTCTACTCCTGGATCCAGGGTAAGGGAGCCGATACGGCACAGCCCTCCCTACCTCTCATCCTGGATTACCTAGCTGACCTACTACACAGTGGTCTATCCTTTTCCTCTATTAAAATTCATGCCTCTGCTATCTCTGCTCATTTCATGACTGAGCAACATCTTTTCTCACACCATTTCATCAAACAGTTCTTAAGAGGGGCTAGCAAATTGAGGCCACCCAGAACAGCACCTACCCCAGCTTGGGACCTAAACTTTGTGTTGGAAAAGCTCACCCCCCCCCCCTTGAACCAGCAGCTTCAGCAGAGTTAAAGTTTCTCTCATGGAAGACAGCGTTGCTTCTGGCCATCACTTCAGCAAGAAGAGTATCCGAGCTACAAGCACTAATGGCTGTAGAGCCCTTCATCATTTTCAATGCTGACAGGGTTTCCCTCAGGACTTACCCATCCTTCATGCCAAAAGTAGTGTACAGTGTGGCTCTCAACCAATCCATTAATTTGCCCAACCTTTTCCCTAACCCACAAAGCAAGGGAGAAAGGATACTGCACTCTCTAGATGTGCACAGACAACTCAGGTTCTATCTAGACAGGACTAAATCATTCAGAAAGACTGATCAGTCATTAGTCAGCTTTGTTGCAGGAGCAGAGGGCAAAGCCATATCCAAACAAACCAATTCCAAATGGATATCACACTGCATCCATTTCTGCTACAAGCAACACGGGAAACCTCCCCCTAAGGGGGTCAGGACTCACTCTATCAGAGCAACCTCCACCTCTACAGCTTTGCTGAGAGGAGTCCCCACCAGGGACATCCTGGAGGCTGCAACATGGACATCTGTTCATACCGTCACCAAGCATTACCACCAGCCTATCTTCTCCAAATCCAGTACAGGCTTTTGCCACTGCAGTATTGCAGGGCATCCTAGCCAGTCCCCAGTCTTCTTGACTGCCTCCACCCTTTTCCTCAGCTTTGGGAATCAACCCAAATGTGATGACTGCAATAGTGAAACATGAAGAACATAGTACAGTTGTATACACTTACATAAATGTAGATGTTCGCGTGTATTCACTGTTGCAGTCCTGGTTTCCCTCCATCCCCTTTATCTCTCTCTCTCTCATTACAAGGAACCTTTTGGTATTTACTTTCTACTGGTGGGGTTTTTCCACCATATCCTGGCTTCCACTTGGGGCTCCTGTCAGGGCAAGAAAAACTGATGTAATGGCATCGGCTGCCTTACTTTATACTACTGACGACCTGACGTCAGTCCTGTAGCAACAGCAAACACTGTAGAAATACTAAGTCTCTGGTATTCGGGCCAACTGAGGGCTACCCCAAATGTGTGATGACTGCAACAGTGAATACACTTGAACATCTACATTTATGGTAAGTGTACACAACTGTACTTTTTGACTCCTCCTGGTCTTGAACCAAAGTTTGATAAGTTCATAGTATGAAAACTGTGTGTGATTCTGTGGGTTATAGATGTATCTTTTCAGTGTCACTACAAACTTCTCAACTGTAGTAGTACCACTTAGGGAGTTATTAGAGCATGCTTTGATTTATTTTTATTTTGATTGCTGTAGAAAGAAGCTTTGAGGTGCTAAAATAATAAGTTACTTACTTTAAAATTCTATAATGTGTTGACAAGATCTTGGAAGAGTACTACTCAGAAGGTAGACCAGATGTTCATCGTGTTACACTGCAGTCATTACACTTGGGTTATCCTGCCGTCAAGCGGTCCCGCAGTCGGCCAGAGTTCCAAAGTCTTGGTCCGGCGTTGGTTGCTGTCGCTTCTTCTCTGACGTCAGTGCGCCAGGAGTATATAAGATGCATCCGACGCCATTTTCGTCAGTCTTTCTTGCCGTGCGGTGCCCGAAGCAAAAGCAGTTCGCAAGTGCTGGTTGGCTGACTCCTGAGATTTTCGAAGTCGAATTTCAGATCAGAAGTCTTCAATAAAGCTAAGTACCCCGTTGGGGAACTTTTTTTTCTTGCCTCAGACCGATGTCAGAAAAAGTTAATAATTGTATTTCTTGTGGGAAGCAAATACCTCATAAGGACTTCCACTCTTACTGTATTCTATACTTAGGCCCTGATCACGACGTCACTAGTTGTCGGTTTTGTGCTAGATTTAACAAACGCACTATAAAACGACGTTTTGATTTTGCTTTGCACTACTTTGGCTGAAGGTTCAATTATACAATGCCATCGGAACAACCGACGACCACAATTCATAAAAAACGCAAAGACAAGGATAAAGACAAGCATCCGAGGTCCAAAACCGACGACTAAGCCTCTTCTAGGCCAGTCATCAGTTCTCAGTGAGGCGCTTTTGCAGCCCCTGACACCCGCTACCTCAGAGCCACAGGCCGCCTCCGACTCCCAAGTGGAGACAACTAGGCCTCTGGAAACTCAAGGTATTGGGCCTACGGAAACTAATCCCTCAGATGGGTCTGGAGCCGCTGAGCAGGCATCGGCTTCTGAGGGTGTTTTCAGACCTTCACAACTTACCATTAAAGCAACAGCCAAGACAAAACACCATTAAAGACAAAGAAGCAAGTACAGCATTCTCCAGGACAGTCCTCCATGCCTAAGAAACAGATGCTCAAAATGGCCGAAGACCTCATTACTCTAATCAGGGGTTCCCATCCCCCTCCTGAGAAAAGGCCTAGGCAGGATACAGACTATGATTCCTCTGATCAGGTTTCCATTTCCTCTGATTCCTCTTCAGACCAGGGATACTCTCTACCCCCTATGAGGACTCTGATGCTGAAGAATCTATCCCTTCAGCCTCTCCTCCTGAGGATTACTCTTTTGGGGAAACTTTACATACCATGAGGGAGCATTTCCATTGGGAAAGTCAGGATTATTCAGAATCCAAGAAAAGGCTTAGGGACTTCCTTTTATTGCCTCAGCACAGGCCCCTTGCTATTCCGCCTGTTAGACATTGTGGATGATGTGTTCTCTGAATCCAGCTTATCTCCTGATTCTTTGCCCCCTGCTCCAGCCAAGCCAGATAGGTATTATAGAGTCCCTGACTCTCACAAGTTTCTTTATAAAAACCCTTCTGCTGACCCAGAAACTATTTCCCCAGGGTCCCAAAGGGGTTAAGGCTTCCATTGCAAAAAGTCCAGTCCCCTCTGACAGAGATTCTAGAGCACTGGATAGATGGGGGAAGAAAGTTTACACTTCTGCAACTTTAGCAGTAAGGGCTTTAAATTGCCAGTTTCACATGCTTAAGTACCGACAATATTTAATGGCTCAGTTAAAACAGAAAATGCTTACAAGCTCAGAAGCTCCTGACTATAAAGAAATGCAGGATTTATTGCATGCAGTTGAACAGGTGGGAAAACATACTCTGCAATGTGGTTTTGATTCTTTAGAGGCCTCTTGTAGAGCCGCAGTTACAGGTTCTGTGATTAGAAGACATGCTTGGTTAAAAGAACAGAGTTTACTTGACCATGTTAAGGCAAAATTATTGGATGCTGCTTTACAGCATGATACCTTGTTTGGTGTTAAGGCAGAAGAGGTGTTAAAGAAAATGGAGGATAAAGCTAAATCTATGCAAACAGTCAAAGATTTCTTACAGGTACAGCCACCTCGATTTAGCAGAAATTGGCCTACAAAGAATTGGTCCTTTCCAGTGTCAGACAGGCCACAGAGAGGCAGATACAGACGCCCCAAGAGGCAGATCTCAACCCCAAGGCTCCTACAGACAACGACAGTGGGGTACCTCAACCCCAAAAGGAGGTGGAGGACAAGTCTCAACCTCACAGGAAACAGCCCCAATGACTTCCCCCTTCGTATGCCAAGCACTTCCCTTTTGGCAGCCCCCTTAGGGGGGAAACTAGCACTTTTTTCACAAAATTGGCAAACAATCACCCAAGACAAATGGTTTCTGAATATTGTGTCTCAAGGATACAGGTTCCACTTTCACACTTTACCAAGGCTAAAGGGAATGCCAAACCTGCCACAGAATCAATGGGCAGAGGCTCAAAAACAAATTTCAGCCCTCATGGACATGAGAGCTATTCAGAAAGTACCACAGCAGGAACAAGGACAAGGATTTTACTCAAGACTCTTCCTGGTCCCCAGAAAGGACAAAGCCTGGAGACCCATACTAGACATTTCAACTCTAAATACTTACCTGGATGTACCGAAATTCAAAATGTTGACACTACAGCAGCTTCTTCCCATGCTGGGCAAGAAGGCTTGGCTTGTTACTCTGGACCTCAAAGAGGCATACCTGCATGTCCCTATCAGACAAGATTGCAGAAGATACCTCAGATTCAAAGCTGGTACAATGCACTACCAATTCTCTGCACTGCCCTTCGGCTTAGCTACTGCGCCCAGGGTCTTTACAAAGTGCCTGGCACCAGTAATTGCATTTTGCAGACAAAAAGGAATTCAAATATATCCATACCTGGACGACTGTCTCATTCAAGCAGAGAAAAAGGACATTCTTCTAAAGCATCTGGCGTTTGTAAAAAGGTTGCTAATTTCTCTAGGGTACACAGTAAATGAAAAGAAGTCAAAACTAGTGCCCTCACAACAGATAATATTCCTGGGAGCTAGCTTGGATACAACGGCCCAGATGGCTTATCTCACGCCAGACAAACAAGGACAACTGACTCAATATTTTCAATTGCTGGCAAAAAAGTCCCATCTCCCTGCAATAAAAATTGTGCAGGCCCTGGAATTCATGGCATCCTGCATACTACTAATTCCATATGCCAGACTGCATATGAGGAAATTACAATGGTACCTAAAAAGTGTTTGGACTCAACACTCTCACAGTTTAGAAACAGTAATACCAATAATTCCCTGCCTACAACAGGAGTTTCGATGGTGGGCATGTCACCTCAACAAGGGTCAGCCTTTCACTCTACCCACAGCCAGGCAGACTCTAACAACAGATGCTTCGGATTACACCTGGGGAGCACACATGGCAGGAAAATGTGTTCAGGGCAAGTGGACCACAGACCAAATGCATCTTCACATCAATCAAAAAGAGATGTTGGCTGTTCAAAATGCCTTAACAGCTTTCAAGGACCTTCTGCATCCAGGGCAATTATTATTAAAGACAGACAACACCACAGTAATGTGGTACATAAACAAGCAGGGGGGCACTCATTCTTATCCCCTATGCAGGCAAGCCATGACCTTGTGGAACACAGCTCTAACTTATCAAGTTCATCTGCAAGCACAATTCCTGCCAGGAAAGAAAAATACTCTGGCAGACGATCTCAGCAGAAATATCATGGACCCTCACGAATGGAAATTGAATCCACAAATCTTCAGCATGGTAACGCAAAAATGGGGGTGCCCAGACATAGATCTTTTTGCCTCCCCACTGAATTGCCAACTACAAAAATTCTGCACAAGGACTTACCACACACAAGCATGGAAAGTGGATGCTCTTTTGTTCAGCTGGAAAAGCCTAAAAGTTTACGCCTTCCCACCACTGCCTCTCCTTTCAAAGGTACTCCTAAAAGCCAGACAAGAAAAACCACAGATGATCCTGATTACTCCAGACTGGCCACGCCAGCACTGGTTCCCAATCTTAAAGAACTTAGCTCAAGGCCCACCATGGATTTTGCCTCAAATTTCACACCTTCTGACTCAACAAAACAATCAGATCCTGCACGGTCAGCTCAAAACCCTAAACCTGGCTGCATGGCAGATTCATTAGTCAAACAGGCAACACCTCTTTCTAAAGCTGTTATGGATGTAATTTTGGAGGCCAGGAGGCCTTCACCAGGAAGTCTTACTCAGACAAATGGAAGAGAATTCTGTACCTGGAACCAGGCTCAAAGCCTTGACCCTCTTGTCCCAGACATTCCACAGATTTTACAATACTTAACTGAGATGCTGGACAAAGGCCTATCCTTCTCATCAATTAAGATCCATGCCTCTGCCATTTCAGCTCATTACAACACGGATCCTCCTTTATTCTCTCATCCCTTGCTAAAGCAGTACCTCAGAGGGGCTAAAAACATAAGACCGCCCCGGAGAGCACCAACACCAACGTGGGACCTCAATTTTGTTTTGGAAAAACTGACCTTGCCACTTTTTGAGCCAGCCAATCTAAAATTTTTATCATGGAAAACAGCTCTGCTCCTGGCAGTAACTTCAGCACGAAGAGTCTCAGAGCTACAGGCATTAATGGCAATGGAACCTTTTATAATATTTCATCAGGACAGGGTTTCTTTAAGGACAAACCCTACCTTCATGCCAAAGGTGGTATCTAGTGTGGCTCTTAACCAAACCATCCATTTGCCAACTTTCTATCCAAACCCCCAGAATAAAGGGGAGACGCTTCTGCACTCTTTGGACATAAGGCAGCTACGCTTCTACTTGGACAAAACAAAAGCTTTCAGGAAAACTGAGCAACTGTTTGTAGCATATGCTGCAGGATCACAGGGCAAGGCTATCTCAAAGCAGACTATTTCCAAATGGATAGGACACTGTATTCGTTACTGCTACACACAGCATGGAAAATCAGTCCCTGATAACATTAAGCCACATTCTACCAGAGCAACAGCTACTTCAACAGCCTTTCTCAGAGGAGTACCAACCAAGGAAATTTTGGAGGCTGCAACTTGGAGTTCAGTGCACACCTTTACCAAGCATTACCACCTGCCTCTTTACTCTAAATCCAGAGCAGGATTTGCCACTGCAGTTCTGCAGGGCCTCATAGCCAATCCTAACTCTTTATAGACCAGCCACCCAACCTTAGCTTTGGGATTCTACCCAAGTGTAATGACTGCAGCAGTGTAACACGATGAACATAGTACAGTTTTGTACCTACCATAAATGTAGATGTTCGAGTGTTCACACTGCTGCAGTCCAGGTTACCCTCCCTCCATCCCCTCTGTCCTAGCTGGACTTATCTATACCTTTCTATCCTATACAACCTTTGTGGTGTATTTGCTTGTAACTGAAGGTATTGTTTTTATTTTTTATGTATGTTTTATTAGCAATATGTATTGCCTACCTACTTGGGGGCACCTGACATCTGGGGCAAGAAAAACTGAAGAAAATGGCGTCAGATGCATCTTATATACCCCTGGCGCACTGACGTCAGGGAAGAAGTGACAGCAACCGACGTGCGGGACCGCCTGATGGCAGGATAACCCAAGTGTGATGACTGCAGCAGTGTGAACACTCGAACATCTACATTTATGGTAGGTACAAAACTGCACTTTGTCTGGGTCAAGAGCTTTGAAAGATAAACATACTAAGCTCAAATATAGAAAGAGATGTTAAACTGAGATTTTAATTATTAAACGTTTCAAGACTATGTTAATGTAAAGGAGCAGCAGCGTAATTAGATCATGAACCTCTACAGAGCATATTAGAGAAATCTTTATACAAAGCTTCAGCAAGACTTCAAAGACTGTTACCAAGTTTGGAAATTCAGTATAAACAGAGTCTGTTAATGTGTGTAGCAAGATTCAGCAGGCCCATACTTGCAAGAGTGTAAAGAAGAGGAAATAGAGATCTGGATGTTTTCTGGGTTATCTCACTGTTATCTGTATCTTCTGAGAAGTTGGGAATGTTAAGAATTATAGTGGGGAAAAAAAAAAACAGAATGTGAAGCTGTTGGATGTAGTACTGAATGGATAATGTCAAATCAGTGAATCCGGGCATTCGAGTACATTTTCCACTCCATGTTGCACTTTCTTTTATATAAGGCTTGATGTTTAAATGTGGTACAAGTTGTACCCAGTTAGTTGTGTGAAGCTGTTACATGAAGTCCATTAGTCACATTTAGAGAAGGAGTGCATCATATTCTTTATTTTTATTAGATATCTGAGCAGATTGAACTAATGTTGTAAAGGCATGTGTTTTCTGGTTTGTTCAGGAATTTAAAAAAAAAAAGTATTGACAAATGAATTGCTGGATCTTCCCTGAGTAAAAGGAGAGGAGTAAATCTATTTCAGTACAGAGATGAGTATTGTTTTCCGTATGTAGACTGAAATATTCAGTACTGTTACATCTGTGTGAGAGCACGAATCATGGTATGTTCTGTAGTCTTATCTCGTCTTCATTCTTACATATGGGTTTGGAGCCGATCCTCAGCTCCGACTCAGCCGATTACAAAGCTCGAAATCTCTCAGTTGGTTCATGGCAAGGTAGGTATCCCATAATGCACTAGTAAGAATCCCCAGATCTCGTTTGCCGCATCTACGAGTTCAGAAGTGCTCTCTTTCTTGGCTGTGGCTAAGTTGGATATTTTGCTTATTCAAAATTTTTTTATTGTGGTTCTTTTTGACTATAGAGTTTACAATTAATAACTTACAGTTGTTACTTAATAGTAGTAGAAGTTAGTGTGTTTTCTAACTTTTATTGCAAATTGTTGGCCGTCGCTTCTGCAGGCCTTTTTTTCCACTGGTATCCCTTCTTTCTGTGTGCTAGTTATTACTAAAATTGTTCTTAGGCGTAGGTCCATTTTTTAGTTAGGACCTATTCTAGCTTTTGTCTGTTGCTTGCTTGTGTGTTTTCTATCTCGCCTTCCCTTCATTTCAGGGCTAGGCCCGTTTAAGTTGGAGGACCTAGTCCTCTATTGCCTTTCCTTGTGTGTTGTTTCCTCAGCAGGGCTAGGCCTGTTTAAGTTAGAGGACCTAGTCCTCTGTTGTTTTTTCCTTGTGTATAGTGCTTTCTTGAGCAGGGCTAGGCCCGTTTAAGTTAGAGGACCTTGTCCTCTCTTCCTATCATCCTCTACGTTTACCTTTTGTGATTGTATTTGTGACAGTATGTCCAAAGAATCTAAAGATCATAATTCTTCGGGTTTTAAAAAGTGTCTTAAATGTTCTCAAAAAATGTCCTTGACTGACGGACATAGTATTTGTGTTTATTGCCTGGGAGCCATACATCTTCAGGAGACATGTACTTTTTGCCACTCTTTTAGTTCTCATGTTCTTCAGGAAAGGAAGAACAAATTGATCTTGAAAGGTCTCCTTAAACCTTCTTTTGAGGAGGATTTAGCCATCTCTTCATCGTCTCATTCCAGGTCTCCCTCTTCCAAAAAAGAGGTGAAGTCGGCCAAAAGACAGTCTCCCACACTGACTGTTAAATCAGGACCTCCACACAAAATTGTTAAACTGGACAAACCTTCTACCTCTTTGGCTCCCCTGCCTTCGGAGCCAGTCAAGGTTATTGACATTGACACTCCAGTTTCGGCCCCAACTTTTTCGGAGCCAATTACTGAACCCATACCTTGGAGCCGGTCTAGAGCTTTATTACCGGTGTCCCCGACACTCAGATCTCCGATTTTACAGAGATGTCGATCACCTACCTTGTCTTCCATTTCCTCCAAGAGCCTTTCTGAGGAGAATGTCGAGAGAGTGGTCCTTAGACTCTTGAAGTTGTCGGCGCTAGCAAATTTTTTGCCGGCTCTGACCCAGTCGGTGCTGGAGCCCTCTAAGGTCGTATTACCTGCTTCTGTTCCTCCTCTGAGCCACGTCGGTCTTTTGGAGCCAGAGTTATCGGTGCCGTTTGCTGTGGAACTGTCAGTTCCAGCAACCCTACTGTCTGTCTCGGAGCCGAGTTCCGGTCCGACACCTTCACTGCCGTCCTTGATGACTAGGAGCCTAAGCTCTCCAGTCGGCCCCGACTCGGACGGTCTGACCAGAACTTCTTCAGTTCCGAGCCTACCTCTCAGTGCGTCAGTTCGGCTGAGCTCGGATCCTACATCTGTCTTGGAGCCGATCGTTCTGGAGCTGAGGGCTACTTCACTTCCTTGGAACCGGTGGTGTTGTCGGAGCTGGAGAGATCTGCCTTCAAGATGATGAGGGGAGTGCTCTCTAGGTCTTCAGCTCCACACAAGGGTACCGATGCTCTTCCCTGTCAAGCTCCGACCTCTGTCTCAGCACCATCTGTCTCTCTTGACAGCAGAGAACCGCAGCCTCAGGACCCCTCATTGGGTGGCCTCCAGTCTTCTGAGACCTCCCCAGAATACCCTTCTGAGGAGCCTCCTTGGAAGAGAACTTGTAAGAGGAAGCATGTAGACTCCCCTGATGAGTCCATCACCTCTGACACTGACCTCGAGGAGTCAGAAGGGTCCCCTAGGTCGTCCTCTGATGATATCTCTTTTGTAGATATCCTAGAGATCCTGAAACAGAGAGGCAGCTGGCCCACTGTCACCCCTTCTGATGAGTCACTGTACCTGAAGGCTTTCGGGTCTCGGCCTTCAGCCTCTTGGGTGTCTCCACCTTTCGATGAGCTGTTAACCAAAGGTGTGCCTGTAGATGCCATGGTGGTTGCAGCAGCCACAAAGAAGGAACTAGCGGAAACTTCCTCAACTGTCCACCAACCGAACAAGGAGTCTCAAATGATGGACAGATATGGGAAGCGTATTTTTTCTTCAGCGGCTTTTACACTTAGATCGCTGAATTACCTCACCCGTTTCACTAGACTTCAAAGAGATCTCCTAAAGGAGCTAGGAGATACTCCCCAAGGTACTTTAACTGAAGGAGTCCCTGAGAAGGTTACTGCTCAGTTGTCTAAACTCCATTGTTAACTCCTCCATGAGGCTGATAACTTGCGCAGCATATAGAGTGAGCAGGGCAGTGGGTTCAGGAGTTTCCCTTAGGAGACATTCCTGGATGCACTTATGCAACTTTGCTGAGCCCTTCAAATCTACATTTACCAACATCCCCTTTGACAGTTCCTCTCTGTTTGGACCAAAGGTAAAAGACACACGAGCAGGAAGGGAAAACACACTCTACCCTGGGAGTACATTTTTCCGTCCCATCTAGACCACACCCTAAGGGTCAGAGAGGCAGAAAAATGTGCTTCAAGAAATTTTTCCCGGACACACAAGGTGATTCCTTCTCCAGAGGCAGAGGAGGAGGAAGTAATGGTAGACATTGCTCCAGAGACGGGGGGGGTCCGCAAAACCAGGATGGCCGTGATTCCTTTCGTGGACGTCCCTATCAGCGCTCCTGATGTGGGGCCTGACTGCGCTTCTCTGGAGCCAGTCGGGGGGTCGCTTATCTTTGTACCCAGAAGCCTGGCACGACATCACAAAAGACAAGTGTGTACAAAGAATCATTTCCAGAGGATACTCCATACCCTTCTCTTTTCCACCTCATCTAACCAAGAAAATCCCAAGAAAATCCCAGATATCATGCAACTGTAGAAGTACAAAATTTGCTTCAAAAAAGAGTCATCCAAACCGTCCCCACAGACCAGATAGGATTCAAAACTTACTCCAGATTCGTTTTAGTGCCAAAATGCACAGGGGACTGGAGGCCCATTTTGGATCTCAGCAAGTTAAATGAATCCGTAAAGAAGTCCAAGTTCTGGATGGTAACACTGCAGTCTATCCTCCCTCTGTTAGGGTAAGACAATTGGATGTGCTGCATAGATCTCCAAGATGCGTACTGCCACATAAAAATGGACAGAGCATCAAGGAGTCATTTACGCTTCCGGCTGGAAGCCAGTCATTACCAATTTTGTGCTCTGCCCTTTGATCTCACCACATCCCCCAGGGTGTTCACCAAATGCATGGGGGTAGTAACGGCTCACTTGCGATGTCTTGGATTCCAAGTGTTTCCATACCTGGATGACTGGCTCCTGACTGCCACCACCAGGCACCTACTTCTACAAGCCAGGTAGGCAACTATCCGAGTCTGCACTCAGCTAGGCATTACTGTAAATTGGGAAAAGTCTGCCTTGTTGCCCTGTCAATATGTGACTTTTATAGGTGCAGAAATAAACACAGTCGCAATGATGGCTCACCTTCCCTCAGACAGATTACAAATCTAAGACCACAGATATACAGTCTGCTTCCCCAACACAAAGTCAAAGTGAAGACAGTGCTCAAACTTCTAGGAACCATGGCCTCTACTATAACTCTAGTTCCGCTAGCCAGACTACATATGAGAATTCTACAATGGCTACTCTTTTCCCAGTGGTCTCTTCAGCATCTGCCTCTGTCTCATCCCATTTTAATAACAGAATCTTGCAAAAAGGACCTTCATTGGTGGATCCAGTCCAATCAACTAATGATAGGGGAACCATTCATTCCTTGCCAATCTGTTGCTACTGTGACCACGGATGCCTCCCAGATAGGGTGGGGTGGCATTATCTAGGATGGACAGTCCAAGGCACATGGCAAGAACACGAGGCTCACTTGCATATTAATGTTCTAGAGATGAGAGCAGTGCTACTAGCGTTGCAAGCAATTCACGACTTTCTTCCTCTAGGAACAGTAGCAATCCAATCAGACAATATGTCAGTGGTATGGTATATAAACAAACAAGGGGGAACTAGATCCTACCCCCTATGTCGAGAGGCTCTTTGTGTTTGGCAGTCGGCGATATCTTCCCAATGCTTTCTAGTTGTAACGCATATCCTGGGGAGAACCAGTGGGATAGCGACAAGCTCAGCAGGGCAATCTTGATGCCTCACGAGTGGTCTCTGAATCAGAAAGTCGCGGAACAGATGTTCCGCAAATGGGGACAGCCTTTCTGCCATCTGTTTTCCATGCCAATGAACACCAAATGCAACAGCTACTTGAGACACCAAGAGATGCACTTGTCCACAATTGGCTCTCGGGACTTCTTTATGCCTTTCCTCCCTTTCCGCTAATATCGAAAGTGATCAAGAAAGGAAAGACCTTGGGAAGCAGAATGATTCTCATCACTCCTTTCTGTCCTCATCAGATGTGGTTTCCCTTTCTTGGGCCTCACCTTTTGGACGATCCATGGACTCTGGACCCAGTGCCAGACCTTATGACACACATGTCAGGCATGTTCCATCCCTGTCTCCACACCCTCAACTTAACAGCGTGGCTGCTCCACTTCCATCTCTAGTCAGGCTTCATGATTTCTCCCCTGCAGTTACACATATCCTGACGTCTTGTACGCTAGCAAATGGAAAAGATTTTCTCTCTGGGCACGAGTTAAAAACATAGATCCATACACAGCCTCCATTCCCTTAGTGTTAGAATTTCTAACCAAACTTTTTCATCAGGGATCAGCTACTGCTACAAAGTTCAATTCGCAGCTATCTCCAATTTTCATTTGGGACAACATGAACCTTAATCTTATGGCTCATAGATATTGTGTAGATCTTTTTTGAAAGGCACTACCTTACTAAGACCTCCTTTTCAAGAACCTTTATCTCTCTGGGATCTAAATTTTGTCTTTTCAAAATTCACCTCACCACCTTTTGAGCCTTCACATACTTGTGATTTAAAGTTCCTTTCATGGAAGACCATTTTTCTAGTAGCCATTACATCCACCAGAAGACTGTCAGAGCTGCAAGCACTCTGTCAAACCTCCTTACTTGATTTTTCATAGAGACAGTTTTCCTTCGCACTAATCCGTCCTTCACCCAAGATTTGTTCTCAGTCTAATATGAACCAAACTATTGAACTGACAAGTCTTTTTTCCAAATCATTCAAACAAAGCGGAATATAAGTTACATCAACTTGATGTACACAGACAGTTAAGGTTCTATCTACATAGAACCAAAGAGTTTAGGAGATCAGACCAATTGTTTGTATCTTTTTCGGAGACGAGAAAAGGTATGCCAGTCTCCAAGATAATGTTATCAAACTGGATTTCAAATTGAATATCTTTTATTTACTTTTCTATTGGCAAAGAACTCCCATTTAAAACTAAAGCTCATTCTACTAGATCTATGTCCACATCTGCTGCCTTTCAAGCCAGAATTCCAATGGACAGTATATGTGCAGGAGCAACTTGGGCTACCCCTCATACTTTTGTTGCTCATTACAAATTGGACTTGGCCTCCAGGGGTAGAGCCTCCTTTGGTTCCATGGTTCTTAGGTGTATATTCCCGTGAGCCACCCGAGAAAAAGGTGCTAGGGACACTGTCCCATATTTAAGAATGAAGACAAGATAGGACTTCAGAACATAAAGAAGTTATGTACTCACCATAACGTTCCATGTTTGTAGTCCATCTCACCCTTCATTCTTACAAACCCACCCATCTACCCCCGCCCATGTATCCTTGGAGGATCTGGAGACAAGATAGTGTCCATCTTCCTTAGAGTTGGAGACCTTTCATCTTTGTTTTTCCTTGTGGAAATACTTTCTATTCTTTTTTATAGACGGTAGCAAACAAGATCTGGGGATTCTTGCTAGTGCATTATGCCACGGGCCAACTGAGAGACTTCGAGCTTTGTAATCGGCCGAGTCTGAGCCGATGATCGGCTCCGAACCCATATGTAAGAATGAAGGGCGAGATGGACTATAAACATGGAACGTTATAGTGAGTACATAACTTCTTTGTTATTGCAGTGCTGAAATCTGTTTTGTTAGATATGTTATTCCCGATGAGGAAGTTTCAGACAGTGGTAGTCGGCTTATGAGCCAAGATTTCAGTACTTATATGAGACAGTGGAAATTTAAATAGAACATCTCAAGTTCTAGATATCTGCAAATCAGTGGGCAGGAGAAGCAACTGATCCGGAGCATTAACAGTTTAGTTAGTTGTGACAATTCAGTAAAGTTAATTTGGATTCTTATCTTTCAGTCCTAGAATATAGGACTGTGCCACGGCAATTTGTAGGTCTTTCACCTGGACAGCTGTTAATGGAAAGTAATTTTATAACTAAGCTACTGTACTTGTCTCATATTTGTTGATAATACCCGAAAAGAAAATAAGAATGCAAGCAATCTGTTGAAATAAAGCAATGCAAGTAGAAATGTTTGTACAACAAATCATCAAAGAGTTTTTCCTGGATGCAAAACATGAAAGAGTGAGAATAAATGTATTTATTTCTACAGAAAAATAATGAGAGTGCATTTGTTATTGGTCCAATGAAACAAATAAGACTGTACTTTGTTCAGGGTCCAGATACTGCTGGATTGAGAAAGACAGATGAGAGGTAGAGGTAGATGTATTCTCCATCTTGTGGCTTAGTTGAAGCTTACTGCACTCATTCCATTTTTTTTTCCAAACCTCATTTGAAAATTTATGAATGAGAGAGACCAAAACTCTTTTCTTTTACACCCTTGATGGGCAAGAAGGGTAGAGTCCTTGGCAGTGTAGAAAGTGGTTAAAATCATAGCAGGCAGTGTTGACCATGGTAAGAGTGTTACAGCTGGTGCTTCATCCCATGATGACATCAACTATTGATCTCCCGCTTAAGTGACATTTAACACCTAAAGTCTATGAGTCTGCTGTGAAGCCTTCTACTAGGCTGGACTATGTCTATGAATACAAACTGGTTAGTTTTTAGATGGTCCTGACCTGTCTCAAGCACCTGTATGATTTGGTCTCATTTTATTCCACTATCAAGCTCCTTATATTAGCCACTTTTACTTATCATGGCCAAATAGCAAGCAGGATTGTGGCTCAGTACCAGCTTATAAAGCAGTTCCTTAGAGTGGTTTCATCCTTGTTCTCCTTTTTAGAACCCTTGTCCTCTGGGGGACATAAGGGCAGCTGCGGTGGTGCAGTGGTTAGCATTGTCACCTCACAGCAAGAAGTTCTCCAGTTCGATCCTCGGCTGGGTTGCCTTCTGTGCGGTGTCTGCATGTCCTCCCTGTGGCCGCGTGGGTTTCTTCCAGGTGTCCCGGTTTCCTCGCACATCCCAAAGACATGCTGTAGGTGGATTGGACACACTAAATTGACCCTAGTTGTGAGTGTGTGTGTGTGTGTGTGTGTGTGTGTGTGTGTGTGTGTGTGTGTGTGTGTGTGTGCCTTATGTGGAAGGATGGGCACCGGGCTGGCAACTCAACACCGTAAAACTCCACTGTCAATCATGAGCAGACAGGTGATCCACTGTGGCGACCCCTAACCGGGTAAAAGCTGAAAGAAGTCCTCTGGGGGACATAGAATTTCATGATTGGCAGGCTTGCCTGTCAGCTGTTAGAGAATAATAGCTCAGCAACACTGACATTTTATTTCTTGAAAAAACAGTCTTCTTGATTGCTGTTGCATGGTTGCTCTGCAGAGGATCTCAGAGTTTCAGGATATCATATTTAGAGAACCATACCTTGTTTATTTACAGGGATTTTGGTATTCCTTAGGATGAATCCACACTTCCTTCAGAAGGTGGTTTCAGAATTGTCCCTGGACTAGTCCATTCATATTTTGGTTTTCTTTGCAGGGACAGAAACAAGAGCCCTTCACTCTCTGAATGTTCACCATAAGCAAATGTGGTATCTGAAGAGTGTGCATGAGTTAGAAGGATGAACATTTGCTCATGCCCTTAGCTTTAGGATGAAAGGATTTGTTATTTGTATTATATTTTATTGTTATGCGGCCACCTACCTCTTGGGAAATGCCATGGTCAATGCCCATTCCTCTAGCGGTCGTTTCCTGTGCATATTTCAGAAGTCTGACCATAACAAGTATTTGCACCATGGTCACTTAGGCTACAGTGCACAAATTCACCAAGCAGTACTGTGTTAACTGCGGCTGTGATAGTCAGGCCACTTGTGTAAAGCTGTCCCTGGAGGACTCAGTCTGTTGAGATCTGTCTTTGATGATCCCCTGCTTTATTCTGTGCCTATGATTTACTGTTACATATTCAGCCAACTGTAACATACTCTGTGTTGGTTGTTAGTATTAAACCTAATATGTTATCATATCAGTTGATTTGCAAAGACGTTCCTCAATGATTAAGTATACCCTACCTCTGTCCCCTCCCTGCCCTGTGAATAGGGACACGTCCTTCATATAGCCTTCTTGGTTGGAATACCTGTAAGTAAGGCTAAAACATATTTCCTTAGTACTTTTTTAACAATGGGTATACAGATTTTGTTTCTTCATTTGTTGGAAGTTGTCTGAAAAGACTAGGAGAAAACTGGTAGGTAATGACAGTGGCACAAGCACAGGTATGCATCCAGCATTTTACATCATGGCTTGAGTCAGAATGTGCAATGTGTTATGTTCCCAAGGTGGTCCTGAAATTTTGTGGAATTCTGACTTGTGAAAAGGATGAAATCAGGCAAAGTCTGTCAGGGAAGGCACTGTATGAAGTCCTATTGCAGTATTCTTAACACGAAGGATTCCTTGCCTAGAGTGGCCCAATATCTGACCAGTATACCAAAGCCTTTGACTATCTAGAGTGTGCCATACGTACGTAGGGGATAAAAGTGATGTCCGGACATACCATCCTCAGAATGTCTCTGCTGCCAGTCCGAATGCCTTTTTTGAACGTTGGTCTGCTCGCCCGAGTTTTTGCTGGTGTATCAAGGCATTCAGATAAGTGCCCCATTTGGTTTTTCTTTTTCTTATTTACTGCTTTTTGCTGTGGGTTTTTTTCTTGTTCATAGGTGTGTACTAGGCCAATGGCCCTGGAGCCTTTGCAATCCTAGCTCATAGAAGTGCCCTGGCATCATGCTGCCATAAGTTCCCAGTGCCTGTATCAAGTAGAGCCACTAGAGTGATCCCTGGGGTGAACTTTGTTTCCCATCCACTCATCAAGATTTCTCTTGAAAAGGGCCAGTGAGGTGCTCTGCTTAACATGTATGAGTCATGACATTGTCATCCAGAAAAGGCAAGAGCAAGTGTTGGAGACAAATTCCACATAAAGATACTCACTGTTAGTGCTTGTTTTGTTTACGGCCTACTCATGATTACAGAACTTGTACCATTTGTCAGACTTTGTGCCTAAGACTTTACATAGTCATTTGTCTTCTCTCGCCTTTTATTTAGAATATCAGTTTCTCAAACATTTAGCTAAGGACACTATGGAGGGACCTTCCAGGCCTGACGCTGGGTCTTCAGTGAAGAGAAAGACCAAAAAACCAAGGTTAGACTCTTCTGCTGCACCTCCTACATCAGATGTCTCTCTCTTGAGGCTAATGAAATCCAGAGGTTTGTCCGGTTCTGGGGTTGGACTCTTCAGCTGGGACTGCTTCTAAGGGCACCATGGATCTGATAACAGGCACATCTCCAAAGGCATTGCAGATGTCTATTTCAGATGGTCAGGGGGCCCCAAGACTTATTACTGAAGGCCCTACCGGGGTTTCCCAAATTCTAGTGAGAGAGGAAATTCTGATGACAATAATCAAGTGTAGGCCGATGTCGGGACCTCCCATTTTTCATAAGGCAGATATCCAATTAAAGAAAAATCAAAAGACAAAGCATGTCTCCTCTTCCAGGTACCCTCAATGTGAGTGGCAGAATTTCACCCAGGGCTTATTTAATGCCCGTATTGCTCTGAAGCCTTCTTTGGGTATCTCTGTTCTTGCTCCTCCTTGGTCATTTTCCCCTCATAAGAGGACAAGGGAGCAGGATTCTTCTGATGAAGAGGTTTCCTCAGACAAGAAATCTTTGACCTATTCCATCACCTCTTGAGTATGCTTCTCCTGAAGAGGAATTTGCTGGACCAGAATTCCCTATTGAGGAGATTACTTTTGGGGACACTGTTGCTAAGATGAGGGGAGTGCTTCAAGTAAGACTGTTCCCAAGTTTCGTATGTGCAAAAGAGATATTACGAACTCCTGCAAATGGAGTTTCCTTTGCCATCTGCTGTCTCTCCAGTTTTAGCTGCTTTACTGGATGCTTTCCCTTCAGAAACTCGGCTCTCTGACCCTAAGAAGACTGACTTTTTTTCTACAAAGTGCCTGATGATTGCTAATTTCTTTACAAGTGCCCATCTTTTGACCCTTCAGTGGTCTCTGTGGCTTCAGAGAAGCCTTCTGAATCACTGTCTACCACTAAACTTCTTCCTTTTGATAAGGAAAGCAGGACAGTGGAAAGACCGGGAAAGGCTTACAATTCTGCCACCCATGCCTTTAGTACTACTAATTACCAAACTCATCATATGTTTTGGCCCTCCTGTCTCAGGCTACTCAAGTTATTTCTGACCTTCCAGATTCTGAGGGAAAAACTTTAGACTCATCTTTGTTAGGGGAATCATCGCAGGTGACTCGTCATTCTGTTAAGTGCAGCTATGATTCAGCAGAAGTTTCTTCTAGAGTAGCTGCGTCAGTGTCTGTACTGAGGAGGTATTCCTGGCCAAAGCTTTGCCCACTGCCAGATGAAGTAAAAGATAAGTTGATGGATGCTCCTTTAGACAACATGGCTTGTTTGGTACTGATGATGTTGCCGACTTGTTCAACAGGAGAAAGGAAGGAGTTACAGGACTTGAAACCTCTTTTGGTTTCACCTGTACCTAAGTTTCGAAGGAATTATCCACCCAAGCCAGCTTTCATTCGGAGACAGACCCGTCCTCCTCCTCCTAAAGTTAAAAAAGGTGGAAGGAGGCCTTCTCCACCAAGGACTGCTCAGGCTTATTTTGCCCTGTAGCAGCCATTTCCTGACAAACCAGGTAGTATCTGACTATCCGTCTTCTCTCAGCCTCATTCCTCTCTCGCTTTATTTGTCTCTGTCTCACCCAGTTTGGTCAAGCAGTACCCAAGACTCTTGGGTTATTTCAGTAATTTAAAAAGGGTATTTCATGGTTTGGAAATCCCTACCTGTCTTCATGGGCATACCTCAACCACCTAAGGAACAGTTAAATTTTTTCGCAGTGGTACTTCAAGAATAGTTAAATCAGGGAACTATTCAACAGGTTCCACAGGATCAATGGGGAACAGGGTTTTATTCAAGAATGTTTCTGGTTCCCCGAAAGGAGGGTCCTTGGAAATGCATTCTGGATCTTTCTCATCAAAATACTTTTCTGAAGATTCATTCCTTTCGCATGCTATCTCTACAGACATTATTCCTTTTACTTCTTCTTCAGGCTTTCATGGCCTCTCTGAATATCAAGGATGCCTACCTTCACATTCCTGTTCATCCCCTCTTCAGGAAATGTTTACGTTTCTTTGTTCCTTCCTGGCATTTCCAGTTCTTTGCTTTGCCCTTTGTCCTTTCTACTGCCCCAAGGTTATTCACCAAGTCAACCTAAAAAAATACAACAAACCGGTAACCACAATTGCGGATGCATGAGAACTAGCAGAGTAAAATTACTCTGTTTAGACAAACAGCCGTAACAGAAAAAATAAATACAAAGAGTTAACAATGCAACTAAAAAAACTCTAATATTAAAAAAAAAAAAAAAAAAAAAACATAAAACTATTACCACTAAGTGCTTTCATCCCCTAAACATAAAGGGACTTCATCAGAGTAACAGTAACCGTCACACAAATTGTTTAAAAGCATAAAAGCCCGCAAAGTTAAAATGTATCGCCTCCTGAATGAAAGCACTCCTTGATTTAAAGCTGCAGGACACTTATAAAAGCATCATAGACATAAAGTAAACTCAATAAAACAATATAAAATACACTTCAGTTATCATCTGTGCAAATAGAAAAAAAATAATGAAATAAGAGTGATGATAATTATGCATTATTTATAAACCTAATAAGTTAATTCCCTTAATTTTAAGAAAGAAGAGATGGAAATAGAATCATTCAGACCATTAGGGCCTAAGGCATTGGTTTTAATCAGCCACTCGGCCTCTTTACCCTCAAGTTGCATTTTCCATGGCCCACCTCTCCCATCCAAGTGCAATATAAAAATAATAAAGTCCTTCATTAGCCGGTATGTGCCTCCACAAAGCATTTGTACTATCCATTTTCTTAATTTCCCTCAAGTGCTCATATATTCTATCCTTAAGCGACCTTTCGGTCTTAGCAATATAAAAAGATGGACATTGCATACAACTTGCTAAGTAGTCCACCTTATCTGATCTACAATTACACCATGATGGGCATTTAATTTTCCAGTACCCACTGACATAAATTCCCTCATAAATAAAAAAGCAGCTCAAACATCTACCACATTTTGACATCCTGTTTTTTTTCTTATACATAGAATCAAAACTATGATGTCTTTCAAGATAATTTTTAATCTTCATGTCCATCAAAAAATAACAATTGGATGTGGTCCTAGCTTATTCATACTGACACCACCCATTTCAAGGATTCTCCAGTTAGTTGATAAAATTTCCTTTACCAAACCCACTTGTTGATTATATGTCAAGATGCACTCCTTGTTAAACTTACTCTCTTTAACCGTACCTGAGCTTATGATATCATTATTAACATTGCAGAAGGGCTTTATAAAAAAGTCTATTCCTTTTTCTTTTATTTCCTGAAAAATATATTCCAGGAAGGTAGATGGGTGACCCCTATTCAATAACATGTTTTTTTAAAAATGAGCATTTGTTTACAAAACATTCCTCTTCTGATGCCATCCACGCTAATCACACTAATTGCCCTTTGACAAGGGCCTTCATCTGATGGTATGGGGGTGTATACTTGATAATATAACAGGGAGTTGGATTAAGTGGGCTTTCCTGTACAGGGTGGATGTAAAACAATTGTTAGCAACATAAATTTTTATTTGAACATCAAGCTAATTAATTAACTTGAATGATTTAATCATAGTGAGCATCAAAAATTCAGTAGTAGTTTTAATATAAGGAAATAATTCAACAAACTTAGCCTCTGTGTCACACCAAATTGTCATCCAAATAGCGTCCATAGAGGCTCCAACACCCCAAAAAGGGGCTATTAAATACAAAATTATGTTCCCAGAATGCCAAAATGATTGCAAAAATGGGGGCGCATGAGGCTCCCTTTGTCACACCCTGCACCTGTTTGTATATGGTACCCTCAAACCATAGAAAATTGGTGTTCAACACAATTTCCATTAAAGAAGTAATATATTTCACTAAATTATCATTCAAACTAGTATACTTAACTAAATAAAGCAAGAACCATTCCAAACCCAGGTTGTGCTGTATCACAGAAAAAATGTCTTTTATATCAATAGTTGCCAAAATAGGTCGAACAACATATATGTTCTTTGGTACCTTGACGAAAAAATCCCAAGAATCTTTGTAAATATGCATCTCATTGTTCAATACATTTTTTAACCTACTGTCAATAAACTTAGCTATACCGTATGTTTTAGAGCCGTTGACGTCAACAGTTGGTGCATGAGGGGTTTGTACAAATCTTTATGAATTTTAGAAATTCTGAAGACAGATGGAATTCGAGGAAAGTAATTTTTGATGAAATTATATTTGTCTAGTGTGAGTACCCCATCTAACAGTAAGTCATACAAAATACCATCAACTTTTGCATATTCAGTATTCAATTGATTTCTACTACTTTCCTCATAAAAATCAGAAAACAAAATAGCTTCCATTCTGCTGATATAGTAAATCCTATCCATTACGACAGTCCCCCCCCCCAAAAAAATCTGGCTTCATGCATCTAATTCTGAGATTGTTACTGACCTCAATAAGCAGATTCCACTCATTCTCAAGTAAATTATTGAGGCCCTGTTTTTTTTCATATTATAAATAGACTCCTCAGATCGTATTCACACATTTTTTCAAATAATGCAAAGTTAGAATTCAAGAGGCGGATTAAAAACACTAGGTTTTCAACACACATCAACATTAACTTGGTTAAAATTTTCTTCACTGAGCAATGTAGTAAGGTTTAGTTTTCCAGCGAACATTCTGAGGTCCACAATTACTTGGGCCAAACTACCGGGCCTAGTAGGAACAAATGAAAATCCTTTGGAAAATAAAGAAGCGCGATCACTTGTAAAAATCTCTGAACTAAAAATCATATATTTTGAAGTCATTTGTCCAGTTAAAAATAATATCTGGACCAGAACAAATTAATGTTTCCTCCTGGTCCCCCTCCCCACATATGGGGGTTGGTGGATCCTGTTGGAATCGTCTTGTCTGTGTCCCTGAACCTGCTGCCCTTTCATTTAATTCCAACTCCTCTCGGACCACCGTACAGGCGGATGGTCTAAAGGGACTGGGGGTGGTGGTACATTATCTCTCTGTTCGCCCTCAAAGTACAATTCACTGTTGTAAAATTTAGGGGGTAAAGAGTATGCTTAGTGTTAGTATAATCTGATTTATCCCATAGCAACTTCTTTTCTTTCCTCATTCTTACCTCATTAAGCGTCTCTTCAACCCGTTGAAATAAAAAGTCTTAATCCACTCTCTGCAAATCAAAGGCCAGGTCTTTCGATATATTTTCATCCAGTACTTTAATTGCCAGTTCCAGCCATTCTAAATTACATTGATTATGGAGCATGAGAACTTCCATTAACTCAAATCCATACTTGTTGAATAATTTCAGTAGCTCAAGGTGTAAATTAAATCCTCCACTAAGCCCGAAAGGTACTTCTGTGATCTATGTCCTTTGGGCACAATGCCCTGCTTTATACTTTCACGAAAATACAAATTTTTTGACCTTGAGTTTGTGATATTTAGTCAATTTATTCTCAAAAATCTTAAGTTGCTGTGCAGCTGGAGCACCCTTACTGATGTCATCCTGAGCAAATTGTCCAAACAAAACAGGATTGTTGAACCAACCAGCCAATTGGCTGGAATGCTGAGACTCATCTGAATTATTAATCTCAGTCCCATTATTGTTAAACACTGAATATCTCATTGCAGAACACTACCAGAGAATATTACCAAGTTTAATATCCCCAGCTATGGAGTATAGTTCATTTATGGATGTGTTCCCTGGATTAAGTCCATCAAGTTTCTCGTTTATTAACTGCAAAAGCTGTGTCAAAGCTACCAGAATCCAGCCATTCTAGCGTATCTTTAATGGAAATCGTGTTGAACACTAATGTTTTTATGGCTTGCGGGTATCATATACAAACAGGTGCAGGGTATGGCAATGAGGGCCCCCATGCACCCCTGTTTTTGCAAACATCATTTTGGCTTTCTGGGAACATAATTTTGTATTTAATAGTCCTTTTCCGGGGTGTTGGAGCCTCTATGGATGCTATTTGGATAATATCATTTGGCGTGACACAGAGGCTAAGTTGGATTACTTTTTATTATATTAATATTACTACCGAGTTTTGGTATTCACTGTGACTAAATCATTTGAGTTAATTAATTATCTTGATGTTTAAATAAAAATTGATGTTGCTAACAATTATTTTACGTCCACCCTGTACAGGAAGCCTACTTACTCCAACTCCCAGGTATGTACCCATACCATCAGAAGGCCATTGTCAAAGGGCAATTAGTGCATTTAGCGTGGATGGTATCAGAGTAGGAATGTTTTGTAAAACAAATGCTTGGTTTTAAAAGACATGTTATTGAGGAGAGGTTACCCTTCTACCCTCTTCAAAGATATTTTTCAGGAAGTAAAAGAAAAAAGGAATATATTATTTTATAAACGCCTTCTGGGATGTAATAATGATATCATAACCTTGGGTATTAAGGAAAGTAAGTTTAACACAGGTTGCATCTTGACATATAATCAACAATGGGATTTGGTAAAGGAAATTTTGACAATCCTTGAATCCTAGTGTCAGTATGAATAAGCTAGAACCACTTCCAATTGTTATTTTTAGATGGGACATGAACATTAAAAATTACCTTGAAAGATGACATAGTTTTGATTCTATGTATAAGAAAAAACAGAGGATGTCAAAATGTGGTAGATGCTCAAGCTTTCCCTTTATTTATGAGGGGGAATTTATTTGTGTTAGTGGGTGTGGGAAAATTAAATGTCCAGCATGGTGTAATTGTAGATTGGATAAGATGATCTACTTGGCAAGTTGCAAACAATGTCCATCGTTTTATATTGCTAAGACCGGAAGGTCACTTAAGGATAGAATATGAGTACTTGAGGGAAAGTAAGGAAATGAATAGTACGAATGTTTTGAGGAAGCACATACAGGCTAACGAAGGACATGTATGAACCTTTTTATTATTTTTGTGGTGCACTTGGATGGGAGTGGTGGGCCATGGATAATGTGACTTGAGTGTAAAGAGGCCGAGTGGCACCTGCGCCACCGGCCCTAATGGTCTGAATGATTCTATTTCCATCTCTTCTTTCTTAAAATTAAGGGCATTAACTTATTAGATTTATAAATTGTGCATAATTATCATTCTTATTCTCTTATTTTATTTTTTTCTATTTGCATGAATGTTAATTGAAGTGTATTTTTATATTGTTTTATTGAGTTTACTGTATGTCTATAATGCTTTTCAAGTGTTCTGTAGCTTTAGTCAAGGAGTGTATTAATTTAGGAAGTGATACAGTGTAACTTTGTGGGCTGTTATGTTTTTAAATAGTTTGTGTGATGGTTACTGTTACTCTGATGAAGTCCCTTTATGTTTAGGGGATGAAAGTGCTTAGTGTAACAGTTTTATGTTTTTTTTGTATATTAAAGTTCTTTTTAGTTGCATTGTAACTCGTATTCATTTTTTCTGTTATGGACGTTCATTCACGTGCAACCGCAGTTGTGGTTATTCACCAAATGCCTAGCTTCTGTGGTTGCTTTTTGCAGGCTTCAAGGCATCCAAGTTATGCCTTACCTGGATGATCTCCTTTTTCAAGAAGCCTCGTTAGACACCTTACTGCAAAACCTCCAATTTGCAATTTCTCTTTTACAAAGTCTGGGGTTCACTATAAACTACAAAAAGTCATCTCTAACACCTTCTCAAGATCATGTCTTCCTAGGATGCAGGATTCAGACAGTACCTATGTTGGTATCCCTGCTTCTGCCAAAGGATTTGACTCTCATTTCCTTCCTTTAGAATCTTTTTCCTCTGACCTCTGTCACAGCTAGAGAGTTTCTGAGACCTCTGGGATTTATGGCATCTACCACCCCTATGTTACCTTTAGCCAAACTCCACATGGAAAAATTTCAGTGGTTCCTGAAGTCAGTCTGGCAGCAATATGTGCATCCCCTAAAATTTGCAGTTCCTCTTATTCCCTGTCTAAAGAAGGAGCTTCAGTGGTGGACTCTGCAGTTGTTTCTGAACCCAGGCCTTCCCATTTGTCCCACCTCTTCCATCTCAGGAATTGTTCACAGACACCTCAGAGGTAGATTGGAGAGCAGCCTTTGGCACATTGAGAGTGCAGAGAGTCAGGACTCTTCTTCAACAAAAGGAACACAACAACATCAAGGAGCTGAGATTGCTCCTGCTGGCTCTTCAGACCTTCCATCCTCTTTTATTTCCTGGCCCTCTCAAACTGTTTACAAGACAGCACCATGGTCCTCTGGTAGGTAAACAAATTGGGGGGGGGGGTTAAATCTTGCCTTCTCTGCAGGCTTGCTCTTATGGTAAGTAAGTCTGCGGTTCAGCATCATGTGACTCTTCAAGCAGTTTATATTCCCAAAGTTCAAAACTATGTGACAGACCCAAACAATCTCACGAATGGATGCTTCACAGGGATGTGTATCTGGACATTGTCCATAAGTGGGGTTCTCTTCAAATAGATCTTTTTGCCTCCCCTCTGAACAGAAAACTTCCACAATTCTGTGCCAGAGTCCCAAGTCCTCTGGTTTGGAAGATGGACACCCTCATTTTCTCTTGAAAGCGGATGTTTCTATATGCATCCCCCCTTCCTGTCATTCCAAATGTTCTGTTCAAGATTCAACAGGACAAACCCAAAATCTTGCTGGTAACTCCCTTTTGGCCAAGACAGCATTGGTTCTCTCTTCTTCTGCATTTAGTCAGGCGTAATCATCACAAGTTGCCTCACAGGGTGGACCTACTCACACAAGACAAAGGATCTCTAATCCATCCACACCTGTACACTCTTCAAAAGACGCTGTGGGTGATAGGATTTTGATTCCTTATAGACACCTTTTATCCGAGGACGTGCTTAGGGGTTCTGCAGGAAGCCAGGAGAACCCAATACTAGAAAATCCTACATATCAAAGTGGAAGAGGTTTTCTGTCTAATGTCTTTCACATAACCTGGATCCACTTTCTGTGGATATTTCTGTAGTTCTTTCTTATTTGTGTGAATTGAATTGCTCAATGCTGTGTTGGCTTATTCCTCTGTCAAGTCACACTCTTCAGCAATCTCTGCTTGTCTGCCTTGATTGATTCCTTTAGCTTCTAGATTTGAGGCAGAACAATTTCTAAAAGGCATCATTCACATTAGCCCTCACTGGAAGCCTGTTCCTCCTCCGTGGGATCTTAGTTATGTTTTGGAAAAATTGACTGTGGCTCCTTTTGAGCCTGCAGTTTCAGCTTCCTGGGAACATTGCTCTTGGAAGACTGTTTGGTTGTTAGCCATTACTTCTGCTTCATGCCCTTAAGGTTTGTCCTCCTTTCTTGGTTTTTCATATAAACATGGTGTCCTTGTGTACAAATCCTTCTTTTATGCCCATGGTAGTGAATGAGTTTTCACTTAATTATTCTATTAATTTACCAACCTTTTTCCCTTCTCCACAATCTCCTAGCAAGAAGGTGCTACACACTTTGGATGTGCATAAACAACTCAGATTTTATTTGGATAAGACTAAAGCTATTAGGAAGCCTGATCAGCTTTTTGTTTCTTTTCATCACAGGTCTTTGGGATTGTCTGTTTCCAAGCAGACAATTTCTTCTTCGATTTCTAAAACAATTTGTTTTTGTTATGTTTATCATGGTAAAACTCTTGCTTACTCTAAAGCTCACTCTACTAGGGCTGTGACTTCTTCTGGTGCTTTTTTGAAGGGGTTAGACACCTAACTCCATTCTTGAGGCGGCTACCTGGACGTCAGTGCATATTTTACCAAACACAACAAATTGGATGGGATTTCCAGAGCTAGAGCTGGTTCTGCTAGGACATCCTTCGTGGCTTTCCAGAGAGGTGTATGTGTCCTTCCTCCTCCCAAGTTTCTTCCTGAGCTTTGGCATTCACTCTCATGTTAAGAATACTGCAAAAGTAGAATAGAAGGGCATAGTATAGTCGTGTAAAATCTTAGCGTAACGATAGATGTCCTTCTCTTCTCTGTTGCAGTATTCAATCCCACCCTCCTACCCCCCTGGCCCTTTCTCTCTTCTGGATGTACTCTTAACCTCATTTCTTTCCTTTTCCTTGGACTGGCATTCCTACTGCGGCATTCAGTTCTGAGGATGGTACGTCTGGATGTCGCTTTTACGTCCTATGTACGCGAGGAGCATATGTGCAACCTATGATGTACCATAGGTAGTAAAAGGCTTTGGTATACAGGACGGACTTAGGACCACTTTAAGCAGGGAATCCCTCATGTTAAGAATACTGCAACAGTGAAGAGAAGGACATCTATCATTTCGGTAAGATTTCACACAACTATACTACCATTTGATATGGTAAAGTTGCTTCTGTGTTTTTGTGTTTTTTATCTTTCCTATACTGTGATGCAGTTGTTCAGTCTGCTCTGTTCAGTGCTAGTACATAACTGTTTTCTCTGTGGAAAGATATCTTAATTTGAATTGGTGGTCACTTTCCATAGCCCATACTCCTGCTATGGATTAAGTCACACTTCATAGCCCACCTTTGTTCTTCCATCAAAGGAGGAGTCTGTATGTATACGCACACATGTATGAGTTTATGATGAGTAATTGCTAGTGAGTTGATCGAAACAAAGAACATTAAACAAACTCATTGGCAATTACCATTAATTGCCACTAAAATCATCGAACAAAAAGCAATTGCAAATGTAAACCAATAGGTTACATTTGTAATTACCAAAAAAGGGAAACTTTTTAAGCAGAGAAATGAAATATACTAAGTCCAGGGTAACACAAACTTGAAAAAGTGGTCAAACCCTGTAACAATCGATATAATGAGCTTCATCCTTTACATTCAACAGACTGAGCCAGTGACAAAAAACACCAGCAGTTCAGCACGGGATAAACAGTAAGTGATTTAACACTCCTATATAGGCAAAGCTGAAGGTCAAAACCATGGGTTTATCATGAGGTTCTACTTGGAACTCTCTGGTATACAAGTAAAAGACATTTGATGTTTGTTGCTTACAGTGCTGAAATGATATAAAATATTTATATGCTTTGCATGCTTCAAGTTATGTCTTGGGAGCATGCATGTTTTAAAATTGTTTTAAGTCTGAGTTTGATGTTTTTGTGCTGATAGTCAGTGCTGCGATGCTTTCTAGCATCGATAGTCTTACATACAC
The DNA here is from genome assembly GCF_019279795.1 of Protopterus annectens. Taxonomy (NCBI): domain Eukaryota; kingdom Metazoa; phylum Chordata; order Ceratodontiformes; family Protopteridae; genus Protopterus; species Protopterus annectens. Next base: position 495,583,801 of record NC_056725.1, on the reverse strand, counting down.
ACACACATATACATGGATCTATGGCAAAATAATGAATTACCATAACATCAAGTGGCAAAACGGCAAGACAGAAATGAAGAAAGTTTGCATTCATCCAGATTGTCATACATTTTCACCACAGGAGGAGTCAGTTGGCCAATGTGGTGAACTTTGCCCTTTTCTCCACTGTAGTGCAATGTCAGAGTTGGTATATTTAGCTGAGGGGGGTGTAGGTGGTGCAGTCCCTAACATGGGTGTGTGTGTGTGTGTGTGTGTGTGGGGGGGGTTTATTTGCTACGGTTTGCTTTTTTAAGTTTTGTTTGTTAATTGTTTACTTACCAGGAGAAAATTTACGACGATTTGGACATTTTATGAATATAAACCTTTGTTGTTTCCGTCTCGCTGTTTTGCAACTCAGAGTTATGGTCATTCATTATTATGACATAGATCCATATACATATATTTTTTTTTATAGTACGTACATTAAAGGGAGCCCTTCATTTGTTCAAACTTTCAAATGTTTGAAACTCATATGGCTGACACCATATGAGCGAAGTTTGAAAAGCCGACAAATGATAGTGGAGATCCCGCTACAGTGAGGGACTGGGAGATTCCCCTTTCCTGCACTGTAGTGCGATCTCGGAGTGAGAATATTTAAGTAGTGGGGGTGTGGGGGGGGCGTAGGGGGGCTTGACCCCTGCATAACTCAGTTTTACTGTGTTTCCAGGTAGGTAAATGGTGTTTTTTCAGGATGTTGGCATTTCGGAATGTCGATCATATGGTGTCGGCCATATGAAAGTCGGCATTCTGAACGGTCGACATCCTGAAGTAGACCCACATTAAAATTTAGATGTTTTGAGGGAAAGAGCATCTTGGTAGCAGGCAAAAAACACGTATAAAAATTACTTAACTAACTACACAAGCTGAATTTTGATTTTGAAACTTAGTTGTAAAACTACCGTTACATGCAAGTATTTTGTTGTACTCAAGATCAGATTTGCTTCCTTTACAATTAATGTATAACAGTAATGGAAAGAATTATGTTAATAGTAGCCGTTAATCAATATAGCTGTATTGTACTATGCGGTATGTTATTTTCATTTTGATCTTAATTTCTTTTTCATTATTTTTTGTCTGCAGTACAAGGGCTGCCAGAATGTCCACTTGAAAAAAGACTTTTTTCTAACCCACCAATCCTGTGCTCGCTCAGAGACATTCATTAACCTTCGTGAGGTCAGCACGCGTATCAAACTCCCACCAGGAGAGTACCTTGTTGTCCCATCTACATTTGAACCCCACAAGGAAGCTGACTTTGTGTTAAGGGTCTTCACTGAGAAACACTCCACAACTGAGTAAGTACCTCAGAATCATCTATTTGTCAAGCTTGCAATGAATTCCCAAACACAGTTGTCTTTATTCTGTCTTTGTTGATGTGTAAGGGTCTACAGTTTGAGTTCCAAGATATTTTTGTGCCCATTATTAAATGTTCAACACAGTGGTTCCTTTAGAGGCTGTAGTAAGAGAATAATTTGCTTTCTGTTTTGCCTGGATCTGCATCTTTTAAGCAGAATTTCAAGATATTTTTGTGCCAGTTGTCAAGGGTTTAGTACAGTAGTTCCTTAAGAGTCTCTATTAAGAGAATAATATGTTTACTTTTCTGCCTAGAAGGCATGAATATAGGTTCATAGGTAAGTACTAGTCTATCTGCCCGAGGGCATCTGTAAGCCTAGCCAGAATGTGTTGGCATTCGCCGCCCCCTTAGATTAGTTCCCTGTGCCTCTGTCCAGCAGAGCCATTAGTTCCATGTGCCTCTGTCCAGCAGAGCCACTGCAGTGATCCCCGGGGTAAATTTTCTGCTTCCCATCCACTCGTCAAGGTTTCTCTTGAAGAGTGTTAGTTAGGAGCTCTGCCTAATGTAGATTGGAATCCTGTTCCAAAGCATGGGGAGTCCCTGGGACAGGAATCTATCCCTCTGGCAAGTCCTATTTATCGTTGTGGTTAGGTTTAGATCCCTAGAGCATGCGGCTCTCGGGGGTTTGTTTTTTTTAGGTGGAGCATGTCCATTAATTCTGGGTTGGACATGGCCTTGTATGTCAGGCAGAGATCACCTCTTGAGTAAGCGGTATGCAACCAAGTACAGCTGGAGTTTCTTCATTTGGGCTGCATAGGACGTCTGTTTGAGGCCAGTAATCCTCTTGGTGAGGTACTTCTGTTGGCTTTCCAGCTGTTTTAGGTGTCATGTAAGGTACATCCCAAACGGGATGTTGTACTCTCTGATGGGTCTGATGAGTGATGAGTAGAGGGGCACAATAACCTCTTTTGTTCCAGATGCGAACCATTTGGTGATTAGGTGGGCCACACAGAAAGATTTTCTAACCACCTTGGCAATATGATTATCAAAGGAGAGATTACTATCTACTTGGGTCCCCAGATCCCTTATTACATTTTCTGTATTTAGGGGACTACCACATATGTGGTAGTTAGCGGGTACTTTGTTTTTTCCAAAGGGGATGACTATGCACTTTTTGGCTTTTAGCTTGAGGCCATGATTTTGACACCACGTATCTGTCTCACTGAGACCCTTCTGGAGGATGTCTGTATCAATAAATGTAGCGATAAATCTCCACCAGTAAATGACACAAAAGACCAGGAGCAGGCAGTCCTCTTCACTAAAAACGTATTTAATTGACTTAAAATGCGTTTATTTCGGTACACTTTTCGTCGGAGAATATATCCGACTTCTTCAGAAGTAAAAACAATCATCAAGTAACAACAGGAATTTCACACTAAATATGTTGGCTGGTTTAATTAGTGGGTTGGTCCTTTCTTTAATTCACCGGTAGTTACTATAGGGATTAATTCCTTCAATATTTTCCCACTCCCTTGTCTCATTTAATTATAGAGTAACTCTGTAAAGTTTTCTGGTAGTTGGTGTTCCACTAACACACCAGGATTCCACCCCACCAGCCAGCAACACTCCAAAACCCCAAAAGAATCAGGTTAACAGTAATGTTAAAAGTACAATTTCCAAATTAGTATTGTAAAAAAACATTGAAAACACCTCGCATAGTTAGTACACAAATTCATACCCCTACTCTTCACAAGCCATTTGGCCTCAAATTGTAGTTAACTAAAAAATAAAAATTAAAATAAATGTAAAATTAGCATCACTTTATATATCCGCTTCTCAAAAGTTGAGGCTCTAGGATAAGCGTAGTGTAATGTACATAAAGGTAGGTATAATTACATAAAAGGAAAAGTAAAAAATACAAAATGTACATAAGAATATACACAAGTTATGTACATTAAAGAATATCAGTAATGTATGTGTTTTATCTATCATTACATTGTACTAGGTTGATCCTCAGTTTTAAAGTAACCTTTCCTCATATCATAGTTAGTAGCCTCATATCAGTATTCATTGTCTACAAGTTCACCTCTCTAGGTTTTTTAATTTTAAAATACATGCAATAGAGGACATTTCATTAATACCAGGTTTTTGGTTAGCATAATGATAGATAAAACACATACATTACTGATATTTTTTACTTTTCCTTTTATGTAATTATACCTACCTTTATGTACATTACACTACGCTTATCCTAGAGCCTCAACTTTTGAGAAGCGGATATATAAAGTGATGCTAATTTTATATTTATTTTAATTTTTATTTTTTAGTTAACTACAATGTGAGGCCAAATGGCTTGTGAAGAGTAGGGGTATGAATTTGTGTACTAACTATGCAACGTGTTTTCAATGTTTTTTAACAATACTAATTTGGAAATTGTACTTTTAACATTACTGTTAACCTGATTCTTTTGGGGTTTTGGAGTGTTGCTGGCTGGTGGGGTGGAATCCTGGTGTGTTAGTGGAACACCAACTACCAGAAAACTTTACAGAGTTACTCTATAATTAAATGAGACAAGGGAGTGGGAAAATATTGAAGGAATTAATCCCTATAGTAACTACCGGTGAATTAAAGAAAGGACCAACCCACTAATTAAACCAGCCAATATATTTAGTGTGAAATTCCTGTTGTTACTTGATGATTGTTTTTACTTCTGAAGAAGTCGGATATATTCTCCGACGAAAAGTGTACCGAAATAAACACACTTTAAGTCAATTAAATACGTTTTTAGTGAAGAGGACTGTCTGCTCCTGGATGTCTGTATCAGCCAGAGAGTCAGTTATGGCCCCCAGTTTACAGTCGTCTGCGAACTTGGTCAGCCATAGTCCTCCTGTGCTTGCCTGTACCTCTGAGAAGTATATACCGAACAGGAGGGGACCCAGGACTTAGCCCTGGGGGATTCCACTTGTAACGGGTTTAGAGTCAGACCTAGAGCCTTCAACTCTCACCGTGTGGGTTCTATCCGTGAGCCAATTGGCAACCCATCTCGTGACATAGGGGTTTATGTTCAGGCTGGTGAGCTTGTCTAAAATACCAGAATGGGGAATGGTGTTGAAAGCTTTTGTGAGGTCTAGGTAGGCTGTGTGGACCTCCTTTCCATCGTCTAAAGTCTTGGTAACTGTCTCAAAGAAGTCCACCAGGTTTAGGAGGCCTGTTCTACCCTTAACAAAGCCAAACTGGGTAAGGTCCAATGTTTGGAGGTTCTCAATGTCTCTGTTAATGAGTTCCATGATGATGCGCTCCATAGCCTTGCAGACCAGGCTAGTCAGGCTTAAAGGGCGATAGTTTCCGGAGTCCGTTGTGCCTCGGGATAACTGTTGCTGTGCGCCACTCTATGGGTGCGTAGCCTGTAGAGAGGCTGAGTTTGAACAGTGTGTTTAGGTGAGAGGTTAGTTCATTTTGGAGTTCATGTAAGACACAGCCTGGGACACTGTTCGGTCCCATTGAAGCAGTGTTTTTGGCTTTGGATAGAGCTGTTTTAACCTGTGTGTCAGTGATTGCCAGGGTTCTATATTCTTCTGGTGTGGTTATGGGCCCTTTTGGGGGTGAGGGGGGGGTGAAGTTTGCATTAAACCTGTCTGCAAGAATGCTGGCAATATCAGTCTGTTCAGTGTATTTTGTGCCATTCTGCACTAACTCAGAGCAGATCTGAGAATTTCCACTTCGGTTCTTGACATGGCTAAAGAGCACTTTATGGTTATCTTTGGAGTCTTTGGCAATTTTTCTTTCGAAGCTAGCCTTGGATGATTTTATGAGGGATCGTAGTTTCTTGCCGATACTGATCAGGGATGTCTTTCCTTCTTGGGATTTTACACTTTTCTGTACTGGTTTTCTCTTTCTATTGTATAGCTTGTTTATGGCAGGGGTCCACCAGACTGGTTTCATTTTCTTGGAGGAGTGAGTCTTGGTTTTGCTTGGGATAGCACGATCCATGCATACTTGCAGGTGCTTATAGTGTGCCTTTGGAAGGGATTCAGCAGCTTGGACAGCATTGTCCTTTAGCATGGGGGCTGTGAACCTTTCCACCTCGGTCTTAAGTAACGTGAGGTTTGCTTTTGAAAAGTTTTTCATGGTGGTTTCCTTGATTGGGGAGTGATTAGTCTATGGTCCAAACTAACCAGCGAAGGGTTGATCTCCGGTGTAGAACACTGGTCGCCCATGTTGGTGATGACCAGGTCCAATATGTTGTCACCTCTGGTGGGGGTGTTGACCAGTTGATCCAGGGCGTTCGAGTTTATAAATTCTAGGAAGCGTTGGTTAAGGGAGTTAGTACTTGAGTAGTTCTCCCCGTTAATGTTTACGTAATTGAAATCACCCAATATTAGGGCGTTTGGTAGGCCCTTCATATTTTCCAGTGTCTCCAGAAACACGGAATGGTGGTCCTGGCTCATGGTGGGTGATCTGTAGCAAGCTACAATTTGAATTGCAGTTTTGCCCATTGTTAGTTGCACATGGATGATCTCTGAGGCATTGTGCTGCGCCACTAACCTGGAGGTGTGGGTATCCTTGATGAATAAGGATACACCCCCCCCCATTTTGTGTTTTGGTCTGGGTTCTGTGGCCGAAAAGTATGGTATGAGTTATAGCCTGGTAGTGCTGGGGTGCTCTCTGGAGCCTTAAACCAGGTTTCTGTTACTGCACAGATATCGATGTTCTCCATACTGAGGAGTGCCTTGAGTGCATGCATTTTGAGCTTTAGACTTCTGGCGTTTAGTAGCAATACCCTTAGTTTTTGGTTACTTGTGCTATTTACGGTGGTGGGTTTGCCTTTTGAACCTTGCCTAAAAAAAGGCACTATGGGGGCGGCAAAATCCTTGGCCAGTATTCGAAAGCCTAAGGGTGACAGGTGCAAGCCATCTCTTGCAAAGCAACGTGTCTTGTCAAGCATGCCATCCCAGGTGGACAGATACTGGATCCCCTTTGAATGACACCAGAAACTTAGCCAATTGTTGAAATTGATAATTTTTTTCGTCATACTGTGGTATCATTCTTGGTGAGGACAGGATGCTATTCAGGGTCAGGGTCATACCAGCCTGGACTAAGTGATCAGAGAGCTCTTCCATGTCCCTTTTCTTGTAGTCCAGGGAGGGTAGGTCTCAGGTCATTCACACCAACATGGACAATGACAGTGTCGTATTTGTACCTGTTCTGGAGCGACCTGAGTGCTTGTGTTATGTGGCGGATCCTGGCACCTGACAGGCAGCTAAGTGTAACCTTCTCCTTGTCCAGCCTAATTAGTGGGGCATCAGTGTGCCTGACTATAGAGTCGCCTATTACTAGCATGTTGGGTATGTTATTTTGCCTTAAGGGCTGTGATTGCATGGCACACTGATTATGTGAAGTATGTATTTCTTGGTTTGTGATGGGGTGTGGAGGTTGCTTGGGTGTCTGTTCTGGAGGTCTCTGTTGCTTTTGCAGATTTTTATTTAGAGCGTCCGAGTATGTTTTCGTGTATTTATGTGTATTTCTTCCTACCAGCATCATATAATTGAGATTAATTTCACTGATACTTCAGATTGTGTTTTTATGTAGTGCAGTAGTTTCTAGACATGAGTTTACATAATAGAGTTTAATGTTCTGTTTACTGTACAAAAAAGGAAGTCAAAATCTTCATCTTGTTGCACTGCTTACATCTGTGACTGCCTATTTCTGAGCTTTGGACTTCCTGTTCTCCTTGATCCATCCATCCACAATTCCTTTTTCCCATATTTGCCCATGGAGTCAGGGTGTCACTTCAACAGTGAAAATCATCGAGAGCCAAGGTTTACACTGCCGGGTGGCTAGCCCTGCCATGGTAGTTCTTCCACACCACACACTCACATGTAGACTCACACCTGTGGCCAGTTTAGAATGTCCAATCCTCCTACTTGCATGTCTTTGGAATGTTGGAGGAAACTAGAGCACCTGGAGGAAACCCACACAAGCACAGGGAGGACATGCAGACTCTGCACAGAAGGTACCTCAGCCGAGACTCGAACCAGGAAACCTCTTGCTGTGTGGAGACAGTGCTATCCACTGTGCCATTGAGGCTGCTCTGTCCATCTCATTGACATGTAAAAAACACTAACAAGTTTCTTTCAGCTTTCACCTTTGTCTTGTGGCCTTTGCATTGTGAATCAAGTCTACTGCTATTCTTTGGGTAAAGTGTAAACCAGCAAGATTTAATAAATGGAATAAGGCATTGTTTGTTACTGGCTTGGGTTACAGTTCCAAAGGAGGATGTAATGGCGTATGTTAAGAATGCTATTGTGGCCTCTGTCAGTCCTGTGTTTCCTTAGCCACTGTTTACTGAGGCTGTAGACTGAGATTGTGCTAGATGTGGGACAGTGGTCCTTACAAGCAACATGAGGGCAGACTTGACTTAGTAATATGACAGATTTCTGTGTTTTTAGACTGAAGTTTACAGAATAATAGGAGCTTCTGACAGAAAATGACTTTTCTAGCCAGTTAAATTCTCCCTGGCTTCTCCTTCCATTATTCCTTACATAGGATCATAGGAACTTACTAGACTATTTGCTCTGAGGCCCTTACAAGCCTAGCCAAGAATTTAGCCCATGTTCTGACAAGTCAGCCCCTGATGCCCCTGTCCAGCAGGGACACAAGTGGAATTAGGGGTGTATTTTCTGTTCCCCATCCAGTTGTCCAGGTTGTGCTTAAAAAGGATTAATGAGGTACTCTGCTTGACGTGGAGAGAGAGTCTGTTCCACAGAAGGGGGGAGTCTCTGGGACACAAATCTGTCTTGCCAACAAGTCCTGTTGATGTCACAGACCCTTGAGGTCATGCATGGAGGTTACTCGAGTGGAGCTTGACTTGTGGATGTCCCGTAGTCCCATCAAGGCAGGGTCTGAGATTGCTTTGTATGCTGGACAGAGGGCACCTCTGAGGAGTCTGTAGTAGAGGGTCAGGACTTTTAGCTTATCTGTGTAGGGTAGATGTTTGAGGCCCTGGATTCTCTTGGTGAAGAACCACTTTGGTCTCTCCAGCTGCTGCATGTGCATTGTGAGGTGCATGCTGAAGGCATCATTGTACTTAGTAATGGATCTTATAAGGGAAGAATACAGGGATGTTGTGACCTCCTTGTCTCTGGATGAGATACCTTTCCTAATGAGGTGGGCCACGTAGAAAGCTTTCCGTACAACGGAGGCAGTATGGTTGTCAAAAGTCAGTTTGCAATCAGCCTGGGTGCCCAAGTCCCTCACAACTGGTTGCGTGGTTAGGACTTTGTTGATAATGTGATCATTTGTGGGGATGTCACTCTCCTCAAAGGGGATGATGATACATTTTTTGGCATTCATCTGGAGGCCATGTTTCTGCCACCAGTCATTTGTTTGGGCGAGACCCTCTTGGAGGATGTCCACATCACTAGGGGAATTGATGACAGCGACCATCTTGCAGTCATGTGGAAACTTGGCCAGCCATAGCCCACTGGTTTTGGCCTGCACCTCAGAAAAGTATATCCTGAACAACAGAGGCCCCAAGACCGATCCCTGGGGTACACCACTTGTTATGGGTCTACTGCTTGAGGTGGCTTCCCGTATTTTGACTAGGTGGGTTCTATCAGTGAGCCAGTTTGCTACCCATCTGGTAACATACAGCTTGATGCTTAGTTGAGAGAGTTTATCTGTTATACCTGAGTGGGGAATAGTATCGAAGGCTATGGCCAGGTCAAAGTAGGCAGTGTGCACCATCTTCCCCTCGGCCATGGCTTTGGTGACTGTTTCAAAGAAGTCAACCAAATTTAACAGGTATGACCTCCCTTTGATGAAACCAAACTGTGTGGGATTGAGTGTTTGTAGGTTGCCATTGTCCTTGTTAATGACGTCCATGATCCATTCCATGGCCTTGCAGATAAGGCTAGTTAGGCTGATGGGTCTATAATTTCTTGGATCGGTGGACATTCCACCTTTGTGCAAAGGGATGACAGTGGCTATCCTCCACTCTGCTGGGATGAAGCCAGTACTCAGGCTTTGTCTGAATAGGATGTGTAATGGTGCTGCAAGTTCCTGCCTGAGTTCATGTAGGATGCAGCCAGGGATGTTTTCAGGTCCGATGGAGGCTGCATTTTTTTGCCTTTGAGAGGGCAGTGATGACTTTCTCCCTAGAGATAAGGGGAGGGGGACAGGTGCTGGGGATGTCCTGATTTACTGTTGGGGGGTCAGATAGGTGAAGTTTTCGCTGAACCTGTCTGTCAGCAGGTTGGCTATATCTACGGCATTTGTGTATGTGGTGTCCCTGACTACTAGTTCTCAGACGATCTGAGTGCTTCCTTTGAGATTGCGGACATATGTGAAGAAGGCCTTATGATTTTCTTTAGTAGATGTGGCCAGTTTGAACTCAGCTTTGGAGGATTTCACTAGTACTCTTACTTACTTGTTCACGCTAAGGAGAGATTGTTCACAATTAGGCACCTGCTCCTTCTTGGTCCTGGACAGCATTTTTTTCCTTTTATTATAGAGGTGGTGACTTCAAAAGTGACCGCTTTGTGATCAGACTTTACCAGGGAGGATGACACTGTAGGGATTCTGTAGTAGTTACTCATGTTGGTTAATACCAAGTCCAACATATTATCACCTTTTGTGGGGGTGTTGACCAGCTGGTCCAAGGCATTTGCAGTGATAAAATCAAGGAATCTCTGGGCATTTGTGTTTTGGCATGAGTAGTTCTTCCAATCTATGGTTGGATGGTTAAAGTTGCCAAGGATCAGGGTAAAGGGTTAAGCTTGATAGATTCGAAGAGGTACAGCAGTTGTTCCTTGCAGGGGTAAGACTCCTGCATCCCCTTTGGGAGCTGTTTTCCACACCCCAACCAGTATATATTCTAAAATTCAAGGTTGCATAACCATGGAGACAAGGAAAGTTTGATTTCTGTAGAAAAACTTGAATTAATTTGTGAAACCTGTTTTATCCAGTTCTTGGTCTAGGAGGAAGAGTACACCGTCTTTGCAGACATTGGGCACAATGCAGTAAAACTAATCCAGTACAGGATGTCCCTGTGTCACAGGCTACACTTTAGTCATTCATCCCTGTCTATCTCTCTCTCTCTCTCACACACACACACACACACACACACACACACACACACACACACACACACACACACACACACACACACACACACACACACACACACACACACACACACACCTACCTCTGGACAGTTCAGAGATTCACCAGTTTAAAATAAGGATATGGGAGGAAACCAGGGTGGAGACAGAGGAGATGCAGATTCCACACAGAAGGCAGAAGGCATCCCACCCAGGAACCAGGCTGGAGAGCAGGGTACTGTGCATTAGCAATTCTAACTGTAGCACAACACGGTTTTCATGTGGTGGTTAAGCCCATGCTGTCATTTACTTTCATGATCTGTGTGCTTAATTTTATTTCAAGATTTTGAGATTTTGAGGATTAGTCATTTGAAATTCAGTCTTCAGCTGTCAGAATTGTAGGTCTAGTGTTATGATCCTCACTCGTTTTTGTTTCAGTCTTATGACAAGGAGCCGTTTCTGTCCATCCCAGTTTTGTTTTTGGGTGACGCCCAGTGTCAACCTTTTTTTTTTTTTTTTTTTTTTAAGTTGACTTAGTTATAATTTTTATATGCAAATGAAAATAATAAGAAACAAGCCCAGGTTTGCATGATCCTCCTGCTTGTTGTTAGGTACCATGTAAGCTGGATAGGTTTCTGTGTTTTATGTGTACAGTATTTATTGTTATATTCATACATGAAGCTTAACAGGTTTCTGTAATTCTTGTTTCGTTTCTGTTTGGATTAGATATTTCCAGAAAAAAAAAAAACAGACCATTCAGCAATGCTGAGCAACAATGTTTATCACCTGCCACTGGCAGCGATATAAAGAATGATGGCAAGCAGGTAGTTGAGTTGGGTACAGGTACATCATTGATGGCAGCTTATTCAGCACCAAAACAGTGTGTGAAAAACTGTAGTGTTTTGTGTTTGCACTGTGTACCCAAGAGTGTATGTGTCCTGTGATGCTCTAGCATCTGTAAGGATTCATTTATCTGCCATGTTGGACCTATATGCTGTTAATTGTTTGCCTATTCTGGCCCCATTTTAGTCTCTCATGTATAGAGAAAGACAAAGCTGCTTTTGTTTATTTGTTGAGGCTGTGGAGAAATCCACACTTTCTTTTGGATTCCTCAATCCACTGTGTCCTCCTTGTGCCGCAGATATATTGGTCAAAACTGTGTAGGCACCTTAGTTTGACTGCAGGAAATTTTGGCCTTTCATTAAGTTGTGCAAGAGCATACTGGATGTAGCTTGTAAGGGTGATCTTTTTAAGGAGCCCTTCAAATAAACCATATCTTTGGAAGAGGATCAGAGCACTTTCCTTGGAGGATGTTGTATTTAGTCCTCCTCCTGTAAGGTTTTTACTGCTGTACAAGAATGAAATACAGGTGAGCATGAGAGAAATTTGTGATGTTCTGTAGTCCTATCTCGCCTTCATTCTTACACGAGTTTGGAGCCGATCCTCGGCTCCGACTTGATCTATTACAAAACTCAAAATCTTCTAGTTGTCTCATGGCTAGGTAAGTATCCCATGGTGCACCAGTATAATCCCCAGATCTCGTTTGCCGCTTCAATGAGTTCAGATGTGCTTCTTCTTGGCCGTGGCTAAGTTTAACACATTTTGCTATTTTTTCTATATTACAGTTTAACTTTTCAAATTGTATGGCTTTTGCTATTGTTTAACCATCGTTCGAGTAGTTTCAGTCTTGCTGAAGTGTTTTTGTTCTTCACTTTAGATAATTATTGTTGAGATCTGGTTGGTCGTTGATCTTGTTGTTCTCTTTAGTATCCTGTGTGCCAGTTTGTTCTATTTAATGGTGTTTTGCCCTTTGTTGTTGATTGCTGTGCTTATTAGCATAGACAGTTTGATAGTTCATTAGTTTAATAGTTATTGTTTAAATATTTAGTGCTTGCTGTTAAGGTGTGCGTTTGCGCTCAATTTAACCTTTCCGTGTACAGTGTTCTTTAGTGTGCGGTGTTTATTAGTGAGTTAGCATTAGATTATTTCCGCCTAGATATTAGTCAGCTATTTAGTTGACAAGGGTTCTTTGATATTTCCAATTCTTTTGGTTCTACGTCATAGAATTTGAGTAAAGTTCTATTCAGACAGTTGGACATTTCTGGCTCATACTTTTTGTGTATGTGTGTGCTGTATATTTAGTCTTCTCTTTTCTGGGTTTGTTTGTTAGAGGACCTAGTTTCTTTCTTTTTCACTGCCCAGGGCTAGGCCCGTTTGAGTTAGAGGACCTAGTCCTCGTGGTGGTGGCGTGACTTTTACCCGTTTAAGTTAGAGGACCTAGTCCTCGTTGTGTTTGGGTGTGTCATTTTTGCTGCATCTCCATATCATTGTCTATGGGTTGGGAGGGTGGCCTAATGGTTAAGGTGTTTGCCTTACAAACACAAGGTGCAGGGTTTGAATCTCACAAGGGATAATTGGCTAGGCTTAAAATGGCTCGCAAGAGCAGTTAGCCTAGTACTAACCTATGAACCTATAGAGGCAAAAGATCATAAACCCTCGGGGTTTAAGAAATGTGTAAAATGCTCTCAGAAAATGTCTATTACCGATGGCCACAGTAACTGTGTGTATTGCCTCGGAGCCATCCATCTGCAAGAAACATGTTTGTTTTGCCATTCTTTCAGTGCCAGGGTCTTACAGGAGCGGAAGAACAAACATATTAAAAGGTCTCGTTAAGCCTTCTTTCGAGGAAGACTTGGCCAGTTCGTCTTCTTCCTCCAAATCTCATGCATCTAAAAAAGAAAAGGCTAAACCTTCCAAGAGGCAGTCCTTGGTGCCATCCGGTGCTTCGGAACCACCTCCTAAACTTTCGAAACCAGACAAGACTTCTCCCTCCTCGGCTCCACTGATCTTGGAACCAATCAAGGCCGTTGATACTATGACTCCAGTGTCGGCCCCATACATTTCGGAGCCGACTACTGATTGCAAACATCGGGGCCAGTCCAGAGATACATTGCCAGTCTCCCCAACTTTAAGGTCCCCTATCTTACAGAGGTCCAGATCTCCCACATTGTCTTCCAGATCTTCCAGGAGCCTATCAGAAGAAGATGTGGAGAGAGTAGTGCTGAGACTCGTGAAGTCATCTGCCTTGCCAAAAATGCTGCTAGCTCTGACCCAGTCAGTCCCAGAGCCACTGGAGTCCATTTCCCCTACTGTGGTTCCTCCTCCGAGCCGCGCTGGGCTTTTGGAGCTGGAGTGCTTGGTACCGCAGGTTATGGAACCCTCGGTTTCAGCTCCCCTCGAGGCTGTCTCTGAGCAGAGTCCCGCTCCGACACCAGCAGTGCTGTCTGGGGTGTCTAGGAGCCGAAGCTCTCCAGTTGGCCCCGACAGGGACTCTTGGACCTGGACCTCTTCAGTTCCGAGTCTTCCTCTCGGTGTGTCGGCTAGGGTGAGCTCGGACCCTACATCTATCTTGGAGCCGATGACTTCCTCTGTCTCCTCGGAGCCGAGGAGGTCTTCGGAGCTGGAGAGGTTGGCCTTCGAGATGATGCGGAGTGTGCTGTCCCGCTAATCAGCTCCACCCAGGGGTACGGACACTCTTCCCCCCTCGGGCACCGACCTCCTTCTTAGCACCTACTCCCTCTCTCGACAGCAGAGACCCGCAGCCTCTGGAGCCCCTGGCTGGTGGTCCCCACTCTTCCGAGACCTCCCCGGAATATCCTTCTGAGGAGCCCCCTCAGAAGAGGACATGCAAGAGGAAGCATGTAGACTCCCAGGATGAGTCTTACCTCCAACACCAACCTCATGGAGTCAGAAGGGTCCCCAGTTCGTCCTCTGATGATGTCTCCATTGTAGACATCTTAGAGATCCTTAAGCAGAGGTGCGGCTGGCCCACTGTTACCCCTTCTGATGAGGAGTTGGTGTACCTGAAGGCATTTGGGTCTCAGCCATCAGCCTCTTGGATGTCTCCATCTTTTAACGAACTTCTAGTCCTTGGTAGTCGAAAGGTGTGGGAGACTCCTGATGCTGTGGAGGCAGCCCCCAGGAGACCCAGTAAATTTTTGTCAGCCCCCAAGGAGAAGGAATTTTTGTCCAAGGGTGTTCCTGTAGATGCCATGGTGTTGGCAGCAGCCACTAAGAAGGAACTAGCGGAGACTTCTTCATCTGTCCATCCGCCAGAGTCTTGAATGATGGATAGATACAGGAAGCGTATCTTTTTGTCAGTGGCATTCACTCTCAGATCGTTGAACTACCTAACACATTTTACAAGGCTTTAGAGAGATCTCCTTAAGGAGTTGGGAGAAACTCTACAAGGTACATCTACTGACAGTGCCCCTGATAAGGTGTCTATTCAATTGTCCACCTTGAATTCCATTGTTAACTCCACCATGAGGCTGATTTTCTTATGCAGACGATGGAACGAGCAGGGCAGTGGGTTCAGGAGTTTCCCTTAGGAGGCACTCCTGGATGCGCTTGTGTAATTTTGTGGAGCCGTTCAAGTGTACCTTTACCAATGCCCCCTTTGACGGTTCTTCCTTGTTTGGACCTAAGGTAAAAGACACACTCACCAGGTGCGAGCTAGAAGGGAAAACGCTCTCTGCCATGAGCGTACGTTTTACCGTCCCCTCTAGACCGTACCCCAAGGGTCAGGCATGTGGTAAAATGTGGTTCAAGAAGTCTCCGAGGTTTTTCCCGGATGCACAGCGTGACTCCACCTTCAGAGGCAGAAGAGGAGGAGGAGCAAATGCTAGATATCGCTCTAGAGGCAGGGGCGGACTGCAAAACCAGGGAGGCTGCGATTGTTTCGAGGCCGACCTTATCAGCGCTCCTGATGTGGGGCCCAGCTGTGCTTCTCTGGAGCCAGTCAGGGGTCACATTTCTTTGTATCCAGAAGCCTGGCTAAGCATCACTCGAGAAAAATGGGTACAAAGAATTATCACCAGAGGTTATTCTATACCCTTTTCTCTTCCACCTCATGTTCCCAAGAGGATCCTGGATGTTCCACCCAATCACAGGGATCAAGCAACTGCAGAAGTGAACAATTTGCTCGCAACCAGAGTCATCCAAACTGTCCCCGCAGACCAGGTAGGATTCGGAACTTACTCCAGATTCGTTTTAGTGCCAAAACGTACAGGGGACTGGAGGCCCATCTTGGACCTCAGCAAATTAAATGAAGCTGTAAAGAAGGACAAGTTCTGGATGGTGACACTGCAGTCTATACTCCCTTTATTAGGGAAAGACACTTGGATGTGCTCAATAGACCTCCAAGATGCATACTACCACATAAAAATGGACAGAGCGTCGAGGAGCCATCTACGCTTCCGTCTGGGAGCCAGTCACTACCAGTTTCGTGCTTTGCCCTTTGGCCTCACCACAGCCCCCACGGTGTTCAAGTGTATGGCAGTAGTGACAGCTCACCTAAGACGTCTAGGATTCCAGTGTTTCTGTACCTGGACGACTGGCTCCTGACCGCCTCCACCAGGCATCTACTTCTTCAAACCAGAGATTCCATTATCCAACTTTGTGCCCAGTTGGGAAATCTATAAAGTAAGAAAAGTCTGCCTTATTGCCCTCTCAGTTTGTGACTTTTATAGGTGCAGAAATAGACAGTCACCATGTTAGCTTGTCTTCCAGCAGAAAAAGCACAGATCCTCATACAACAAGTCCTTCATCTACTCCCCCTCTGGAAAGTCAAGGCAAAGCCAGTGCTGAAACTCTTAGGGACCATGGCCTCCACCATATTGCTAGTCACTCTTCCCAGATTACACATGCAAATTCTTTAATGGCTCCTATCGTCCCAGTGGTCCTTCCAACAACTGCCTCTATCCCACCACATCATTTTAACAGAGTCCTGCAAAAAGGACCTCTGTGGATGGATCCAACCCAACTAGCTAACGACAGGCAACCCATTGCTATTGTGACCACGGATGCCTCACAGATAGGGTTGGGGGGGCATTATCTAGGCAGGACTGTCCAAGGCACATGGCAGGATCACGAGGCTCACCTGCATATCATTGTTCTAGAGATGAGGGCGGTGCTTCTGGCGTTGCAAGTACTCCACGACCTTCTTCCTCTTGGGACAATAGCAATACAGTCAGACAACATGTCAGTAGTATGGTATCTCAACAAACAAGGCAGAACCAGATCTTACCCCCTTTGTCGAGAGGTTATTCGTGTTTGGAAATGGGCAATATCTTCCCAGTGCTTTCTAGTGGCAACGCACATCCCAGGGACAACCGACGTGATAGCCGACAAACTCAGCCGGGCAGTCTTGATGCCTCACGAGTGGTCTCTGAAGCAGGAAATAGCGGAACAGATTTTCTGCAGATGGGGACAGCCTTGCTGCGATCTTTTTGCCAGTCCGATCAACTCCAAATGCAGCAGCTACTTTTCCCTTATCCCCCCTCTGGGGGAGTCACAAAGAGACGCACTTGTTCATGATTGGCCCCTGGGTCTCCTTTATGCTTTCCCGCCATTTCCTCTCATCCAAGGTGATTCAGAAAGCGAAACTATTGGGAAGCAGATTTATTCACATCACTCCTTACTGGCCTCGTTAGGTTTGCTTCCCCTTTCTCGGGACTCATCTACTAGATGATCCATGGACTGTGGATCCAGTGCCAGATCTCTTGACGCACATATCAGTCTCTCTTCATTCCAGCCTCCACACCCTCAATTTGACAGATCGGCTACTCCAGTTCCATCCCTAGTCAGGCTTCATGATTTTTCACGCGCTTTGACCCACATTCTCACGTCTTCTCACAAACCCTCCACTAGAAAGTTATACACCAGCAAATGGAGAAGGTTTTCTATTTGGGCTGAGGAAAGGAATGTTGACCCTTACAACCACATCCATTCCAGTGGTTTTAGAATTCTTGTCTGAACTTTTTCACCAGGGTTCTGCTGCTACCATAATTAAGGTTCAGTTGGCAGCAATATCAAATTTTCATTTGGGTCAGCATGAGTCTAATCTGATGTCACACAGATTGTGTAAACCCTTCCTTAAAGGTGCTACTTTGCTGAGACCTCCCTTTCAGGAACTGGTAGCTTCATGGGATCTAAACTTCGTCCTATCCAAATTAACGTTTCCACCCTTTGAACCTGCTCGAAGTTTCTGTCTTGGAAGACTTTGTTTCTGGTGGCCATCACATCTGGTAGATGAGCATCAAAGTTACAAGCACTGTCTTATCAAGCCCCCTTATTTGATTTTCCACAAAGATGGAGTATCTGTTCGTACAAATCCATCTTTTGTCCCTAAGGTGTGCTCTCATAATAACTTACCAAACTATAGAGCTGCCGGTGTTCTTTCCTAATCATTCAAACGCAGCAGAATACAGATTTCATCAGTTGGATGTTCACAGACAATTATGGTTCTGTCTGCACAGGACTAAGGAATTCAGGAAGTTGACGAATTGTTTGTATTCTTCTTCGACTCCAGATTAGGTCTCCCAGTTTCCAAAGTGACCCTTTCGAATTGGATTTCCAGTTGCATATCCTACATTTATTCTTACGATGGAAAGCTTTTACTGTTCAAGATTAAGGCTCATTCTACAAGATCCCAGTCTACTTCTAGCCTTTCAAGCCAGGGTTCCAATTGATAATATTTGTACAGCAGCAACCTGGGCTACCCCTCACACCTTTATTACTCATTACAAATTGGATTTGACCTCTAGGGGTAGAGCCTTCTTTGGTTCCATGGTACTCAGGAGTATTTTTCCGTGAGCCACCCAATAATAAGGTGCTAGGGACGCTGTGCCATGTGTAAGAATGAAGACAAGATAGGACTACAGAAGTTATGTACTCACCATAATGTTCCATGTTTGTAGTCCATCTCGCCTTTCATTCTTATGAACCTACCCCCTTCCTGGAAGGTTCTGGAGACAGAAGAATTTTTCATAACAGGTGGAGACCTTTTATTAATGTTGTTCTTTCTGGATAGTTTTTGTTCTGTCTTTCTATAGTTTAGCAGCAAACAAGATCTGGGGATTATACTGGTACACCATGGGATATCAATCTGGCCACGAGCCAACTAGAAGACTTTGTGCTTTGTAATAGGCCGAGTCGGAGCCGAGGATCGGCTCCGAACCCATGTGTAAGAATGAAGGGCGAGATGGACTACAAACATGGAACGTTATGTTGAGTACATAACTTCTTTTTATCATTAAGTCAACCTGTGTCTTTGTGAGCCTTAGGCAAAGTTCCCTAAGAAGTCTTTAATTTGGTGCTTCAGCAGTCTTGACTGCTTTTGGGTGGGTGAAATGGTAGAGGTGTTTGGGTTCACTCTGGCATGGTGAGCAGTGAACATGCTGGACATCATTGAAAGGTGACCCACTATACAGTAATTAAAGTTTTCCGATGCATCTTCCTTAGGTGGATCACTTAGGAGACATCCACCAAGGAAAGGGTTTGAAGAACTCCTTACTCTATCTTAATCCTGTTTTTGCTGAGTGAGAATGCAGTGGTGGTTTTGGGGCCTTTTAAAATGGAGCAGGGAAGGTTTTGCTCCCTTAACTCCATCACTTCCTGATCCCCATAATCTTTTTTGAAGGGGGGTGTCCAGCTGTGAATTGTAGCAGACCTAGCATGATGACCTTCCTTGATGGGCCTTAGGTTAGGTATAACTTCATTTGGAATTCTGCATTGTTTAATGAAAATCCTACTTTTGGGAATATTTGCTTGCAGAAACAGTGGACTTCATAAAGGCAGCCTCACAAGCTTGCCTTTTCTTTTTGCTGCTGTCACTGTTCCCTAACTAAAAACGCTGTATTATTGTCTGGGTCTTCTACAGCTTGCTTGTAGTCAGTATTATAACTCTGTGGTTTCTAGAATTGTTAGACATATTTTACTACTTTATCCATTATTGAAATGTCAGCTGCTGTCTGCATTGTTACATCTTACCATGGTTATAAGAAATTTTCATTCTTTAATTTTCAGTATTCACTTTATTCTGTTCATGATGATTATAGATCTGGAAGTTGTCCCGGCAAGCAGTGGCCGTATGGTGCGGACCAGTGTCAGACAGGGTTCTATTCAGTTGCAGGATGGAAGCAAATGCAAAACCACACACAAACACACAAATAAGCAGTCTGGAGTATCTGTCACCTACCCGCCTGTATGTCTTTGGAAAGAAACTGGAGACCATGTGCAGTGTCCACATATAGGGCACAGTAACCAGAAGCTGAACCAGAGAACCAAACTCTGTATAGCATATCAGCCAACTTGGCTGTTTTTTTTTTCTTTTCAGCTCTTTTGTTTGGGGTCATCTCGTCTTCTTCCAGCGCAGGCCATGATGTCAGTCTCTAGAATGGGAAAGCTTGCCTAGACTCTTCAGTCTTTTCAATTTGGATTTATCCTTAGCTGTCACCTGAAGTCATAATTCCTGCCTAGGTTATGAAGGGCTCTTTCCCTACTATATTTTGCCCTTGGAAGAAGCTTAGCAGATGAGTGGACTGACTTTAGGGCAATTTTGATGTCACTTATATGAAAAAATGAGACTGACAGCTTACAGAGAAATATTGTTTTCTTCAAATGTATGTACAGATAAGGCCTGAAGCAGTATTCTGCAGGAGATGACTTCATGCTGAAGAACCATCAGGCTTAAAAGAGGAATAGGCAAGACTGTCACTTGTGAATTCTGATAAGCCATTGCTGAGCCACAGAGCATTCTTACATCTGCTCATGATGGAAAGCTAGAAACATGCACCTGACTGTGGAATAACTGAGTTGTAGCTCATATAGGTGGCTGACCTACAGTTTGACTAACTGAAGCAGCATACGGTCTCTCTCCACTCAGACAAAAAGCCTTTCCTGTTTAACTGATGTCTAATGAGAAGATGACGTGAGCCTGTCAGAAGATAAAAAGGCAGATCTGACATTGTTGTCTTCATTTTATCTTCAGCCTGTGGGTATAGGCACCAACATCAGTGCCGAGCCGGCCATATCCAAGCTACGGTGCTGAAACTGAGCTCCTCCCCTACCCATAATGCCCCTCTCTCCTTCATCCCCTCAGATCTCGTTTGCCACCATTCCAATTACAAGCGAGTCATCAGAGCTCTATATTGTTGTTTTTTCGGCTAGTGTTGGGATTTTCTTGGTACTCAGGTATTGTTTAAAGTTTTCCTATAACTTTCTAAACTTTCCCTAACCCTTCGCATTTTGCATTTCTCTTGTAGTTCCCTTCAGTAGGTTTGCCTTCTTGTCTTTATATCATGGCTGACAAGTCAGACAAGTCTGAAAAGGGTGCGGGATTTAAGAAATGTAGTGGGTGTGGGCATAAACGCCCACCCTCGGATGGTCTAGGTGTTCCTCACCTAGACACTGGGTATTCTATTTGTGCAGGTTTTTCCTCTCATACCCACACAGACAGGAGAAACAAGTTAATATTAAGGGGTTTGTTACCCAGTTCTTCTAGTGCAGGTGTAGGGACTCAATCTCCTGGTAAGTTGCCCAAGAGCAAAAGCAAGGACATGGACAAGAAGGCAGAGAGAGAGAGAGAGAGAGAGACAAATCCAAAAGCATTGACAAGCCCCCAGAGAAGTTGAGAATGACTGAATTTTTTGCACGACTCAAAAACAAAACCACAAACCGATAAATACCACCGTTGCAGGTCGCTGCACCTCTAAAAAGCTCCTAGTAATCCAGAGGTTATATTCAGGACAACTAATAATCCAAAAAATGTCTGTAAAGAACGCCAATAAACGAAAATACCAAACAGGAATTTTATTATGCTTAAAACCAAGCTTTTCGTCGGCACTCTGCACCAACTTCTTCAGAAAGCAAACTAAAAACAAAGAACAATACATCTATCCCATTATATAAGCATCATAGCTCCACTCAAACATTCCCCGTTGTGGACACACCTGAAAATTGCACACCAATGCACTTAAAAAAACTTAACCACAGAAAAACGGTGCCTCACCATTTGTATAAGATCAACATGACCAGCCCTGAATATTTGTAATCAAACTAATACTCTAAATTTACGCCACCAACATAGCATGTATACAATCTTAAATATCTGGTAGACACTATAAACACACAAGTGGTAAACCCAGGAAAAGTATATGTGTGTAGCGCCTGTTTTAAAAAAGCCATGTAAATAAGTCAAAACGCCATTCAGATGGTAACACAACTCGATGGAAGACTACAAACCATGAGTTGATATAAAATATACAAAATACATCTATGAGTATACCTTGGAAATGTATGCTTAACATTGTTATGCTGTTATCATAACCATCTGATAATAGTAGCAGTATTAGTAGCAAAAAATAAATAAATAAATAAAAAGAGAGTAAGTTATATATTATATATTGATTGTATATTGTGTGTAGCGGCTGGTACTAGGAGGCTGACGTCCCTTACATAAAAGACTATTCTGATGAACGATCAAACTACACATCCCCCGCTTAAAATAATGGACCACAATGTAACCATTGATAAAGACATTAAAAAATAAAACCAATAATAACAAAGTAGCACTAAACCATTTTAACAATCAAAAAACGAAGAAAGAAACAATCCCCATAAAATAGCTAAAAAGGTGGTCATTCCCAAGGTGAAGCTTCTTAGACTGATTTAATCCCTCTACCATCCAGGTTTCTCTCTCTGTGGAACTCCAGGCATCTGGTTCCTCCCTGGGGTCTCCCCCTGAGGAGGTCCACCAGAAGCATGTGTGCAAAAGGAAGCACATTAACTCCACCCCTGAGTCTGACATGGATGGCAGTGACTGGGAAGAAGTTGAGTGCTCCCCCCATTCTCCACCCAATGATGTCTCCTTCGGAGATGTCATGGAAATTATGCGTCAGAAGGGTGGATGGTCTGCCGCAAAGTCCAATCTGGATGAGTCAATGTTCCTTGAAGCATTATGCACAGGCCCATCTACTTCCTGGGTGAACCCCCCCCCACATTCGGACCCTTTAGTAGACCTCATCACCCACAGGTCGTGGATGGAACCAGATGTGGTGGAACCCGTACCCAAGTGCCCCGACAAAATACTTGGCCCCCTGCCAGACAGGACTTTTTGGCAGAAGATGGTCCCTGTTGATACTTTGGTGGTTGCAGCTGCCACGAAAGAGGAACTTGCCCAGGAGAGCTCCTCTGTCCATCCTCCTGACAGGGAGTCCGGAGTGATAGACTGGGGAAGTGTGTTTATACATCAGCGACCTTCTCTCTGAAGGTGCTGAATTACTTGGCGCATATTACTAGACTGAAGAGATTGTTTATCGAGGAACTGTCCACGTTTACCCCGGAGTGTGTGTTGGCAGAGGAGAAGATGATTTCCTCCTCCAGACTGGCCACTCTCAAAGCTATTTCTAACACCTCTACGACTCTCAAAGCTATTTCTAACACCTCTGTGAGGCTCCTTTCCTATGCCTTAGAAGGCATTTCTAGGGCAGCTGGATCAGACATCACTACTAGGCGTCACACCTAGATGCAGCTTTGCGATTTCTCTAAGCCCTTCAAGGCGTCCTTCATGAACGTCCCCTTTGATGGATCTTCCCTGTTCGGTTCATCCGTGAAGGAGACTTTGGCTCAGTGCGAGAAGGATGGTAAGACCCTGTCTGCCATCGGAATCTGTTTTCTACTCCTCAACATTCCTACTCCAGGTATCAGAGAAGACAGTAAGAGGTTGTGGTTCTGAAAATCCAGGGCTTTCCATCAGGATGCACCTGCTGACTCTTCCCCTAGAGGCAAATCGGGAAATGATTCTTTTAGACACCACCCTAGGCGCAGGAGGGTTTCAAGAGAACAAGGGTCTCAGGACTCTTGCCCAGACAGACCCTTCCAGCAACCCAAAAAATAGGGGGACAGACCGATATTGGATCTCACCTGACTGAACAGGTTTGTCACCAAAACCAAGTTCCGGATGGTTATAATTCAGTCCATTCATCCGTACCTTCAGAAGAACTTCTGGATGTGCTCGATCAACCTCCAGGATGCATACTACCATATAAAGATGTACAAGCATCACAGGAGGTTCCTACGCTAAAGATTAGGAGCCAGGCATTATCGGTTCAGGGTGCTCCCCTTTGGCCTCACCACAGCACCAAGGGTGTTCAACAGAGTGGTAGCAGTACTAACAGCATATCTAAAGCTGCAGGGGATACAGATTTCCCCTTACCTGGACGACTGGCTTCTGGCTGCACCCACTAAGCATCAGCTTCTTCTGGCCAGGGAACAGTTCCTTTAGTTAGCTTCAACCTTAGGCATCACAATAAATTTTCCCAAATCAAAACTGGAGCCTCTCCATTCCCTGGAATTCATCGGAGCGCTGTTGAATACTTCCCTGTGCAAGGTTTTTCTTACCATGGACAGGATTCAGTCTCTTGAGGACCAGGTGAGCATTCTTCTGGAGACATCTCAACCATCATCAGCCCAAATCCTTCAAGCTCTGGGATTTATGGAAGCAATCGTCATCATTTTACCCTTGGCAAGGCTACACATGCGGGTTCTCCAATGGATCCTATCAGTCCAATAGTCTCTTTTTGACCAGCCCCTGTTGCATTCCATTTGGCTGTCCAGAACTTGCCAGTCCTCTCTCATGTGTTGCTTAAATGTTCAGAATCTAACAGAGGGTCGATCTTTCCTGGCTTCCTCTCCAGTGGCCACTGTCACCACAGACTCCTCCCAGCTCAGGTTGGGGAGCATTGGCAGAGATGGACTGTTCAAGCGATGTGGTCGTAGTTAGAGACCAATCTTCACATCAACATTCTGGAGATGAGGGCAGTGCTTCTCGTGCTGCAGGCACTGCATTCTTTTCTCCCCCAAGGAACAATTATGATACAGACAGACAATATGGCAGTGGTCTGATACATCAACAAACTGGGAGGAACCAGGTTTACCCCCCTTTGGTGAGAGGCCATGAGATTGTGGGAATGGGCAATCTCCTCAGGCCGCTTTCTTGTTGCAGTACACATTCCAGGGAGTTCCAACATCCTAGCAGATAAACTCAGCAGGAAGTCTCCTCACGAGTAGTCTCTGAAACAATCAGTGTTGGATATGATTCTTCCAGAAATGGGGTCAACCGAGCTGTGATCTTTTTGCCTCACCTTCCAATGCCAAGTACAGTGACTTCTTCGCCCTGATTACTCCCAAAAGAGGGACTGCCAGAGATGCTCTAGTTAACATTTGGCCCCAGGTCTGCTGTATGCATATCCTCCCCTTCTTCTTATGGCAAAATTTCTTCAGAAGGCTCAAAGGTCGAGGTGCCGCGTGATCCTCATTACCCCCTTCTGGCCATGTTGGGTTTGGTTTCTCCAAAGGGAGGTATCGGGTCGATCTTCTTCGGCTCCGAGCCTTCCTCTCGGTGCTTCGGCATGGGTGAGCATGGACCCATCGGCTTCGGACCTCATCTCCTCTGTTCCGAGGTTGTCTTCTGCGGTTAGTCGACCTTCGGATCCTGGGAGATCAGCCTTCGAGGTCATAAGGAGTGTGCTGGCCAGGTCGTCAGCTGCATCCTATGGTACTGACACTCTTCCCCCTCCAGCACCGATATCCGTATCAGACCACCCTCTATCTAGGGACAGCGGAGACCTAAGGCCTAAGGATATCACCATGAGTGGTCCCCAGCTTTCTGAAGCCTCCCCGGGTTTTTTACCTGAGGAGCCACCCAGAAAGAGAGTGTGCAAGGGGAAGTGCATTGACTCCCAAGATGAGTCCGTCACATCTGACACCGACCTCGAGGAGTTAGAGGGGTCCCCTAAGTCGTCTTCTGACGATATCTCTTTTTCAGATATCTTGGAAATACTGAGACAGAGAGCCGACTGACCATCTAAAACCCCTTCTGAGGAGGAGTCGGTGTTCCTGAAGGCCTTTGGTTCCCAACCCTCCACCTCTTGGGTTTCTCCCCCGTTCGGCGAACTCCTGGACCTCATTTGTCGAAAGGTGTGGGAAACACAGTGGAACTGGTCCCTAGGAGACCCAACAAGTTTTTGTCTGCTCCCCCTGATAGAGAATTTCTTTCAAAAGGCATTCCAGCAGATGCCATGGTGGTGGCAGCAGCCACCAAGAAGGAACTTGCAGAAACTTCATCTACTGTCCATCCCCCTAACAAGGAGTCCAGGGCTATGGACAGGTATGGGAAGCATGTGTTCTCTTCAGCGGCCTTTACCCTGCGGTCGCTGAACTACTTATCACATTTTACACGGCTCCAAAGAGATCTCCTAAAGGAGTTGGGAGATCCTCTACAGGGTAACGTTTCTGATGCTGTGGCTCAGAAAGTCAATGCACAGATGTCTACCCTAAATTCTATTGCTAACTCCTCCATGAGGCTGATCTCGTACGCAGCTGATGGAGTGAGCAGGGCTGTGTTCCGGAGTTTCTCTTAGGAGACGCTCCTGGATGTGCCTGTGCAACTTCGCGGAGGCCTTCAAGTATACCTTCACAAATATGCCCTTTGATGGTTCATCCTTATTTGGAACCAAGGTGAAGGATACTCTCACTAGGTGCGAGCAGGAAGGAAAAACCCTGTTTGCTGTGGGAGTCCATTTTTCCAAGCCTTCTAGACCTTATCCCAAGGGCCAGAAGGGTGGAAAAATGTGGTTCAGAAAATCGCAGAGGTTTCTTCACGACGCACAGAGTGATTCCCCCTCCAGAGGCAGAGGAGGGGGTGGAAATTCAGGTAGATGCCGCCGTAGAGGCAGGGGAGGCCCGCGTAATCAGGGGAACCACAATTCCTTTAGTGGCTCCCTCTACCGGCGCTCCTGAGAAGAGGCCCGACTGCGTGTCTCTGGAGCCAGTCGGGGGTCACATTTCTCTTTACCCAGAAGCCTGGCAAGACATCACCCAAGACCAGTGGGTACTAGAGTTAATCTCCAAAGGTTATCACATTCTCTTTCTTTCATCTCCTCCTCCAAACAAAAGAATCCCAGATGTTCCACCGAGTCAAAGGGATTCCGCAACCTTAGAAATTCAAAAGTTGCTGTTAAAAGGAGCCATCCAGCCTGTCCCCTCAGACCAAGTAGGATTAGGAACTTACTCCAGATTCTTTTTGGTGCCGAAAAGAACAGGGGACCGAGACCTATTTTGGATCTCAGCCGTTTGAACCTTCATGTAGAGAAGTCCAAGTTCCGCATGATCACGTTACAGTCAATTCTCCCATTATTAGGGAAAGATGTGTGGATGTGCTCCATCAACCTCAGTGATGCTTACTACCATATAAAAATGGACAGGGCATCCAGAAGTCACCTACGCTTCTGGCTGGGAGCCAGTCATTTTCAGTTTCGCACCCTGCCCTTTGGTCTCACTACAGCCCCCAGGGTGTTCACCAAATGCATGGCAGTGGTAACGGCTCACTTGAGACGTATGGGATTCCAAGTGTTTCTGTACCTGGATGACTGGCTCCTGTCTGCCACCACCAGGCATCTACTACTACAGACCAGGGATGCCACTATTGCACTGTGCCAAAGTCTGGGAATCACCTTGAATTGGGAAAAGTCTGCATTGTTGCCCTCGCAGAGTGTCACCATTATCATCGCCAAATTAGACACAGTGCTCATGAAGATTTTCCTGCCAGAAGAGAGAATTCAGGTTTTACAGCAACAAATCTATGCCCTACTACCACTGAAGAAGGTCAAGGCAAAAGTGGTCCTCCAGCTGTTGGGTACCATGGCTGCCATGCTTATGTAAGTCCTTCTTGCAAGACTTCCTCTCTCCCATCTTATTGTAATAACCGACAGGTGCAAGCAGGATCTGCGCTGGTGACTTCAGACCAGCAATCTCAACACGGGTATGCCTTTCGTTCTTCCTCCTCCGATTGCCAGTGTGACCACGGATGCCTCCCAGATCAGGTGGGGGGGCATTATCTCGGCAGGACTGTCCAAGGCATGTGGCAGGAACACGAGATCCATTTGCATATCAATGTCTTAGAGATGGGAGCGGTGCTATTAGCGTTGCAAGTACTTCACAGCTTTTTTCCTCTTGGGACAGTTGAAATCCACTCGGAAAACATGTCTGTGGTCTGGTATCTGAACAAACAGGGAGGAACCAGGTCGTATCCCCTTTGCAGAGAGGCTCTTCGAGTGTGGCAGTGGGCAGTATCTTCCCAGCGCTTTCTAGTGGCAACGCACATTCCGGGGAAGTCCAACGTGATTGCCGACAGGCTGAGCAGAGCTATTCTGATGCCTCACGAGTGGTCCCTGAACGAACAGGTGGCGGAACGGATTTTCCGCAGATGAGATCAGCCTTGCTGCGATCTATTTGCCAGCCCTCTCAATGCCAAATGCAGCAGCTACTTCACCCTTATTCCCCTGGAAGGGGAAACACCCAGGGACGCTCTAGTTCACGATTGGCCCTGTCTTCTCTATGCCTTCCCTCCAATTCCCCTGATAACGAAGGTTATTCAGAAAGCACAGTCTTTGGGAAGCAAAATGATACTGATTGCTCCACACTGGCCTCATCGGATCTGGTTTCCCTTTTCTTCACCCTTATCTAATGGACGAGCCATAGATTCTGGACCCAGAGCCGGATCTGTTGACTCGTATGTCAAGGCAGTTCCACCCCTCCATCCAAACCCTCAGGTTTGACAGCATGGCTGTTCTAATTCCATCACTAGTCAGGCTTCATGATTTTTCACCGGAGGTGGTTCATATTCTGTCTTCCTTCCACAAGCCTTCTACTAGGAATATTTATTCCAGTAAGTGGAAGAGATTTTACATTTGGGCTCATGAAAGACAGACTGATCCCTAAACAGCTCCCATTTCATCGATTTTAGAGTTTCTATCTCAACTGTTTAGTCAGGGATCTGCTGCTGGAACTATTAAAGTACAGTTGGCAGCCATATCTACTTTTCATGTTGCTAATGAACCCAATATAATGGCGCATAGACTTTGTAGGGCCTTTCTCAAAGGGACTATGTTACTACGACCTCCGATCTTTGATCCTGTTATGCCATGGGACCTTAATTTTGTGCTACAGCAGCTTACCTCACCTCCTTTTGAGCCCGCAGCAACCTGTGACCTAAAATTTTTGTCTTGGAAGACACTCTGATAGCCATCACTTTGGCTAGGCGGATCTCTGAACTCCAAGCTTTATCAGTCCGGCCCCCTTACTTGATATTTCACAAGGATAGGGTTTCGCTAAGACCTAATCCTTCCTTTATGCCTAAGGTTGCTTCAGTGGTCAACCTCAACCAGTCTATTGAGTTGCCTGTGTTTTTCCCTGGATTATCTAACAAGGCAGAATTTAAGTTTCATCAGTTGGATGTCCACAGACAATTACGTTTCTATTTACATAGAACAAAAGATTTTAGAAAATCTGACCAACTTTTTGTCTCCTTTTCAGAAAACAGACTAGGGACTTTAGTTTCCAAAGTAACTCTGTCCAGATGGATTTCTAGCTGCATTTCCTTAATCTCTTCTTCAAATGGCAAGGAATTACCCTTCAAGGTAAAGGCTCACTCTACAAGTTCGGTGTCTACTTCTACTGCCTTTCAGGCTAGGATGTCTATGGATGATATTTGTGCTGCAGCTACTTGGGCATCTCCTCACACCTTTATTACTCATTACAAATTGGATCTGGTATCAAGGGGAAGATCCTCATTTGGTTCCACAGTGCTCAGGAGTATTTTCCAGTGAGCCACCCAAGGTCTAGGTGCTAGGGACGCTGTCCCACGGGTAAGAATGTAGGCGAGATTGGACTACATAACATCAAGAAGTTATGTACTCACCATAACATTCGATGTATGTAGTCCATTTCGCCTCACATTCGTACTAACCCACCCACCTACCCCCTCCTGGAGGACCTAGAGGTCGAGTCCCTGGTTTCAGCACTCCTTCTTGATAGGTTGAGTTGGTTCTTCCTCTCAACGTGTGTGTGTGTGTGTGTGTGTGTGTGTGTGTGTGTGTGTGTGGATGTGAGCTCACTGCAAACAAGATCTGGGGAATAGGCGCATTGCACCATGGGATACATCTTAGCCAATTGAAGACTTCGAGCTAGAGTATGGCTGAGTCGGAGCAGAGGTTCGGCTCCGAACCCACGGGTAAGAATGTGAGGCAAGATGGACTACATACTTCGAACGTTATGGTGAGTACGTAACTTCTTGTTTTGTTTGTCTAGCACAATGGACGTTTTTAAGAAACTCAAAACCAAAGGATCAGAGTAGTAGGACCTAGAAACGCTGGAATCAAATGTAAGTCGCAAGACAACTTCAAACTTTATTAAAGTAAAGCGCTTTTCGTCTGCGTAACACGCAGACTTCTTCAGGCAATAATATATTGCAAGGAAAAGCTTTTATACTGTTCAAAAATCTTAATTGACATTCAATCAAATCAATCAATCAATTAAATACATTTCAAATTAGAAAATACATTTAAAGTTAAAACATAAAATAGGTAAAATAGGTATGAATGCACTCAAAAATAACCTAACCCCACTAAGCCTGCCTATTCCTAAAGAATCAAGTACAATTACAAGTACAAGTATTAAAATACTTAAAAAGATGTTTTAGAACATTAAACAAGTATAGAACTATACCCAAGTATGGAAAATAAATAAATAGGAATATGAATATGAATTTGTGAATGTATTAGTGTAAAGATATATGTCCTAACAGACGTAATAAAATTCTTTAAACTACATATTCAAGTTTTCATTGGAATTATAAGTTCATAAATCAAATTCTGATCTACTACGTGTTCAAGATTAACAAGAGTTTAAAAACTTAAAAAACTAGAAGTGCAAGAATTAAATAAGACACCATCATAAAAGGCTCTATCTTAAAAGGTTCCTCAATTTTAACAAACAGCTAATGGAACAACTATCATTTAGACCAGGAAATGCATACGCATTGAGTCTAATCTGCCATCTCAATTCTGATGCTTCTAATAATAAATGTGAAGGGGCCCCTCTCTTGTTTTCAAGTACTTGGTCTATTACCATAAATTTGAAAAAATGATCTTTGAACGTTGAAATATGCTTGGCCAGGGCTTTCTCTTGCTTCTCTTTACTAATAGCATATATATGCTCGTAGATCCGCTCACGAAGCCTACGTTCTGTTTTTTTTTGGATATCAAAATGTATACTCGCAAACTCAATTGTAATTTAATGTTAGGTTACAACACCAATAATTCTAACATTAATCTATTTAGGTTACCCATTACGTTCAATCCCCCGTTGCACCCTATTATCC
This sequence comes from Protopterus annectens, assembly GCF_019279795.1. Classification (NCBI taxonomy): domain Eukaryota; kingdom Metazoa; phylum Chordata; order Ceratodontiformes; family Protopteridae; genus Protopterus; species Protopterus annectens. The sequence goes on along the minus strand of NC_056725.1, from coordinate 495,553,308 downwards.
AGTGTTTTGAAAACATGTGTGAATTGGACTTAAGACAAAGGTCCAAATTTCCGTCGGTTTCTAAAAAAGTTAATTCAGTTAAGAAAGAACAAGAATTACTTGAATTTGTTAAAGCACATAGCCTACGTATTTGTAAACCTGACAAGGGAGGGGGTGTGGTTGTGTTTGATAATGTCGATTACTTTGAATCTTTGAAACTTGAATATGTAGTTTAAAGAATTTTATTACGTCTGTTAGGACATATATCTTTACACTAATACATTCACAAATTCATATTCATATTCCTATTTATTTATTTTTCATACTTGGGTATAGTTCTATACTTGTTTAATGTTCTAAAACATCTTTTTAAGTATTTTAATACTTGTACTTGTAATTGTACTTTATTCTTTAGGAATAGGCAGGCTTAGTGGGGTTAGGTTATTTTTGAGTGCATTCATACCTATTTTACCTATTTTATGTTTTAACTTTAAATGTATTTTCTAATTTGAAATGTATTTAATTGATTGATTGATCTGATTGAATGTCAATTAAGATTTTTGAACAGTATAAAAGCTTTTCCTTGCAATATATTATTGTCTGAAGAAGTCTGCGTATTACGCAGACGAAAAGCGCTTTACTTTAATAAAGTTTGAAGGTGTCTTGCGGCTTACATTTGATTCCAGCGTTTCTAGGTCCTACTACTCTGATCCTTTGGTTTTGAGTTTCTCAGTTCGTGTTTTGGTTTTTCACAATGGACGTTTTTGCCTCATTTCTCAGTTGTTTGTATCTAATGTGGGCTTGTGGGGATTTGGTGGATCTCCAAGAGGCCTATGCTGTGTTTCTAGGAATACGTTTTTGTCTAGTACCATTGGTTAGCCATGGAGCTATTTTGTTTTTGGTTCTGACTGTTTGTTTGGGAGCATGCCTGTCAAAGATGGCAAGGAATCTAGCATTGAAGTCTAAGACTGCTTCGTCAAGGGGAAGTTTAAGACTGGACCATTTGCATGAGTTAAGTTTGGCCTGGAAATTAGTCAGGTTAAAGTTTTTAGTATTCCTAAGGGTTTTTAAAGGTGGTTTGATGAGGCATGTCATTCCTTTTTCTGATTATATAGGTTAGGAGGTGGTCACTCATGTCCTCAGGTAGGGTGCCTGATTTGTATAACTGGGGTTTGTTATTTATTAATATCCAATCTAGGATACTTTCCTTATTGTTGAGCTTATTGATTCTGGTAGGGGAAGTAATAATCTGGGAGAAGCCATGTAAGTTAATATGGGTGGTGGGGTAGTTTGAACATGTTTTCCAGTCGATATTGAAGTCCCCGGGAATACTAGATCTGAAGTAGTTAACTTCATTTGATCATCAACCTGTGGGTTCTGGATCCCAGCCGGCAGCTTACCAAGCTAAAGATACAAGCTCCTCCCCCTTACCCATACTACATGGCAACCTCCTTCCAATCCTCCGATCTCATTTGCCGCAGCTTTGCCAGCACAGGATTCTTGAGCACCAGGCAGGTTTGTTAGGTTTTCATCTAACTTTCGGTCTGTGTGTGTCTTTTTGAGTGCTAAAACTCTTAATACCCTGTCCTTATTCTCCCATGGGTTTTGTGTTTAGAAATAATGGTGTAGTGGTATAAGAAAGTTTCTAAGCTTTCTGTCTGTGTAGGCCTCCCCTTCCTGCCCTTAGTGTGTGTTGTGTGTGCTTGATTACTTAGCTTGTCTAAGTTAGTTATGTCAGAAGGTCAGAAACCGACCTTTTTTAAGTGCACAGAGTGTGGCCATAACCTGTCGCCAGCCAATGGTCACACTCTGTGCGTTGTTTGTTTAGGGGTTCCTCATCTGACGTCCGGCTGCAAGATTTGTGCAGCCTTTAACCCCCCGGGCCCTGCGGGATCGCGGGACCAAGCTAATTCTAGTGGGTCTTTTACCCGTAGAGTCAGCCACTTCTTCTACAGCATCATCTTCAGTCACGGCTGTGACTGTTTAGCCTTCCGGCACTCCTCCCCTATCTGGGACTCACACTCCTACCTCTAACCAGGGAGAGAGAGAGGCCAGGAAAAAAAAACAGAGAGAGAGAGAGATAGAGACAGGAAGAGGGGTCGCAAGAGGCAAGTGGACTCTGATCCGTCGGCCCCACCACTAAGGTGATCTCGACACCAGAAAATATTGCTAGGCCATCTTCCCCTTGACTCCGTTCTCCACGATTCTCCCTGGAGCCAGAGGAGGAGGCTCGGCCCGCCTCGAGGTCGTCCTTGCATCGGCTGTCCCTGCCGCTGGCATCCTCGAGATCCACTAGGAGCCTCTCTGAAGCAGATTTGGACTAGATGATGATAAGGTTCCTGCAAACTCAATTGCAGATGGGAGTGTTGCTGGCTCCCCCCCAGCCAGAGAGGGGAGTTCGGCACAGTTTGCCCCGATAGCTCCTTCTCAGATCCACCCTCTGGTTTCGGAGTCTATGGATCCAAGGAGCCCCGGAATCAGGGGATCTGCACCGATGGTCCCTCCTACCTCGACACCGGCCATGCCCTCGAGCATGTTGGATCCATTGTCAGATCCGAGCTCTCAGAGCCGAGACCTGGACATCGGATCCGAGGTGACGAGTGTGTTGTCGGCCCCATTGTTGTCGGGGCATACCGTCTCCTTTGCTCCGGCGGTTCCAGCCTTGGTTCCGATCCCCTCGGATCCGAGGGGTACAGCTACCCACACCACCAGCTTCAGGGAAGGCAGTTCTCCTTTGGCTTTCGACATTGTGGAGAGAGTTCTCTCTGGAGAATCGAGACCCCTCACTCTTTCCTAGGAGTCCGCCCCTGCTCCCTCACAACTGAGTTTGTCTTCCATCATCCAGTCCTCCCAGGGACAGCCTGTGTCCGATATGCCCCAGACAGTTCCCCTTGAGGAATACGAGACTGTTTGCGAGCCCTCCCCGGAGAGTCCCCCCGAGGAGGCCCCTCGCAAATTCCAGTGCAAAAGGAGACACATGGACTCGTCCGAGTCCCTCACTGAAGTTACCAACTTTAAGGAAGGGGAAGGTTCCCCCAGATACCCTCCGGAGACGTCTCCTTTGGAGACGTAATGGAAATTCTTTGCCGGGGGGGTGGTCTGCCCAAAAATCTTCCTCGGACGAGTCTGTATTGCTGGGGGCATTTGACGCAGGCCCATCTACCTCTTGGGTGCCCCCCCGGCTGACCTTCTGGTGAACCCTATTACTGCCAGAGCCTGGAAGGAACTGGACACTGTAGAGCCAATACCCAAACAGCCCAACAAAGTATGGAGCCCTCCTGTGGACAAGCCCTCTTGGAGTAAGGGTTCCCCAGTTGATGCCATGGTGATGGCGGCAGCCACCAAAAAAGAACTCAACCAGGAAAGTTCCTCGGTCCATCCCCTGGACAAGGAGTCCAGGGCGATGGATCATCTTGGAAAGCAGACTTTTGCTTCAGCTACCTTTGCTATAAGGGTGCTGAATTACATAGCCCACATAATTAGGCTGCAGCGTGACCTCATGAAGGAGTATGCTGAGTCTCCCCCAGAGTCCATTTCGGCTGAAGATAAATGGACATTCTTGGCTCATATGGCCACTCTCAAGTCTGTTTCAAATTCGTCCATACGTTTGCTCTCTCACGACACCGATGGAGCCGCTAGGGCAGCCGGGTCCGGTATTGCCATGAGGCGTCATGCCTGGCTCCAATTTTGCGATTTTTCAGAACCTTTCAAGGCGTCCTTCACTAATACCTCTTTTGATGGTTTGACCCTGTTTGGTTTGACCCTGTTTGGGGAAGATCGTTTGAGATACTCTTGTCCAGAGTGATAAGGACGGGAAAATGCTGTCAGCCATCGGGATCCGCTTCTCTAACCCTCAAAGGTCCTCCTCCAGGAACCAGTGAGGGCAGAAAAAGCTGTGGTTCTGGAAATCTCAGCAGTCCCGGAACACTCTGGACTCCTCCTCTCCCAGAGGCAGAGGGGGACAAAGTGTATGCCAGCCCGAAGGCAGAGGGGGACCGAAGAACTTCAGGTCATGGGAACCTTTTTCTGACCGACCCACGCAGCAGCCCTGAGGGGCTGCCCGACTGCTCCTCTCTGGAGGCAGTCAGGGGATGTTTTTCGAGACACCTAGCCCAGTGGGAGTCCATCACGTCAGATCGCTGGGTGCTTCGAAGGGCCAATTCTCAACCTGTCTGCAATGAACCTGTCCGTTGCCAAGGAAAAGTTCCAGATGGTCACTTTACAATTCATCCTGACCTCCTTGCAGGAGGAAGACTGGATGTGCTCGATAGACCTCAAGGATGCATACTACCATATCCTGATGGACAGGTGATCCAGGAGGTTCCTCCACTTTCGGCTAGGAGCCAGTCATTACCAGTTCAGGGTTCTACCCTTCAGTCTCACCACAGCCCCCAGGGTGTTTACCAAGGTCTTGGCAGTTGTAGTGGCCCACCCGAGGCTTCAGGGCATGCAGGTCTTTCCATAACTGGACGACTGGCTTCTCAATGCCTCCACCAGGCATCAGCTTATACTAGCCAGGAATTTCTTTCTTCAGTTGTCGACCCGGCTGGAGATCACGATAAATCTCAAGAAGTCTTCCCTCCAACCTGTTCAAATTGTAGACTTCATAGGGGCAAGAATAGATTCTCTTCAGGCCAGGATATTTTTGACCCCAGACAGACTTCACAGCCTGGCTCTTCATGTATTGGCGCTCCTTCAGTCTCCTGCACCCCCAGCGGAGTTAGTCCTGAGAGCCCTAGGGTCCATGGCAGCAGCTATAAATCTGGTTCCTTGTGCACGTCTGCATATGAGTGTTACAGTGGACGTTACAAGTTCAGTGGTCTCTACTACATCAGTCTCTAGACTTTCCAATCCCTCTGAGCAAAGTGTGCAAAAAGTCTCTCATGTGGTGGCTTCAATCCCAGGAACTGTGAGAAGGATGCCCCCTTTGTTGCCCCTCTGCCCCAAGCCACGGTGACCATGGACGCCTCACGCTTAGGGTGGGGGGGGCACTGCTCGGGCAGGACTGTCCAAGGCACATGGACTCAGAGCGAGACCATTCTGCATATAAATGTTCGAGAGATGAGAGCAGTCCTTTTAGCGTTCTCTTCCTGTGGGAACTATTGCGATCCAGTCAGATGATATGTCAGTGGTCTGGTACATCAAACCGGGGGGAACCAGGTCTTATCCACTTTGTCGAAAGGCCATGAGAGTGTGGGAATGGGTGATCTCCACCAACCGCTTTCTGATAGCAACGCACATCCCAGGTCGGTTTAACATTTTGGCAGACAAATTGAGCAGAACTATCCTTTCACCTTACGAGTGGTCTCTGAACCCTTATGTAGCTGAACAGATCTTCCTCAGGTGGGGTCAGCCTTGCTGCGATCTCTCCGCATCGCCATTCAACGCGAAGTGCAGCAAGTTTTTTGCTCCCAGGGACACTCTTGTCCATGTTTGGCCACCTGGTCTTCTTTATGCATATCCCCAGCTTCCTCTCATGACAAAATTCTTATAGAAAGCTCGTCATTTGGGGAGCAGAGTTATCCTCATAGCCTATGGCCTCATCTCCTTGCTCCGTCCTGGATCTTGGATCCCATTCCGGATCTTATTCGCCATCCCTCTGAAATTCTTCCTCCGAGTCTGGACAGCCTCAAGCTCACAGCTTGGTTTCTCCAGTTCCATTAGTTGCCAGGACTCCCAGTATCTCTTCCCCAGTTAAATCCATCCTGGTAGCGGCACACAAGTCCTCTACCAGGAAAGTTTACAATAGCAAGTGGAAATGTTTTTCCATTTGGGCTTCGCAGGGAAATCTGGATCCCTTTACCACACCAGTTCCAGTGGTGTTAGATTTCTTGTGTCATATTTTCCGACAAGGGGCCAGCTCTTCCACAGTAAAAGTTCAGCTGGTGGCTATTTCCCATTTTCACGTAGGGGAAGATTCAGGATCCCTAGCTGCTGCCAGAATTTGCAAGTCCTTTTCGAAAGGTACTTTTCTTCTGAGACCCCCTATCAAAAATTCTTCCCCGCCATGGGATTTGACTTTGGTTCTTCAGGCCTTAGTTGCACCCCAATTTGAGCTTGCAGCATCAGTTGACTTGAAATTCTTGTCATGGAAGACAGCCTTCCTGGTGGCTATTACTTCAGCCAGGAGAATGTCAGAGCTTCAGGTGCTTTGCATGAAACCCCCATACCTAGTTTTTCATAAGGATAGGGTATCTCTCAGGACTAACCCATCTTTTTTTTTCTAAAGTTGCTTCGGAGTCAAATATTAATCAGTCTGTATTAATTTGCCTGTGCTTTTCCCTAATTTTTAAAATCAAGGGGAATACAAGCTTCATTTGCTGGATGTTCACAGACAGTTACATTTTTACTTGCATAGATCCAAACCCTTCCGTAAATCTGATCAGCTTTTTGTTTCCTTTGCTAAACCCTTTTTGGGGAAACCAGTTTCAAAGGTGACTCTCGCTAAATGGATTTTGCTTTGTATTTTACAAGCATATAAAGAACTTGGATTACCAGCACCAGAATGGGTTCATGCTCACTTTACCTGTTCTGTGGCTACTTATGCTGCATTCTGGTCTAGAGTTTCCCTGGACAATATCTGCTCAGCAGCTACCTGGTCTTCCTCTCACACTTTTATTACTCATTATAAGCTAGATTTTGGTGTCTAGAGGAAGGGCTTCCTTTGGCTCTGCAGTGCTCCGGAATATCCTTAAGTGCTTCCCAAGATTTCGGGTATCTGGGGACTCTGTCTCGCATGTTGATGATCAAATGAAGTTAACTACGTCAGATAAAGAAGTTATGTACTCACCATTAAGTTCCATCTGAGTAGTTAGACTTCATTTGTCAGCAACCATCCCTCCCTCCTTCCCCCTGACCTTAATGGTTATTTCTCTGTTTGGGCTCGATGTCTTGAATTTGACGAGCCTGGTGTATGTGTTCGGGTCAGGTTTCTTTTGGCTTAGGTTGTTGTATGTCATGTTTTTGGGTGGCAAACTCGATCTGAGGATTGGAAGGAGGTTGCAGTGTAGTATGGGTAAGGGGGAGGAGCTTGGAGCTCGGATCTTTAGCTTGGTAAGCTGCCGGCTTGGATCCGTATCAGATCCGAAACCTGCAGGTTGCTGACAAATGAAGTCTAACTACTCAGATGGAACGTTATGGTGAGTATATAACTTCTTTTTTCTTGGCGGTGGTTAGTGGATAGACATTTGGGGAGGGTACCTTCTAAGGTGTCTGTGTTATCACCTGGGGGAATATAGATACATGCAACGTTTATAGATTTGTGTTTGTTAAGCTGGACTTTTGTGATGAGTGTTTCGGAGTTGCTAGTTGTCAGGTCTTGTGGGGTACTAATTGTGGATACTTCGAGTGGATTTATACAGGATAGCTTCTCCGCCACCCTTCCTACCTTTTGGGTCAAGTCTTATTATATTGTAGTTGGGGGGTATAATTTCATTATCAGGGATAATGGGTTTGAGCCAGATTTCTGTAAGGTATAGTAGGTCAGGGAAGTGCATGTTCAGGACGGCATGCAGATAGTGAATTTTCTTATTTATACTTCTGATATTTAGGTGACAGACTAGTAATAAATTACGGGCATCATATGAGCTTCGTAGGTTAGAGAGAATGCCATTTGTGGAGTTAGTGGTATCTGGTGAGTTTGGGCCTGGGTTAGGGTGGAAGTCACCATCGGCTGTGAGGTTAGGTAGTGGCCTCCTTATGAGTTTGTGGATCTTTAGTAGGAGTTGGTGATAGTATTTAGTCCTAGGGTTTATATAGGTAGCTCGTATGGGATGGAGAGGTTTCAGAGTAGTAGAGTTACAGAAGAGGTGGGGTAGTATTGGTGTGGGGTGGTGTGGTTGATTGCTAGTGGTGGTACTGGAAGTAGGATACTGAGAGGTAGGTAGTGGTGTTCATAGGCAGTGAGAAGATAAAGTATTACAAGTGGGTGTATGAGGTAGTAATGTGGTCTAGGTTTTGGTGATAAGATGGGAGTTAGTGAAGACATTGTGGGGTAAATAGTAATTGGGATACAGAGTGTGGTTGAGGAGATACAAGAGAGTGAATTGTGGGAAAGTGGGTTGGGAGTGGGGGTTGGGTGTAAAGAAAGAATTTGTTGTTTTTGGTTGATTGTGATGTGTGGGGTGGCAGAGTAATGAGGGTGTGTGGTTAGGTGAGTATAAATGTAGGAGTACTGGGGGCGGGTGGAATTTGGGGGCAAGGTGGGGGAGCGGAGTGAGCCTACAGGGCGATCGGAGTGGGTGGAGCCAAAGAAAGGTGAGTTTCAGGACAGGGTGGGTTGGGAACAATCAGCTGTGTGGATAGCAGGGCAAATAGCCAGAGTGCACAGAGGGAGAGTATAGGCTGAAAGAACTAGAGGTGGGGTAGAAATTATGGTCATGGGGGAGAGGGGTAGTAAGTAGAAGTAATGATTAAAATACACTGGATAGTTGATCAGGAGCTGCTTGTAAGGCAGGAGCTATTAGGTGGATTCAGGTCGCCATCTATTGGCCAAACCTTGTAATTACAGCAAAGTTTTTTTTTCTCAAAAAACTTTTTATTGGTTTATAAACAATACATTAGGAGTTGAATAAATATAAACTTTGTTTAAACAAATTGCAACTCTTATAAGCATTAGGAAAAGAGATAGAAATAATAATAATATCACACAATATATACAATAGGTAACCAGAAAATAAATGATAACTTGAAATAAAAAAAAATTCTATGCATTGATATATTTCAATTATGGGTATAAAAATTATACCAAACACCAAGACCAGAAAAAGATTTAAAGGCATTAATTATTAATAATATTTAAAACCTTCTCTAATACTAAGTTTTTTAAAGCCATTTTTTTAGGACTCTTAACCATGTTTTTTTGAGCATCAATATATAAGTAAGCCATTTTCTGGAAAGTATCCCAGTTTAGTTTGGTACGATCAAGCCAGTTTTGAGTTATATAAAGTTTTATTAAAGAGCAAATAAAAATAATAACATGAGTATCCAATTTTGAGAGATGAATTGTCGGAATATGAAGTATAGCAATTTCCCAGGACAGTGTAGATTTATGATAGCCCATTCTCTGTAGTCTTACTTTCAAAGAGGTCCATAATCTATGAGAAAAATGACAATACCATAGAATATGTAAGAGGTCAGCTTGGGGGTAGGAACAACATGTGCATGATGGGGATTTATTAGGATTAAATTTATTTAATTTATATGGTGTATAGTAAGCATCATTGTTAATCATTAATTGTGTGTACAGTAATTTCTTAAAAGGAGTAAATTCCCTTGTATATCTGATTGCCAACATTTTTTGATTCTCAGTTATTTGAGAATTAAAATTTAACCAGTAATTTGACAGGAGACCGTTCTGATCCAGCACTAGATTCTTTATCAGTTTATAAGATTTAGATAACATTTTAACTGATGAAGATAATGTTCTAATTATCGTATTTAGATTATTTAATTCATATTCTATAGGTTCTATGGGTTCATACTTACCCTTAATTACTTCTCTTAATTGGCGTAGTATTGTAGAATAATTCCAATTGACATTCAGAATTTTACTCCAATCTATTAGGGACAAGTCATTATATTTCAGGATATCCCAGACTTTCAAATTTTTTATTAGAGGATAATTTGTTAGGTTAAAAGGAGTGTTATCTATCATTATATTAGGATTTAGATGAAGTGGTTGAAAAAGGTGAGAAAACTTATCTAGATTACATAGTTTTAGTAAAGTTTGAAAAGCTTTAATCTTTTGTTTAAGAAAGATAGAAATTTTACTGGTAATTCTCATATCTAAAGAAATAAAAGGAATAGCTTCTGGGTTTATATTTTTAGATATAATGTAATTATACCAAATCTTAACCCATAAGGGATAATTAATACCTTTACTATTTTTGAAATTAGATATGGTTAAAAGTTTGTTTGATGAAACAATTAAATAGTAAAGATAGAAGTTTGGCAATCCCAAATCACCTTTGTCCTTAGAAATTGATAATCTAGAATAAGAGATTCTAACCGATTTGGGAAACCATAAAAATTTAGCTAACTCTTTGTTTACTTTTTCAAAAAAAGACCTAGGAATTATCTGTTCAGAAGAATTGAATTGATACAGAAATTTTGGTAGAATGTTCATTTTAATTATAGCAGCCTTTGATAAAAGTGATAGATTGAATTGCTCCCATCTAGTTATATCAGATACTATTGAACTCCAAACTTTACTTATGTTATTTTGAAAAGAAGAATTGTTATTGTGTTCCATGTTGATTCCCAAATACTTAATACCAAAAGTAATCTGGATTTGTTGATCAGAAAACAAGTACGATTTATGAACCATATGATTTAAAGGAAATATATGAGTTTTTGAAGGATTTATAAGATAATTCGAAGCAGAAGAGAAATGTTCAATAGAATTTGTTATTTTACTAAGGTCAGATATTGGAGTTTGAAAGTATAATACTAGGTCGTCAGCAAAGGCAGAAAAATACATTTTTGTATTAAGAATCCTAGGGACTTTATGAAAAGCGTTTTGAGTAATAAACAACAGTAATGGTTCTAAATATATATTAAAAAGAAAAGGGGACAGTGGACAACCTTGCCTCGTGCCTCTGATAATCTTTATAGGGGAAGAAGTGTAACCATTAATATATAGTCTGGTAAACATATCTTTGTACAAAGTTTTTAAAAAGTTGATAAAGGAAAATTAAAGCATGACATAGTTTGAAAAAGAAAATTCCAACAGACTCTATCAAAAGCATTTGATGCATCAAGAATCAGTGCATATATTGGGTTAGGATAATTTTTTATAAGATGGATAATAGATTCTAAAGTCAGTGTATTATCCCAAGCATGTCTGTGGGACATAAATCCTGATTGGTCTTGGGAAATAATTGAGGGTAAAACCTTTTTCAATCTGTTGGCTAAAATAGATGCTAAAATCTTTATGTCTAAATTTATTAAAGAAATAGGTCTATAATTAAATGGGTCTGTTTTTTCTTTATTATTTTTCAAAATTAATATAGTTTTAGATGTATTCCAATGAATATCCAAAATATCCTTGATTTTTATGTAATTTTATACTTTCAAAAGAAAGGGAACGTTTACCGACTTAAAGGATTTGAAAAATTCTGGTGTGAACCCATCTGGACCAGGAGATTTACCAGATTTAAGACTATCAATTGATTCTGAAATCTCTTGATGAGTTAGAGGAGCAGAAAGCAATCTTTGTTGATTATCATTTAACTTGGGGAAATTTAAAGAACTTAGAAAGCTTTTTATATGATTATCATCCAACGAATTAGGTGGTTTTTAGTATAATTCTGTATAAAGTAGTGTAAAGAGATGAATAATCTCTTCATCTGTGTTGTATAATTTATTCTTGTACAATAAAGATGAAATTTTTGGCTTATCAAAATTATTTTTAATTATTCTAGCCAAGATTTTAGAAGGAAATTGAGCCCATTCTGAATACGTTGCTAACAGTTTTTGATCTACTAAAGAAAGGTTGTTTTGATGTAACAAAATTAGTTCTTTTTGACAATCTAAGATTTGCTTTTCAAAACTAGAGTCTTGATTCAGTCTAAACTGATTTTCAAGAGAATAAATTCTAGATTTTAAGAACTCTTCTTTCTTATTGTAATGTTTTTTAAGGTACGCAGCCTTACTGATAAACATTCCTCTTAATCTCGCCTTGCATGCAGCCCATTGTATATCGTAAGGAATACCAGTTAAGTCTAGATCATTATCCATTTCCTGAATAGTTTCTGAGCACTGTTTACAAATATCTTTATTTAAGAGTAAATTATTGTTCAGTGTCCACTTGTTTGAGTTAATATTATTTTTAATATTGTGGGTAATGTTTAGTTTTAATAAGATTCTTGAATGGTCTGAAAAATATCTGGGTTCAATATTAAAATCCAAAATAAATTTTGAGATAGTATTAGAAATCAGAAAAAAATCCAATCTAGACCATGAATGGTAGCATTTTGAGTAATATGTGTAAATATCTTTCTTGTTTGAGATTTTTATAGAGTGCAATGGATCAATTAAATTATGTTCCAAGATTAATTCATTAAGGGCCAGAGTTGCTTGATGGTTATAAGAAGCGGAGCAACTAGTACGATCAATTTCTGGGTTTATTACAGCGTTCCAATCCCCACCTACTATAATATAGTGGTCTTTATAAGAGGTAAGTATATTATAAATTTTTAAGATAAAAAAATGTTGTTGACTACAAGGACCATATAGATTTAAAACCAAAAGTGGTTTATCAAGATTATGAATAGTAGCAGTAAACAGGCACCATCTACCCTCGTTGTCATATTTCTCGTCAATGATGTTCCCCATGAATTTTTGTTTAATAATTATAGCTACACCTCTAGAATTAGAAGTATCCCCAGAAGCTACTATCTTCTTGATCCATTTTTTATTATTTCCTTTACCCCAATCATCTCGAGGGATATGTGTCTCTTGAATAAAACCTATATTGGCTTGTGATTTAAATATCAAATGAAATAATAAAGATTTTTTGGCTTTACTTTGGATTCCTCTTACATTCCAGGAATCAACTATTAAATAATTTGTCATAAGTAAGGTAAATGGTTAATATTAATGTAATAAAAATATGGTATGTCTTATCTCTCATCAACTATATTCCCAATAAATTTTTGTTTAATAATTATAGCCGCTCCCCTAGATTTGGAAGTATCCCCAGAAGCTAATATCTTCATGATCCATTTTTTATTTTTTCCCTTGTCCCAATCATCCCGAGGAATATGTGTCTCTTGAATACAACATATATTGGCTTGTGATTTAAATATCAAGTGAAATAATAGAGATTTTTTGGCTTTGTTTTGGATTCTTCTTACATACCACGACTCAACTATTACATTATTTGTCATAAGTGTAAAAAATAATTGTTATTGATTTATTGAAAATATGGTGTATTATCTTAACCATACATGAAATATTATCAAACGACAAAACAATTATTCTGGTCTTGTTTAAATAATAGCTCTTAATACTAATTTTAAAATTCCAGACTTCCTTCTTCCTACCCCTAGTGCCTGCCCACCATTCCCCAATTACAGAAGGAAGATCAATAAGAGAGAGACTTAAATTAGAATATTTGGTTACCAAAAACTTCAAATTAGCATAATAAATTTTACTTGGAGCCCTAACAAGGACTAAAAACCAGTCAATACAACTAAACATATTTACACAATTGCAAAAACTCAAGATGTCCAACATACACAATCCCTATTCAAAATGTAACCACAAGCTCCTAAAATGTAGATATATATAACTTTAACTGTTTTTCCTCATGTAAATCATATGTAACTTTTAGCTTATATAAGCAACTATTATGCAAATTGAGATATGAATTACACTAAATATTTAAATTATATGTTTGCGTTACCCATACGTATCTAGATTGAATACTTAAAATATTTATGAACAATCCAATATAGAACTACATTATCTGAAAATAAGCATAAAATAGCTGTCATTAATACAAATTAACCATGAAACCATAAATTAAAGATAAGCTGCACTCTAATAAGAATGTTTAGAACAAATACAAGAGTAACATGTTATAATAATGAATAGTAAAAAGTTTAAAATAACATCACAATACCTGTCCCCTACATGTTAAGAATTAAAGTAAATTAATGTATAACTAATGACTATTATTCTACAAGAAAAAGAAAACCTGGCTCTACAACATCTTATATCATTTTATAGACCTAAATAAATTTATAACAATATAAAAAAAAAAACTAACAAGATTTGCCTCCACTAAATTACTTTCTTTTAATAGATGATAACCTCAATTGACACAATAAGCCATAATAAATATGTGCCTATTACTAAAAAATACTAACTGTATATGTATCATTTAACCTATGCACTATTAATGATACAGCATCACTGTAATCAAACTAATACTATGGCATAAAACCAAGCCTGGACTTTTTTCTGCAGGAACACCAGCATAAACATAACCAACAAGGCACTTAACTTTCAATAGAAAGGAATAACAAGTCTCTATACCATCACAACATGACATCAGATCAAATGACCAATGTGAGCTATCTGCATTGGGCTATTCCAATTACATAAGACTATAAAATACAGAAATATAAACAGTACATCTGTTATAAAAATTGCCACAACTGTCCTGTCATTCAAAGGACCTTCATTAGAAACTCAGCTGATAATAAGGACAAAAATTGCTATTAATTGTGTCATCCAGAGAATATAATTTAAAGTACATGTAATAGAAAGGATCCTAGAAGCAATTAGCACCACTTTCCTTATTAAAACATTAAACATCCGAATTACTGAAATGCAATATATGATTTGTAGGAAATTCATACATCAAACAATACCTCAGATAAGCATTTTGAATATTTGCACACAACCTCAGACTTGACATCATTGAGAGTAAATCGGGTTAATCAGATAATCTAACTAAATGTCAGTGTAGCAAAGTGCATATTATAGAAATAACAATAGATCAGCATGCCATTGCTTGATAAACGTTAATTCCAAAAGCGGAACATTTACCTTAAAAAAGCCAACTAACTCTGAGAAACTAGAATTTAACAATAAAGTAGAATGCTAGAGTAACATGGCACATTCAGATCTACCCAAATGAGCATTAAATAGACATCGCATTATGGTATGAATACAAATATAAAGTTTTAAACTGAAAAAAAATAAAGTACACATATAATAGAATCATGACTTTCAATTACATTCAACTTCAGACAAATAATCTTCATATTAAGATAATATAACTCCTGGAGATCACCCGAATGTTATTTACCTTTTTACTGTACACTGAGTAAAGAAAACACCATTTACGTTCTTCATATTAGAGTGAGCCATTCCTACTTTTGAAATATGGATAGTTCCACTTTAACGACGATGTCAACGGAGCCTTTTAAAGATATGTAGTGACTGGAAGGCTCTCAGTAACACTATATACTTATAATCAGCATTTATACATGTAAAAGATAAATACGATGACAAGTAGACATACCATTAAGCCATAGAACACAACGCCAGCAAGTAGCGTATCTTGTAAAAGCGCTAAATTTAAAGTAATTACATGACTGTAATGTTCGGATTTCCTTCTCTTGTGATGACGTCACTGCAAGGCTCCGAAGATCAACAGAAGGAGCGTGGATAGATCGGAGATTCAGTTAATACAAAAATGACAAAACTGACTCTCTGTAACAGTCTTGAGACTTGGAGAAATTCCCTCCAAAAAGTCAATGGATTATTTTAGGCAAATAACATTATGACTGTGTAGTTTCCTTCGCACTGTTTCATCACAGCCTATTCTTAGCATCAAAAGGTTATGCAAATACTAAAATATTATATCAGTGCTGTCTTTAAATGACAGTAACAGTAACTCAAGTACAAAATGAAAATAAATAGACCATCTAGCTATATAAAGCAAACAACACTAATAAGCATTCAAGCTTCAATTTTAGAAAGAAAAACATAATAGTTGAAACATAACATCACATTTACTTGTAAATAAAGAATGCAGTATTAAGACACAGATTCAGGAAGCTTCTTGAATATTTTTAGGAATATTTCTTTTGCTTCTTTAGGATCTGTAATCATAAATTTTCTGTCATTATAAGTAAAAGACAGGGTATTCGGATAACTCATACGAAACCTTATTCCTCTTTTTATAAGATCTGCACAATAAGGTGATAGCTTTTGCCTTTTCATTTTTATTTGTAGAGGAAGATCCTGTGAAAATGACAGTTTATGATTTTTCCAGACAAACTGTTTTTTGCTTTTTGCTGCCTCTAGGATCTGATAAGTGTCTTGAAAATTTAGTATATATGATCCGAGGGGAGGTAGAATTCTGACTAGCACGCAATGCTCTATGAGCCCTCTCTATAATTACAGTTTTTGATGTTGACTCGGTTTAATAATGTCTCAAAAATCTGTTTAGATACCGATAATAAGTTTTGATTTTCATAGGATTCTGGTAAACCTCTAATAATAATGTTATTTCTACGGCTTCTAGCTTCTAAGTCCAGTAGTTTAGCTTGAATTTCTGTAATAATCTTATCTTTAGCTTTTATATCTCTTTCCATTGAGTCTGTTCTTATTTCTAAAGCTGTATTTTTACATTTAATAATATCCATTCTTTCATTTATTTGCTCTAAAGTTCTGCCAAAATCAGTAAATTGTTCTGAGAAACTTTGTATAGCACTTTGGATAGGTTGTAATGCTATTTTTAGTTAATCTAAATGAAAGTTTGAGTCATTTGTGTCTTTATTACTTACTTTAGAAGTTTCTGAAGATTGTTTAGTAGTTCTTAGTCTTTTTGAACTGGTGTCTTTCTCAGGTGAATGCATTGAAGAGAATTTGGCCTTTGTTGCCTGTGTCTCCATGGAGTCAGATTTAGCAGCCATGCCCAGAGTAGAGGTGTGAAGTCAGGATAGCAGATTCTGGGAGGAGTCCTTAAGCAGCAGGTGCCCAAGACAGTTGAAGCCACAAAAACAGTTCTGAGGTAAAAAATTCCAAAGTTGAGATTTCCAATGCCAACAAATAATCCAGATATGTAGAAAAATTCTTAGAGAATCTTTTTATAAAAAAAAAACTGAGGAAAAATATTACTCCAAAGTTATAGTAAAAAGCCGGATATTACATAACTGTGAGGAGCTCAGTGACTAGGGACTGATCTAGTCGGCAGCCATCTTGGAATCTAATTACAGCAAAGTTCCTTGTAGAACCCGGGGCTGGGAAGCATAAGAAATGAGGCTTTATCATAGCTAGGAGAAGGTCATAGAAGGCTAGATAAGTGGGTCCAGGGAAAGGGATTGGTGGCTGCTGCAGTATCTGATAGAGAGCTGGTTCTAACCACCTAGCAGGGCTGTGGGACTAACGTCTAGTATTAGCAAAACTCAACAGTATTCAGACATACTTTGATTTTAATTTCCTGAAAACTGCAGAGGTAAATCTTTCAGGGGGTAGGTTTAGCAGGACTTGGCAGTATAAACGTGGCTTCTTTATCATGTCCAGAAGGTTGGAATATACTTTCTGCATAGAGCAGGGAAGCTTGAGAGAATGTGAAGAGGAGAGGCAATGAGAAAAAGGACAGTCACAGATACCAGTTTCCCATATAGGCAGCATTCAGAATAATTTACAATTTGCAATGTTAAACATTCAAAATAATTGACAATTTGTAATGTTAAACAGGGATGTGTAACTTTATATCAGTTAAAAACCATGCTTCACCATTAGGAGTGAGAGTGTATTTGCACCATTGTAGTGGTAAACCCTTTGTGCAGGCTAACAGTATTGAACGCTACACTCCATGAAATGAGGAGCTGTAACTACCACTTACTAGGTCATAATAAATAAACGCGGAGTAAAACGTGTAATAAATGAGGTAGCAACTGTACAGACTTTTAAACTAATGGCATCTCTTAATGGCAGGGTGGTTCTACAGTCAGGACGTTTAACGGTCGCTTTCTTAGTGACTGGTACACTACAATTCTGTTCAAAGAGCTGTTTTTAAGTACAAATCAATGGTAGCTAGAGCTTAACACAGCTAGCATTTAGGTAAGTGGTTTCTCCTTCCATTAGGATGTTCCGCTGTTTGAGAAAATGGTGGTTTCACTATTAGCAGCTTTCCAATTCTTTCTCAAGGAATCAATTACAGGTACACTACAGTTGGAGTTAATGGGTAGTACGTGTTCAGCATTTGTTTGCTAACCGTTTTCAAGACGCTACCAAGTTAAACCGTGGTTATGGGGTCTAATTGTAACGCCAAGCCTGCACGTGTCTGCGCAGGTACAGTAGAGCCATCGTTTACTGTGTGCAGCCTTTACAAGGCAGGGATACCACTTTTGCAGGTAAATCCCTCATAAAATCCTCCAAAGCTAGTTACGAAAATAAAATTGCCAAAGATTCCAAAGACAACAACAAGGCATTCTATAACTATGTCAAGAATCTAAATGGCAATGCTCAGATCTGCTCTGAGCTAAAACAGAATGGCATTAAATATACTGATCCCAAGGATATTGCCAATATCCTGGCAGATCGATTCAGTGCCAACTTCACCCCCCTCTCACCCCTTAAGTGGCCCATCTCAATACCGGAAGATTGCCAAATTCTGGTAATAACAGCCACACAGGTAAAAAATGCACTCTCCAAAGCTAAGAATACAGCATCCATGGGACCAGATGACATCCCAGGCTGTGTACTACATGAACTACAATATGAACTGGCACCTCACCTAAGTGTCATGTTTAATCATAGCCTCACCTCAGGTTTCGCGCCCACTGAGTGGCGCACAGCTACAGTTATCCCACTCCACAAGGGGGGATCCACCTTGGATCCCAGAAACTACTGTCCCATCAGTCTGAAGAAATACTGCTAGGAACCACCACGATAAAATAAAGATCCAATTTTATTTTATAAAAACAAGCGCTTTCACGCACACAAGTGCGCTTCATCAGGTTACAACTTTCACATAAAAAACGCCCATTTATATATTAAAACAGTCATCAATTAACTAAGATAATCATCAATTAACTAATTGATTAAAGCACAATCAATGCAGTTGAAATAACCACCAGTGTGTGTCACTTCTCTCAACAGATGCAGTAAATAATACAACCAGGCATCCTTCAACATTTCACTAGAGGTACTAAAAAGGACTAAATAGTTAAAATATCATATCACACAAGTCAAATAGTGACTTAGTATGAGTATCAAAAAATTCATTTATTACACCAAAATTCATGAAGCGCTAATATGTACATACGCGCTTGAGCCGAATAAATGAATTGTATTCTATCACTTTAAGTGACTTGAATCACATCAAGTTAACACCGCAAATGGAACCAACATGATTCATAACCAGCCCATTTTATAATTCATTGTCATTCTGAAACTATAGTCAGCAGACAAACGTGCATGTAAATATCAATATACAAGAACAAGCCATGACATATTTTTAACTCATGCGTCAAGTATTGCTGTGGAGATGTTATCATTTATGTTTCATATATTTCTTAATTTCTTATTTTCTTAATGTTTTTGCATTCCCATCGGCAAACATATTATAGCCGACGGACCTTCATCTTGGTATCCAATGTCCAGCGCAATCAGAACAGATCCACCATGGGTTATAAAAACATATAAATGTTCTGATATTTTCTTCACGAAATGTTGCAACCGTGTTAGTTCAAAACATTATATGTAACATTCCTAGTGTATGCGCACAACATAACTTAGTGTCGCCATTGCTTACATATGATATAGAGACTTTTTAAATATAAAGTTTCATGATCAACACATCATGGTAAGGCAGGACGTTGTCCAAACCTTCAAGACTAGCCCCAAGTTCATGAATGGTGCCTCAAAAAGTATATTTAGTTCCCATATCAAAGTGATCCTAGCAATACAAAGCAAATATTAATACATAGTTCTATATAAACACTCAATAGTGGTTGAAGACCTCAAGATGTCAAAAGTCAGAAACTAGTCAACAAACACTGTTCAACAGTTTTTAACTGATACGAAAATGCAAATCGTTAACATAAAATGTATAGAGATGTTTGGAATAAACATCTCATAAACCACATGCCATTGCATGTAGAAATATGACGAGAATCTATAGCCCTGACTCCAAGGCCATGAGATGTATATCAAATATGTAAATATAGTCACTGTATCATAAAAATCCTAGCAGAACAGTTCGCAACTTTTAACTAATACGGCCATGTCCCATCAGTCTGACAAGCCTTATCTGCAAGGCCATGGAGCGTATTATCATGGAACTTATAAACAAAGACATTGGCAACCTTCAAACACTGGACCCCACCCAGTTTGGGTTTGTGAAGGGTCGATCTTGTCTCCTGAACTTGATTGACTTCTTCAAATCAGTCTACAGAGCCATGGACAAGGGTAAAGTGGTCCACACAGCCTATCTAGACCTTGCCAAGGCCTTTGACACCATCCCCCACTCTGGAATCATAGATAAACTTACTAAGCTGGGCATTAATCCCTATGTCACCCAATGGGTTGCTAACTGGCTTACTGATAGAATCCACACTGTAAAAGTAGCCGACTCCAAAAAGTAGCCGACTCCAAATCCAGCTCCAGACAAGTGACAAGTGGAGTACCTCAGGGTTCAGTCCTGGGACTGCTCTTGTTTGGCATCTACTTCTCTGAAGTACAGGCCAACACTAAGGGACTCTGGATAACAAAGTTTGCAGATGACTGCAAACTGGGAGCCGTTATTGAATCCCCAAATGATGTGGATACTCTACAAAAGGGCCTTACAGAAACAGATGCTTGGTGCCAGAGCCATGGGCTCAAGCTCAATGCCAAGAAATGTATAGTTATCCCCTTTGGGAAAAAACATGTATCCGTGAATTACCATATAGGTGGCAGTACACTAAACACCGAAAGTTTGATAAGAAACTTAGGGAGACAGGTGGACAGTGGTCTCACCTTCGATAACCATATCGCCACAACAGTCAGGAAATCCTTCTATGTGGCACACCTCATCACTAAGGGCTTTTCATCCAGAAAAAAGGAGGTCATTGTCCCACTGTACTCATCCCTCATTAGATCCATTATAGAATACAATGCCCCGTTTGGTATGTACCTCTCAGGACATCTGCAACAACTGGAAAGGCCACAGAAATACCTCACTAAAAGAATCACAGGCCTAAAGCAGATGCCCTACTGTGACTGCCTTAAAAAACTCCAGCTATACTCTGTCGCATATCGTCTACTCAGAGGCGATCTTTGCTTAACATACAAGGCCATGTCAAACCCAGAGCTGTTGGACATGCTACACTTAAAGAAATCCCAATCCCTCAGAGCCACACGCTCCAGGGATCTAAACCTTGTCATCACAATAAACAAAACATGCTGGAGGGATAGGTTCCTGACCCAGAGACTCCCCAGACTCTGGAATAGATTACCCATACATGTCAAGCAGAGTGCCTCTTTGGTCCTCGTCAAAAGGAACCTTGACGATTGGATGGGAGAAAGGAAATTCACCCCGGGGATCACGTCAATCGCCCTGCTAGACAGGGGTCCAGGGAAGTAAATAGTGTGGGAAGAAATAGCCAGGGAATTGTTATGGCTAGGCTTGTATAGGCCCTAGGGCTGATAGCCTAGTACCCAACCTATGAAACTATATGCCCTCAGTCCCCTTTAATAGTATCGTTAATAACAACAACACTGGTCTACATCCTTAGCGAGTCATATGTAGCACATAACTCCAGTAATTAAGACAAAAACCTACAACTCTATTAAGTAGCCTAAAGTATAGGGAGAAATCCCTCAGTTCAGAGCTGTTTTAGTTCTACAAAACCATAGTATATTGCTAGGCTTCAATATCCTACCTAGGCAGGTAAGAAAGTAGTACAACAGCTACAAATCACCAGGTAAAGTATAGCTTAGTAACATACAAGCGAGGCTAACCACAGAGGAAGTTAGATCTACCATAGCGACATTACAGGCAAATGACAACGTATAACAGCTGAACAGAATATGTCCTATTCTATGCTAGGGTAAAAAGACAAGTTAAAAAATCCCTTGTGATGAAAACGCTTTAAAACATAGATGCATCGGACCAGTAAATACACATACAGTAGATGTTATTCATTCCTAGACAAAAACATTGTTATAAGTAACAACAGCTTCACATGGGTACTTACAAGATGGTTAGGACTCTGGGAGCAGGAACGCATAGCAGCCAAGTGGGAGAGCAGAGATGGAAAGATGGCGCCGTAAGGTTCAAGGTGTACTTGTTACCTCTGGGGCGATGTAAGCCTGGGGGGGAGGAGCTTGATGCAGGTAGAGTACTGCGATAGTCCGGATATGTAGCTTTGTGCCCTGAGAGTAGTGGGGGTGATCAGTGGTTAATAAGCACAACAGGGCAACATTTAATCTGTCGGGAGCAGAAGGGGGCAGTAAGGAGTTGGAGAGATAGGGAGGTACAGTTGTGGGTAATTGCTATAGAAGAGTGTGTGTTGGTGGCAGAAAGGGAATATGGTAGGGAAGGACTAGGGCACAGATAGAGCCAAAGGAAGGTGAGCTTGTTGGCCACCAGGGAAATGAGGATAAATTCTACTCCTTATTTCTCCCTAGATTTTGTGATTAGAATCAAAATCTGGTTTAATGTTGGAAAGGTGTACAGGAATCTTCTACCAAGATAGGGCGAACACATTTAACATTGTTTATCCTCTCTGCTGCTGAACAGGCCAGACAGGCAGAGGATCACATTTCCTTGAAATAGCAGTTAGATTGATCTTCAGTATTCTGCCATCCCAAAAGAATCTGCTCCGAGAGGTCTTCTAATTCTTTGTCTGCAGTAAGGGACTCGAGGAATGGCTGAAGGAATCTGCCAGCATGATCACATCTTGTAGGATATGAGCATCTGTAAGGTTGATGCACCTATCCTTGGCTTACTGCAAGAGTTATATCTCCTCTCTTTTCAGTTGTAATCACATTCCACTCTACTTGTTTAGGTATCATGTAGCCTATGCATATATAATGTTTCCTGATCTTCCTGTACTCAGACCACTTGTAACATATTTTGTGATTTACTTAAACATGTCATGGGGAGGAGCACATACTCAACATAAAATGCAAGTAGGAAATGAGGTAACAGAGACATTTTAATTGCATTTGATCTCTGTTCAGAGGGAAGGCCAGGTAGCATACAGTGTGTGTTAAGTATTGACATGTTGTGGGTGTAGATCTTGTAATTAAGCTATTGTTAATAATTAGAAAGCAGTAGGTAAGATTGGCCACAATTGTATGACTTCAGGTGTCTTTCTAGTCTGAGAGAAATAACAGTTGTAAGCCATATAGTAGATGGGAAAAATTGTAATACCACTGTAGATTTTCAGTAACAAAATGTCAGGGGACAATAAAAGATAAAAAGGGATTATCTTAAGACAAGCCATTCCTATACTGTGCATTCATGTTCTCTGTATGTGGTTTTCTTTTCTCTTTAACTCCACTTTTACACTGTTGCACACCATGACATCCTGCACTCCCTGGAAGGAGCATGGCTTTTTACCTGATTCCAGTAGTTCTGTTCTGGCACTAAAACATGTCTGCACACTGTACTCTAATCTTGTCGAAGAAATTTTCAGCACTTGAAGCAGCAGTAGCTTTTAAGTGTCTTTATGGTTGCCTCAGCTTAGGAAAGGGTCATGAGATATTTTTGAAATTATATCACAGAGCCTTTTACAGATGCCAGAACATTCACAGATGTCAGGGAGAGAATGACGTGGCCTAACTTATTACCAGCAGGTTGGCAGCAGCTGAAAGTTTCTTTTGTAAGTGTCAACATGAAGGTCTTGGACAGGGCAGCATGCCTTTTCTGTCAGTAGGCCATTTACACAGAGGATAGACTACTATCAAACCTTTCTGGAGGTTGGTCCATTTGGAAATTACATTCCTATCCTAGTGCATAATGAGCTTGTTTTCATCTAAGAGGCCCAAACTTCTATCCAGCATCTTCAACAAATGGTGAGGGGACCTGAGGAAGCAACCCACAGCTTTTACCCTTGGGTGGTTCCTCCAGAGTTGTAGTTACTGACTTTCCCCCATTTGGTTGCCAGAACACACTTATGACTGGTATGATATAGAATCCCTTGGCTGTGGGAATGTGGTTATACTTTGTTCTGGACTTTTCTCTGCAAATGTCCTCTTGGCCAGGGTAATGGAGGGTCCATCCATTACCAGGGCTTATGGTTCAGGCCTTTTACTTCAGACAAATATCTGACATCTGGTAAGACCTGTTCATGTGGGTGCTGGATCACATAATCTATTACGAAACATGGCTAGCAGCAGGTCCAGTGTAAATCTGCCATGTCCTCATGTCACCCCCATTTGGTATGCCTCTGTACAAGCTCCACATTGTCTGATATCTGCTGGAGCTAGTGAATAGGGGATACTTTTTTCCTTCATCTTACTGTGAGGCATCTGTGGACTCAGAAGTCTGCATCTCTCAGATGTGGCACCAGAAGAGGATCTAAAATGTGGATGGGTAAGAAATAGTTTTTCTTTCTTTGCCATTTTGGGACGTGGACCCCCACATCTGTTTGCCTCACCTTCCATATGCCAGCCTCCCTGGTAGATCAGGAATTGCAAGCGTTTCTCCATTCGTGTGTCTGGGATCAGGGAAGATATGGTTAAGACCGTGTGTGGGGCAAGCAGACTGAGCTTCTTCATAGCATACTGTAGTTTGACTGTGCTAACACTGTGGCTAGGCAGCAGATTGAGGTTGCATGCCTGAGCAGGATTATTTTATTTTATTTATTTTTATTTTACATTTGTTAACCGGGAGAGTCCGACTGGATACATGTCCATTTTCAGCGGAGGCCCGGGGAGAAAAGCTCCAAGTACATAACAGACATATGAACATTGTTAATGCAAAAAAAAGGAAGATAGTTGAGTTCTAAATACAATATAAAGATACATGGTATAGGATGGTATGGCTTTGGCTGTACTGTGTTATTTAGGAGTTCAGGCAGTCTATCCTGGGCTGCACTTTTAGGGAGGAGGTGCTGCCTTGCTAGCCTTCTTAGAGTAAATTAAAGTTGATTGGTGAAGTAGGTCTATACAGAAAAAAAGATTTTGTTGGAGCATCTCCCAAAGATCAAAAGCTATACAAAGTGATTATGTCTGTACTTTATACTATTTGTCATTGTAAAGCTTATGTACCTTGTATGCTTATGATTTGATATGATATAAAATAATATAATGTAATGTAATATGTAATGTAGTATAATATGATTTAATATAGATTGATTATATATGAAATCCACAGGTCAAGTTAGCAAATAGGTAAAGAAGATATCAGTGTATTATTCATTGCCAGAAATGAAATGGACAGAAGAGGTATGCGACTGCTAATTTTTGTAACTGGAACTTGTAAAGTTATTTGTTTATGACACTATGTTTTGAGAGGTCTGTTTGTTAATTTTAATGGCAGCAGCATAAAAAAGAAAATGTTTGAGTGGAAATATAAATGACAAGCAGTGTGGTATTATATTGTTTATACCTCTAACCTGCTTAGGATGATTCAGTGGCATGCTGAGCTGTGAAGACAAGAAACAAAATACAATTTGTAGCATTGTCTAACTCTTGCAATTGTATACAGAGTTTTACAAGAAAAATAGAATTTTCTAAATCTTCAATTTAATTTTTTTTCTTTAGAGAACTGGATGAAGAAATCGGTGCAGACCTTCCAGATGAGGTAACATTCCTAAAGATCATCACTTGAACTGAGTGCCTTAGATAATATTTTGATGACCAGGGTGTCCAACTCTGGTGTGGTCTGGAGAGAAAATTTCCAGTATGTACAGTTCTTAACAGCATTCAGCAAGATCATAACATTCTTGTCATATACATATGCAATGAGAAAGATTACAGCAGCGTGTTAGTGAATTACGATTAGTAATAATTAAAATGAAGTAGCTAACAGAGTATCCATTTATCCAGTGATATCAGGTTACATGGAATTCACATAGTGGCCTCATGAACAGCTGCTGCCATCTAGAGTGTGTACTAGGCAAGTATGGAATGGAAGTAGTTTTCTAGAACATTCTTCCATGTCACACACCTGCATACATGGACACACTCACATATGCACACCCAAGGATGATTTACAGTAGCTGGTCCTTCTACACTATGCCATTAGTATGTGTGAGGACAGCAAAATATCCGTAGACATTCCACCTGAGCATTTGTTTGGGTGGGGGTCATGCAGCCTCCACATGTAGAAGCTTCATGTCCCATACATAATAGCTTCTAAGTGAAACATTTCAATAATGTGTTGGAAAACATTTTTTGAAGACAGACACTTAATGTTGCAGTTTGTGGGCTGTGTGCAATGTACAGAGTTATTGTCTGGTGGAATATGTAGCAGAGGTTTGTGTTGTTCAAAAAACTCGGCAAAAATATCTGTATTAGCATTGTGCTTTACATAGTGTTGACATGGTAATAGCAGTGGCAGTATATACTAAGGGAATTTCTGATCCCACAAAGATTGAGAAACATAAGCAGAGTAAAGCTTGCAAGTTGTTTTAGCATGTAATTGTCTTTGTGGGGGCATTGGTATGAAGTAAAGGAGGCATAAATCAAATTATATGTAGCAGTTGTGGATTGAGTACTATAGTAGGGATAAAGGGAAAAGATGAGAAAATGTGAACTGTTGGAGAAGACATTGAATTATGCCACTTCACCCTGTCATCACACTCCCTGTTTATAGTCGAAATGTATGCTTTATTGCATCATTTCCCTTACATTGAATGGATATACTAATAAAATAATGCCATAAGAAATTTTTTTTTACCACCTTTATTGAATTATCCCTTGTGATACAGGCAAACTTAGATTTATGTAAAAGAAAACAGTCCATATTAACTTATTCATATTTATAAACATGATACATTACATATATTCTTTTGTACAACATAATCAATCCAGCGTTACTTAAATTGGTCAATTCCTGCCTTCCCTTAAAACTCATTTCTCCTGCAAAACATTTTTTGCATGTTTTGTTTGCTCCTACCCTTTTCTCAAGATCCCATTCATTTTTTTATCTTTGTTATAATATTCATTATTTTAAATGTGGTTGGTTTAGATTTTGATATCATTTTCTAATAATTGCTTTTTAGCTGCCACCAGAATTAAACTCAACAAGGCCTTACTGTGTCTAGGCGATTCAGATATTGTATCCCAGCTAAAAAAAATAATTTCCTTAGTTAAACCAATTTGATCATCCATTATTTCTGACACAGTAGTCTTTAGGGAATTCTTAGTCTGCCAACTCATTACACTCCCAGAACATATGTTCCCAGTTACCTCTTTCTTCTGCATCACACCTCCCACATTTGCCATATAACTGAGGAAAAATTATTTGGAGTCTGCTTAGAGTATAAAAATACCTACGCAAACACTTCCAGGCAAAAATTCTACATTTATTTATTTATTTATTTTACATTTGTTGACCAGGCTAGTCTAGCTGGATATATGTCCATTTTCAGTAGAGACCCGGGGAGAAAAGCTCCAAGCAATGGCAGAGACAAAATACAATATATAGTAATAGTTCCAATAAAGACAGTATATAGTTTATAATTGAGGTTCAGTTAGACTTGAACAGAGCAGTATAGTAGGATATGCTAAAAACAAATACATATAGCAAGCATTTGAGAGATAGCAATCAGTAGAAATAATTAAATGTTATGCTGTCATTACCACAGGAACACATAGAGCAGTGGAGTAGAGGCGTATAGAGAACGCAGGAAGGGGAAAGAGGTGTCAGTCAGGATTAGAGCAGGGACAAAGCCAGTGAGTTTTAAGGTATTCTTTGAGTAGCTTTTTGAAAAGAAGAGTGGAAGTAAGGGTGGTAAGTTCATTAGGAAGCTGGTTCCAACTTTTTCCTACTGTGTTGGAAAAAAATGAGTCCCCTGCTTTGTTGTTGGATTTAATAGTGGAAACTAGTAGCTTATTAGCTGAGCGAAGTGTAGTAAGATTTTTGTAGGGGGTAATCAGATTAGTGAGGATTGGGGTATTATTAGGGTGATAAAGAATCTTATGGGAGATGACAAGTTGTTGGCAAAGTAGTTGGTTCTGCAGTTCTAACCATCCCAGTTGTTTGATGTTGTGACAGTGGTGAGTTCTAAAGGGGGTGCCATTGGCAAATCTGGCAATGTTATTGTAACATGTCGAAAGATTGGTATATATTGCAGAAGCATAGAGCAGGGTAGAGATCAGATGGGTCTGGGAAATAGTTATTCTGGCAGAAGGGGTTAGGAAGGGTTTGATTCTGTAAAGGGTGCCAAGTTTTTTGTTAACAGACTTTATTGTAGAGTTAATATGGTGATCATAGCTAAGGTAGTTATCAATTGTTACTCCCAGTAGATGGGTAGTAGTGTCAAGGGATATGTTAGTTCCATTGTTAGAGGTTAAAGTGAAGTACAGTTGAGGTGACTTAAGAGTAGGAGCAAAGAGCAATACTTTTGTTTTTTTTGGGGTTCAGTAGGAGACCATGCTGCAAGAACCAGTTTTCAGCACTGTTAAATATGGATTGGGTGAGTGACTGGAGAGAGGTTATGGACTTGGCTGAACAAATTAGTCGTCGTCTGCATATTGTATGCAGGTGGTTGTGGAATTGTGGTGTGTAGATTATTAATAAAGAAAAGAGAAGAGGTCCTAAAATAGAGCCTTGAGGTACTCCAATGTTCACAGGGAGGGTGTGGAAAGATTATTATCCCAAAGTACAGCTTGATGTCTGTTTTCCAGATAGGATTTAAACCATTGTAATGCCTGTGGATTGAGTGATTGGGCTTTTAGTATGTCAATAAGCAAGTTATGATTCACCATATCGAAGGCTTTTGAAAGGTCAATAAAAAGTGTAGATGAAAAAGTGTTGTTACGATTTTTGTTTATGGAGTCAGAAAAGGATAGCAGGGCAGTTGTTGTGCTATGGAATGGCCTAAAACCGTGCTGGCAGTTGGCAAGTAAGTTATTTTGGAGAAGGTGGTCAAGTAGTTGTCTGTGAATGCATTTCTCCATTATTTTAGCTATTGGAGAGAGTAAGGCGATAGGGCGAAAGTTGGAAAGTTCAGTAGATGGGCCACCTTTGTGTAGAGGGATGATGTGGGATACTTTCCATATGGATGGGATTTTGCTTTCTGAGATTGTTCTATTTATAAGTATGGAGATGGGGTAGGCAATGGCTTTAGCTGCAATTTGCAGGAATTCAGCAGGAAGACAATCAGCAGAAGAGGTGCAAGGTTTAAGTTTTTGAAGGAGGTTGCAGATGAAGGATGTAGGTACTGGTTTTATATGAAAGGTTGGAGATGGAGTATTAGCGGTATCTAATAGGGAAGAGGTAACAGGTGGTAAAGTATTAGCTAGGGTTAGAATGGCTTTGGTAAAATAGTTATTAAAGGCATCTGGAATCTGGTTTGAGTTATTATGGTCGAAACCTGAGGGGGCAGGAGTTTGAGTGGCCTGGCTTAAGAAGTTTGTTTATGCCTGACCAGAACTTTTGTGGTTTTTGTTGGTGGGTTTGTTGGAGGTGAAGGTAATAGTCTCTTTTGTCTTGGATAATTTCTTTTTTGGTGGCATTTCTTAATTGTTTGAAGTAGAGGTGATCTGATGGATGTTTTGAGGCTCTCCATTTGGCTCAGATTTTATTTCTGAGGAGGATCTTTTGTTTAGTTAGTTTTGAGAGCCAGGGGGCAATTTTGGTCCTTATTCGGGATGAGCGATAGGGGGCATGGAAATCTAGGATTTGAAAGAATCTGGTATTGAAGTAGGTCACTGCCTCATCAAGCTGAAGATGAAGCAATGGTGACCAGTCACATGCTTTTAGTTCATTTTGGAAGCTCTCTGGATTAAAGTGTTTTTTGGAATGGGAGGCTTTAAAAATATTAGTGTTAGGGCTATGAATTTTTTGTTTAATATTATAGGTTAGCATATGGTCACTGATATCATCTGGAAGCATTCCTGGTTTATAAGTATCAAGATGGCTGTTGAGTAGGATCCAGTTGAGGGTGGATTCCTTACTGCTTGGCTTATGGATTCGAGTAGGAGTGGTTATTATTTGTGAGAAACCGTGAAGATTTATGTGAGTGGT
Source organism: Protopterus annectens (assembly GCF_019279795.1). Taxonomy (NCBI): domain Eukaryota; kingdom Metazoa; phylum Chordata; order Ceratodontiformes; family Protopteridae; genus Protopterus; species Protopterus annectens. The sequence goes on along the minus strand of NC_056725.1, from coordinate 495,523,670 downwards.
AGGATTAGGGGAATTACAGGTTGCCCAGTCTATATTAAAGTCACCTAAGACAATGGTTTCCTGAGGTAGGTGAGTAGAGAGGTGGCTAAGAATATTTTCCAGAGTGCTGATATTATTTCCAGGGGGGAGGTATGTGCATATTATATAGATAGATTTTGAGTTGTTGATTTGGAGTTTTACAGTAAGGGTTTCAGCATTAGAATTTGAGGGTAGGGGCACATTGAAGGGTGAGACTTGGAGTTCAGATTTATATAATATGGCTACTCCTCCACCCTTTTTATTCTTGCTGTCACATCTCAGGATATTATATCCAGGAGGGATAATCTCCTGGTCCAGAGTTGAGGGCTTCAGCCATGTCTCTGTAATACAGAGAATATCAAATGAGTGCACATCTAAGAGTGCGTGTAGGTGGGAAATTTTATTGTTTATGCTGCGTGTGTTAAGGTGAGCTATCAAAAGGGAGTTAGCTGATCTGTTTGGGAGAATGACAGTGGGAGATGTTGGGTTGTGGTGGTTAGTGGGAATATCGGTATTGGGGCCAGGGTTTGGATGAATATCACCATCTAGTAGGGGATGTTTTTGAAGATGTTGTATGGACTTAAGGAGTTTATAGTGATTGTTTAGGGTTTTTTTGATAAGGAAGTAAGCAATATGGGTACATCTATGGTACTTTGGAAGTATATAAATAGAGGTTGAGGTTATATTACTGTGGATGAGTTAGTTTATATGGGAAATGGGTAGGGTTTGCTGGTAGGGGTGGTGTTGTTCAGGAAAAGAAACATGTTCAAAGAAGGTTAATGTATATGGTATAGTAAGACAAGCAAGAGTAGTAGTCAGGAGTAGTAGGTTTGTGTATGTAGACTTGTGTGATGGGGTCATAGTGATGTGTAGATAAGGAGTTAGGGTATGGTGAGGGGAGGAGTGAGGTAAGTAAAAATAAGGATGGGAGAGGGAGAGGGTGCTATATGAGGTTGAAGAGTAGATAGAAATGATGAGAAATAGAATGAAATAAAGGAGAATTGTAAGAGAGGGGTTGTATAAAGGTGAAATGTAGGAGAGAGGCTGTATAATATTAACAAAGCAGAATGTGCTGAGGAGAGTGTACCTAATGTGGTAATTAAATTACTAAGAACTTGTAGAGGTAGGGGGGGCTGTTAAGTAGAAGACGTAGGAGATAGGGTGATATGTAGAGGGGGTGTGGTTACAGAAGTATAAGGTTAGGACCACTGGGGGTGTGTGGGAATTGGGGGTAGGGTAGGGGAGCGGAGTGAGCCCGGAGGGCGAACGGAGCGGGTCAGAGCAGCTAAAAAATTTACAGAGACAATCAGAGAGGATGAGATACCCGAGGTAGAGAAAGTGGTCACAGGTAAGTAGAAAGTGGTAAGGCAGTTAATAGTAGCAAGGATGGTGGAGTGGGAGAGTTAAAAGAGATAGAACAATAGTATGAAGGAGGGAGAAAAGATGAGCAGGGGAGTGAGAAGACCCAGGAAGATTAGCAACTAGGAAAAGGGGTGGAAAAACTGATGGGAATCTAGAAAAAGATAAATTAGAGGAAGGGTTATCAGCCAAGGCTGGATTAGAGTGCTATCTAGTGGGCAGAGAGCAGAATACAAGTGTCTATAATAGTGATAGCTAGAGGTGGCTCAGTAAAAATGGAGCCAGGGGGAAAGCAACATGATGCCAGGGAGAAGACAAAAAGGTGCAGGAACAGAGAAGGAGTCTGGCTGCTGGCTTTCTGACTCAGTGGCTGAGGTTCTAAGCTAGGTACAGTGTAAACAGTAAAACGTTGCATATTAGGGAGCTATACATATGTCTTCCTGTTGTTTTTGTGAATTGCTTATCCAGTCTTTTTTCCCAATCCTTTGTAACCTCCTCTGGTTGATTCCTATAGTTGTCATGCAATGTTTTATATGCTGTACTAATTGTTCTTTGTTTTTTAACAGCAGCTTATGTTCTAGATTAGACTAAAATTTTACCAGTGCAGGTCTTTCACTAGGGATTCCCCTATCCCTTTCTCTTTATCTATACTCTGATATCAAACCCTGATAGGATAGATGGTCTCTAGCCTGCAGTCCAAATATCTTTTGGGCCTCTTCCCATCCATTTACTTTTTTCTGTTTGGTTTCAATACCTTGGTTCATTTACCATTTTCCTCCAGTAAATTCCAGCCCCCTCTTTCCAATTCTCTGTACCCCTATTTGCAATCATCCTCGTCTGCAGAATCTCCTTTCTCAACTCTGATGTTGGCTTAGTTCTTAGAATACTTTCTGTACTTCATGAATATAATATTGTGTATGACTGTTTTTCTCCATAATGATCTAAATCCAAAATCCCACTATCTTTATTTTTTTTACTTTCCTCACTGCTTCATGATCATCCCTTTTAACACTGAATTATAGCTTTCTGCTTGTGTTATTTATAAAAGCCTTAATTGTGTAGCTCTAAAATATCTCTTCAAATCAAGTAATCTTAAACTACCTTGTTCTACTGGAATGATTAACTTACTTATCCCACTTGACCTCTTTCTCTCCCAGATAAAATCCTTCAACTCTTTTTTTAATTGCAATCCACAGCTTCTCCTCTGTTTGATAAAACTATGTGTGGCCTGTGTATAAACCTAAAGGGACTAAAAATAATTTTACTGCTTGTATGTTGCTATCGGCATCCATAGGCATGAGCTTCCAGTTTCTTGGTTTTTGTATTATCTTTTGTTTAGTCTCTTCCAACATGTTCTCAAATGCTGTAACAAAATCCTTCTTAACCCATATTCCTAAACACTATATTTTATCATGTACCCATAAATATGGGTATTGCTGAACCAGTTCATGTATAATGTAACAAGAAAATCTTAAAACTGTAGTCATGTTTGAATAGTAATAAATCATAAACTGTGCATTGAGACTGTAAAGAAAAGCAGCAGTTAACACTGTGCTCCACAATGCAAAGGGATAAAGCTGTTACTGTGACCAGGGTGACCTTGTTTGATTTGCACACTGGGTACTGGTGGAGCGGATAAGGGAAGATAGGTGATTTGCCCGTCCTGGGACAGGTGAGCAGTCCTGGAGCTACATGGATGACAATTCCACATGGAGCTGAGCAGTATGCAGTATATGATCAGGAATATTTGACTAGTACTGTAAAATGGTGACAGTAGCCTTCACAGCATATATGTACAAGAAGTGTGCATGGATTATGCAGGTATCAATGAGGGATGGTGGTCTAGACCTACATAACTGAGCTCGGGCTCTGCCTTATTTAGGAGTTTTATGTGGTACTGCATCATGTAGTTGTCTGGCATGAGGACATTTGTTGTCCAAATATAGACGGCCATGGGCTGTGGAGACCCAGAACATTAGACTACTGAGACAAAGGCATTCCTTATCCCTGTAGTAATACAGAAGCCTCAATAAGGGGTGGGCATAAGCAGCTTTTATGACTACCTGGTTGATGGCTTCCTCCAGTTAGCTCTCACCCCAGGTAGTGGATGGCTACTGCAGTCTGGGGAGCAAATGTGCCTAAGAACTATGTTAGAAGCAGGTTATCAGCAGGCAATGAAACAAAAAGAATACAGGAAAATTAAAATGGTGCAGTATACCAAATGCTTAGTGCATAACTTTTGCTTCTTAAAAGAGATTTATTTTGTTTATGAAGTTTTATTGAAGTTTTTCTCTTGGGTGAGACTCAAACAGACTTATAATGATAATCATTAAGCAAAAAAGTTCTGATTAGACACTTGCTTTTAGTTTATTTAGCCTGTTAACTGGGAAAGTGCTTTGATAAAGCGGAAAAGGATTAAAAAACGAAAACAGATAAACAGCACTTCATTTGCAGTTAAATTTTTCCTTAAAATAACTGTATAAAACAAAAACAATTCTGTAATGTGTTGTATTGCATAAAGTTGTATTAAAACTGAACAGAAATCTTAATATTTGTAGAAGTGAAGGGAAAGTAGACATATACTGAATACATTTATATTTGTGCCCAGGATAGTGTTTGTGGATTGTGCTGCATGCTTTTCATTTCTAATCATCATATTTCATGAGAAGTGAAATGCCAGTTAGTAGGTCGTAAGGTGGCGAAGGCCATGCTAACACTGTGTAGTAACAACAATTTTCGTTTCACAGAGAAAGGATAATGATCTAAGAGATTGTATATCAAGGACCCTCCTTGATAGGTCATTGATTAAATGTTTCCATGCTTTCATTCCAGGTTGGCATGTTTTTGTATCTGGCTCTCTCATATTTGGGGGTGCATAGACCCTTTGCTGGTACATGCTGTGATATCGCAAGTGTGTGTATGTATGTGTGTGTGTGGGGGGCATCCTTCTCTCAATGGTTCACCCAGGAAGCAAGTTGGTAGATGCTCTGAGGTTGACCTTCACTCCTGTCCTAGAGCTCTGATTTAGATGTTATGGTTGACCAGGGTCTTCTGCAGCTGGGGAGCTCCAGAGATTGGCCTGTTTGTCTTTGGGAGAATGTCATCTGTCTCCTATTTTCATTTCAGCTAGGTATGGGGATAATTTTAGTAGATGAATTTTCAGTTGTACTTGTTTTGACTTGGGAGATTCCTGACAGCTGCCACACTATTCCATACTTCATTGCAGAATTCGAAAAGGAAGAGCCAGTTAAAATTTTTGTCACTCCTTATTGGCTGGGAAGAACAAGTTCTTAGGCTAGTGGTTCTCTGGCAGCATAGGAAACCGTGGTGGTTCTACCTGAAGATGTCCCAGATGACTGAGGTGACAAGTGACTCCACCAGTAGACCTGCTTGGGTCATGATTTTGACTCCCATGTTCTAATGGATCTGAAAGCATGGATCTGAGATGGCTGAGACTGAAAGGAAACCTTCTCAGGAGGCTGATGCCTCCAGGTGGAAAATATTTTCATTGTGAGTGGCATAGTACCCTGTACTTGTTCCTGTTTTGTTATTCTGCAGCTAATTCTGGATTATCTCAGGCACCTGTATAAGAATGGTCTTCATTTCATTATTTCTGTGTGTCCTGATTTTGCAGTCAGAATTGTAGCTCAGCACCATCATTCTCCTATTGCCACCAAGCTGCTAGTCAAGCTTGTATTATCTGCACTGCAGGCAGGACTTTATCCTTTTACTCCATGGAGCTGATGCAGTGACAACTGTTTTATAGTATCTAATTCATTGCCCTTTGAAAGGTCAGACTCTTACGAATCTGAATATTTGCAGCTTTGTTTGCAGAAGGAGTATTTGGAAAATAAAAGCTGATGTCCTTTTCATTAATTAAAGTGATGGGGTTTGGATACGATACTCGGATCTTACCGCTTTTACCAGGTCGTTGGATCCAAGAACTCTCTAGCTCCTCCCTTTACCCATAATGCCTCGCCAACCTAACATACCTCAGATCTTGTTTGCCGCCATCAGCTTCAGACACAGACCCACTGCTCTAGAGTGTATAACTTAGGTTTAACTTGTTTATTCTTTTATACTCCTACCTATAATATTTTGAGCTTTTTCCTCTCCCTTTTAGCAACCGTTTTGAGCTGATTTTTGCTTACTTTGTAGTTACCCTCTTTAAGTACTGTTGTTGGTACTTTTTCTCCTTACTTTTTTGAGTATTTCCTTTTACCATTGTTGGTAGTTTTCCTCTTTCTTGTTTTTTTTTTCTGCCAAAAAAAATTGCCTTTAGAGTTTATTGTTTCTCTAGTTACTGTGTTGCCGTTGATTGTTGTATATCATGGCTGACAAGGCTACAAGGTTCAAAAAGTGCATTACCTGTGGGCATAAGCTTCCCAACTCAGATGCCTATAGGGAATGCTTGTATTGCTTAGGACCTGCTCATTTAGAAGTGATTGTTCTATCTACTCTGGCTTTAATTCAAGAGCTTTAACTGATCAGAGGAATAAGTTAGTTTTGAGCCCTCCTTCCTCTGCTCCTTATTTGCTAGGGTTCAAACCCCTTCCAAAAAGTCTGACAAGGGTAAATCAGATTCAGCTGCCAAGGAAAAGGAGTCCCATAAGAGATCTTCTAACCCATCTTCCATGTTGGCTCCTTCATTGGAGCCGTCTTCAAAAGTGCATTAGAAATGGGATCTTCCTGTCACAGGTCCAACCGTTTTGAAACCCAGACCTCCTCAGATCCATACCCCCTCCACTCCTCTCAGATCCAGTGTTGTCCCTTCTCCTTTCTTGGTGGGATCTCCTTAAAGACGCTCCAGACCTCTGTCCACCACATCATCTTTTACATCTTCCAGAAGCCGATGTAGATAATATGATGAGAACGTTTTTCAGAGGGCAGATTCAGTTGAGGGTTCTCCAGGCTCTGACTCTCACCAGATCCACAAGCCATCCTCTGTACACTTCCCCCTTGTGTATCGCCTTCTGTGATCTGACCCACTGTTTTGGAGCCTACTGACCCGAGATTCCTGGAGACATCTTTGTCGGATTTGTAGACTGTCTGTTCTTTGACTCTGATGGTTTCCCTGAGTTGACCAGCTCAGAATCTTTTGGAGCTGGAAGACTCTCACAGCTGAACCCTCCGTGCTGGGTATGGTAGATTAGAATCAATGCCAACATTTTCAGAGCCATCTCTTCCCCTCAGGTCTGACTTCCTGTTTGGGTGGAGTGCTTGTGGTGTCACAGGAGCCCTCTGTTGGAGAAATCCCAGCTCCTGTGCCATTAACTTCTGTGCCTCCTAGGCATTCTGCCTTTGAGGTTGTGGAGAGGACTTTCTCCATGTCCAGAGATGGGACATCCCTGCTGCCCTCATACCAGACACCCATGCCTCATCCAGTTCTGTGCTGTGAGCCTCATTTGTCCTTTCCAATGGGACAGCCATTCTGATCTAGTCTCCAGTCAATCAGTCAGGACATCATCATCTCTTGCACTACTTCCCCAGAGCAGCCCACTGAGGAAGTCCCTCGGAAGAGAACGTGTAAGAGGAGGCACTTAGCTTCCCCATAGGAATCTGTCACAGATTTTGATGAGGGGGAGGGGTCCCAAGATCACCACCTGAAGACATCTCCTTTGGGGAGACATCCTGGAGTTCCTGAAACCAAAAGATGTCTGGTCCTCCGACACCCCCTTCCAAGAGGAATTGGTGTTCCTGGAGGCTTTTGGGTCTGGCCCATCTGCTTCTTGGGGGACCACCCCCCGGCCGATTAGCTGACAGACCTTGTTTCTCGCCAGGAGTGGAAGGTGACAGATGCTGTAGAGCTGATATCAAAACGACCAGACAATATTTTAGTTCCCCTAAGGACTGGGCACGCTGGAGCAAGAGAGTCCCAGTTGATGTCATGGTTGTGGCTGCAGCTGCTCAGAAGGTAATGGCAGAGCAGAGTCCCCTGTCCATCCCCCAGCAGAGAGTACAGGGCTTTGGACAGATTTGGGAAGTGTGTGTACTCTTCAGTGACCTTTGCCCTCGGGTCACTAAATTATCTGGCACATTTTATGAGGTTACAAAGAGATCTGACTAAAGAGCTTGCCAAATCTCTTTGTGGATCCATGTCAGCCAAGGATGAAAATAGAATCATCTTGCAACTGGCCACCCTTCAGTCTATTTCAAATGTGTTTATGAGGTTAATCTCCTATGTAGCAGAAAGTACTTCATGGGCGGTGGGTTCAGGCATAGCCATCAGGAGACATGCCTTGATGCAGTTATGTGATTTTTTTTTGAGCCATTTAAGTCTTCTTTCATCAGTGTGCTTTTTGATGGATCTTCCCAGTTTGGCCCCAAGGTAAAAGATGTGCTCTCCAGATATAAACAAGAGGGACTCTGTCTGCTGTGGGTATACATTTTTCAATGCCTCAAAGACCTTTCGCAAGGAAGCAGCGGTAGAAGATTGTAGTTTAAAAAAATCCCAGGGTCCTTTTCAAGCTTCACATAGAAACAGTTCTCCCAGGGGCAGAGAAGGGATCTCAAATGGAAGACACTGTCCTCGCAGCAGAGGTGGCCCATAGAACCAGGCCTCAGGGATTCCTTCTCAGATAAGCCGTATCAGTGCTCCTGAAAGTTGGCCCACCTGTTCCCCTCTGGAGGCAGTCAGAGGACATTTTTTTCTCTGCATTGGAGAGTCTGGCTATCTATTGCAAAAGATTCATGGGTGCAGAGAATCATATCCAGAGGATGTACTATACCATTGTCTCTATTCCCACCCACCAATGTGAAGAAAATCCCAGATGTTCCTCCCAGTCAGAGAAAAGCAACGTTTCTAGGAATTGAAAAGCTGCTAGAAAAAAGAGGATCCAGAACTTACTCAAGATTCCTCTTGGTGCCAGAAAAGACGGGGGACTTGAGACCAGTTCTGGATCTCAGCAAATTAAATCAGTTCATACAGTATTCAAAGTTTCGGCTGGTTAAGGTTCAGTCCATTTTGTGACTGCTGCAGAAGGATGATTGGATATACTTGATAAATCTTCTGGATGCATACTATCACATCAGAATGAACAGGTGCTCCAGAAGATACCTGCTTTTACGGTTGGGAGCCAGTCATTACCCATTCAGAGCACTGCTGTTTGGTCTCACCACAGCCCCCCAGGGTGATCACCAAATGCATGGCAGTGGAGTGGTAGCAACTCACTTGAGACTACTGGGATTCCGAGTATTTCTATATCTAGATGACTGGCTCCTACCACACCCAGGCATTGACTCTACAGGCAAGGGACTACTTGCTCCAGTTGTGCATTCATCTGAGAATCACTGTCAGTTACAAAAAATCTCACCTCTCACCATTACAGAGTCTGGTGTTCATAGGTGCTTGCCTGGACACAGTCACTCAGATAGCCTGTTTTCTCTTTACTGGAATACAGACACTGATGTCCCAAGTCAACAAAGTGATTCAAAGTTCTTCTCTTCTGGCTCAATCTTACAAGCCCTGGGATCCATGGCAGTGGCTATCACCCTCATTCCTGTGGCCAGGTTCCACATGCAAATTCTTCAGTGGACACTGTCAGTACAGTGGTCCATTCTACAACATCCATTAACTACTCCAGTCAAGATCACACAATCATGCTAAAGATATCTTCTTTGGTGGATTCATTTAAAACTGCTCTGGGAAGGCTGTCCATTTGTTCTCCCCTGCCCAAGGCCACGGTGACTACAGATGCCTCCCAACTGGGATGGGGAGCACTACTAAAGAAGGGCTGTCCAAGGTACATGGTCCACCAAAGAGGCAAGGCACATATCTATATCCTGGAGATGAGAGCAGTCCTCCTAGCATTGCAGGCATTTCAAGACATTCTTCCATCTGGGACAGTTGACGTTCAGATGGACAACATGTCAGTGGTCTGGTATACCAATAAACAGGAGATTCATGTCTTACCCTCTTTGTCAATAAGCAATGAGAGTGTGGCAAAGGGTGATCTCTTCTATTCACTTTCTATTAGCAATACACATCCTGGGGAAATCCAGCGTTATTGCGAACAAACTAAGGTGGTCCATTCTGATGCCTCATGAGTGGTCTGTCAGTATCAAAGTGGTGGAGATGATTTTCTGTTGATTGGGCCAGCTGTGCTGTAGTCTGTTTGCTTGTCCCCTTAACCACAAATGTGGCAGGTTCTTTGCCCTGATCCATCCAATAGGGAACCACCGAGATATGCTCTAGTCCATAATTGGCCCTCGGGTCTCCTTTATGCTTACCCACCATTACCTCTAGTTCCCAAATTTCTACAGAAAGCAGTCCAGTTAAAGAGCATGGTTATCGTCATTGCACCTTTGTGGCCTCATCAGATTTGGTTCCCCTTCCTTTGGCCTCACCTTTTGTATCAGCTCTAGATACTAGATCACACTCCACACCCCCTGTCTCACCTGACAGGTGTGACCCATCCAAATTTAGCAGGCATCAAATTAACCACATGGTTTCTCCAATTCCATTGATTGCTAGACATCCCAGACTCTCTGTCATATCTTATTATCCTCTCAAAAAGCTTCTACTAGAAAGATATACAAACGTAAATGGAAAAGATTTGTTTTTTGGGCCCTTAGTGAGGACTTAGATCCTTTTCTAGAATCGGTGCGATCTATTCTTGAATTTTTATCTTCAATATTCAATGTAGGGGCTAGCTTTTCAACTATTAAAGTTCAGTTGGCTGTCATTTCTACCTTCCACCTGTGGAAAAATAATTCTACCTTAGCCTCTTCCAAATAATAAATCCTTTCTCAAGTGAGTCTTTTTACTTAGACCATCGTTGAAGGATCCTTCTTCTCCTTGGGATTTAGCCATCATGTTTCAGGCCTTGACACACGTTCCCTTTGAACTTTCAGCCAAAGCAGAACTTACATTTTTGTCTTGGAAAATTATTTTTCTGGTTGCTATCACATCAGCTAGATGAGTATCCAAACTCAATGTTGTATCTTCTAAACCTCCTTACCTGTTTTTTCACAAAGACAGGGTGTCTTTGCAAACAAATCCATCTTTGTTGCCTAAGGTAGCTTCTGAGTCCAACATAAACTAGGTTATTAATCTACCAGTTTTCTTTCCTAATGTTTCAAATAAGGGAGAGTATGTGCTCCACCTTTTGGAAGTGCATAGACTACTTTGCTTTTATCTTTACAGAACCAAAGACTTCAGGAAATTTGACAAGTCAGTTGTTTCTTTTTATGCTAACAAATTGAGCAAACTGAATCCAAAGTTGCATTGGCCAAGTGTTAACTGAATGTGTCCTAGAGCTCATTCCATGAGGTCTGTGGTAGTTTCTTCAGCCTTTTGGTCAAGGACTTCTTGGATGACATTTGTGCAGCTTCAACCTGGAATAATTCTTACATCTTTATTGCTCATTACAAATTAGATTTGATTTCCAAGAACAGAGTAGCCTTTGGCACTGCAGTACTATGGAACATCCTTCCATGAGGGCTTCCCAGAAGTTCAGTAGCTGGGGACTCTGCCCCATCAATTGAGGAATGAATGAAAAGGACATCATCATATATAAAAGGTATGTACTCACAATAACATCAATTTTCTGCCCAAATGCCCCCTTCCTTTGCTTCCGGAAAGGATCTAACAGTTGTACAGGAGCCTGTCTTCCTTGTTTGAGCTCCAGCATCCATTTTCCTTTTTTGCTTTCTGCCTTTATTTTATATAATAGGTTGTCCCTTTATATCTAGAGGCAGCAAACTCGATCTGAAGTATGTTAGGTTGGAGGGGCACTTTTTGTAAAGGGAGGAGCTTGAAAGTTCTTGGATCCTATGATTCAGTAGAAGCAGCCGATTTGGACCTGAGGATCAGATCCGAACACCATCAGTTGAAAAGAATAAAAATGTGAAACACAGATGGAACATTATGGTGAGTACATAACTTTTACCTATCATAATTCTGATAGATACTTAGGTGGCATCTTAATTTCACAGTACACATAAGTCAAGCAAGCAGATATCCATAAACATGGTAGCTTGCTATAATAGAATGACAAATCCCAGTAGGGGGAGTGGTAATGCCAATCTTAGCATTAATGAAGAGACCCCTCGTAGATCAACTGGTACAGTAAGAATGCATATATTTAAAATACGTGAGGCATGTTCATTTACGGACATTGTAATAGCTTTCCAGCTTCCTCTATCAAAAGAGCTCATAGGTTCATAGGTAGGTATTAGGCTATTGGCCCTAGGGCCTATATAAGCCTAGCCAAACGGTACCCTGGCTTTTGCCACCAAGAAAATTATTTTCCTGTGCCCCTGTCAAGCAGAGCCACAAAAGTGATCCCTGGGGTGAATTTCCTATCTCCCATCCAATCATCTAGATTTTTCTTGAAGAGTGCTAATGAGGAACTTTGTTTGATATAGATAGGTAGTTTGTTCCAGAGTATGGGAAGTCTCTGGGACAGGAATCTATCCCTCCAGCATGTTCTGTTTATTGTGGTGACAAGGTTTAGGTCCCTAGTGCGTGTAGCTTGGAGGGATTGGGATTTCTTTAAGTGGAGCATGTCCAACAGCCCTGGGTTTGATATAGCTTTGTATGTTAGGCAGAGATCGCCTCTGAGTAGGCGATCTGCGACAGGGTAAAGCTGGAGTTTTTTGAGACAGTCTGCGTAGGGCATCTGTTTGAGGCTGGTAATCCTCTTTGTGAGGTATTTCTGTGGCCTTTCCAGTTGTTGTAGATGTCTTGTGAAGTACATACCAAAAGGGGCATTGTACTCTATAATGGGTCTAATGAGTGATTTGTAGAGGGGAACAATGACCTCTTTTTTCCTGGATGAGACACCTTTTCTGAAGAGGTGTGCCATGTAGAAGGATTTCCTGACTACTGTGGAGATGTGATTATCAAAGGAGATACTACTGTCCACCTATGTCCCAAGGTCTTGTATCACACTTTCGGTGTTAGACTACCGCCTATGTGGTAGTTCGTGTGTACAAAGTTTTTACCAAAAGGGATGACAATGCACTTTTTGGCATTGAGTTTGTGGCCATAGCTTTGACACCAGGCATCTGTCTCAGTGAGGCCCTTTTGTAGGATGTCCACATCGTTAGGAGTTTTGAGTATGGTTCCTAGTTTGCAGTCATTTGTGAACTTTGTTAGCCAAAGACCTTCTGTATTAGCCTGTACTTCAGAGAAGTAGATACCAACCAGGAGAGGACCTAGGACTGAACCCTGTGGTACTGCACGTGTTACTGGTCTGAAGTTTGATTTAGAGTCTGCTACTTTCACAGTGTGGGTTCTGTCAGTGAGCCAGTTGGCAACCCATCTTGTGACATAGGGATTTATACCTAGTTTAGTGAGGTTATCTATAATTCCAGAGTGGGGGATGGTGTCGAAAGCCTTGGCGGGATCTAGATAGGCTGTGTGAACCACCTTACCCTCATCTACGGCTTTGGTGACCGCTTCAAAGAAGTCTATCAGGTTTAGGAGACATGATCTGCCTTTTCCAAACCCAAACTAGGTAGGGTCCAGAGTTTGGAGATTACTAATGTCATTGTTTAGAAGTTCCATAGCCTTGCAGACCAGGCTCGTCAGGCTAATGGGGTGGTAGTTCCCATGGTCCATGGTGGCTCCCCCTTTGTGGAGTGAGATAACCGTTGCTGTGCGCCATTCAGGGAGCACAAAGCCAGAGGTGAGGCTATGATTGAACATGGTACTTGGGTGATGTGCCAGTTCGTTCTGTAGTTCATGTAGAACGCAGTCTGGGATGTTGTCAGGTCCCATGGATGCTGTGTTCTCGGCTTTGGAGTGTGTGTTTTTTTACCTGTGCAGCCATGATTACAGGAACTTTGCATTCTTCTGGTATAAAGATGGGCCCTTTAGGGGATGAGAGGGGGGGGGGGGTAAAGTTAGCACTGAACCTATCTGCCAGGATGTTGGCAATATCAGTTGGTTCTGTATGTTTAGTGCCATTGTGCTGTAACTCCGAGCCGATCTGAGTGTTGCTGTTGAGATTCTTGACATAGCTATACAATGCTTTGTGGTTGTCTTTAGAATCAGTGGCGATTTTGTTTTCTTAACTAGCTTTGGAGGATTTTATGAGGGATCTCAGCTTCAACATTGAGTTTAGAATTGTGTAAAGAAAACGATGAGATAGGGTCAAGCAAGCTGGGAGAATAGTTTAATTTGAAATTCATCTTGTCTGAGGAAAAAAAATATGGTAATACAAAACTCACATACCCTGTGTATTTGAAAAAGTTTGCAATTTGCCTGTTTGAAAAGGGATGTCCAACTTTTTGGCACAAAGTTTTACATACCCAGTTTGGCAGAACTTGAGGAGGTACATTACCCTGTCTGGTAGACATCTGATTTATATACCCACCACAGTCAAAGCAACACACCACCTCAGGCAACCAGTTGCAGACAGTTTTAAACAAATGAGTATAGTAATAGCAACAATAATGTATTTAAACTTCTTGCTGTCAGATGCACATGGCCCCAATGACGAGCACCATCAAAAAAAAAAGGAAAATAATGGACATAGTAGTACCTTGTTTCACACAAATATACACTTGCCCTGCAAAGCCAGTGCAATGACTGATTCACCGTGATCAAATGATAGCATGAGTCAGTCACTTCCATGCTCAGACTGCATCTCTACACTCCTCAGATTTATAAATGTGAACAAATAAAAAACAATATAATAATGGCCACAGTGTTGTATTTAAACTTCTTTATTTCAACAAACATTGCACAACACAGTTAGAGTTAACAAGAAATCCAGTTCAGATTTTGTAAGGAAAGAAACAGCATCTTATTTCAAAAGCAGATAAGAGCATTACAAATAATCTGATGTTTGACAATATCAAAGACTTGACATGGCTTACAGGCTGATTGGGCATTAAAGCAGGAGCAGGCCAAGTAAGAATAAAGTCTGGCTTTATAAAAGCTTGAACAGTTAAGAGTGAAAAATATTGACAATTTGTATCATATGCTGAACTGTATGAGATTTTTTTCAGTATGTTTTTCACTGGATCTAGTGCTGACCTTACACGATGTGAAGAGGAAATGCTTATCACCTAAACTACTTTCCTCTTCAACTCTCAAAGTCATTACTAAAAAAAAAAATGGAAAATGGACAGTGCAGAAATAATCACTAATAAACATTACAATATGAGTAAAAGTATGCATTTTTGAAGATGCTTTTATGTAGTTTGGCATATAACCATAGCAAAGTAGGATTGCACACAGTCTGTTACAGTACATGCAGAACATTTCTCTAACGAAAACATTTTTTTTGGCATAAGTGCTAAATACATCTCAATGCCAATTGATCATCATGTGGAGTTAACTCCTCTTACCCACAGCATTTCTTTAACAGTTTTAAGAAAGTACCACACTCCATAACATGCCAGTCTGCTACTCAGTGGCAGCCTTCACAGTTAGTGCATAAGTGGGGCAGAAAGTGCAGTGCATCTATGGCAATGTAGTGTGCACCACTCTGCTTCTGTAGGTAAGACTTAGGAGCAAGACTCCAAATTCTGCAGTGCTGGTTACTACTTTTTTATTTTAAACAAGGAATATCTTTATTAAAGTATCACTTATAGACAGTCTTACATTTATATATGTGAAAATAAACCATACCAACATAATTTCAGTTGCAAACATTATACATTGCAAACAATGCTGACACACCGGTAGCTGCAAACATTATACATCACATATAATATATCCAGTCATTGTCAGTCAAACATTACATAGCTTATTCAAATCCTGCCTTCTTTAAACCTTCTTCCTTCTCCACATGCATTGATCCCACAATTCCCATTTTTCATATGTAATTTACTCCTACCCTTTTATAAAGATCCTGATTCCAGTTGTTTTATCTGTGTTACTGTCTTTGCTACTACTAGTAAAGTTGGTTTAGACTGTGATTTCCATTTTCTAGTAATTGCTTTTTTTGGAGCCATCATAATTAGACTCAGCAGCGCCTTACTATATCTAGGCAAGTCCGATTCTGTGTCATAGCTCAAAAAGTAATTTCCCTAGTTACACCAGTTTGCTTACCCAGCATCTCTGATAGAGCAGTCTGGAATCTTTAAAGTCTGCCAACTCACTACACTTCCAGAAAATATGTTCCCAGCTACCTCTTTTTTCCCAATCACACCTGCAATGTTTAATGTGTACCTGAGGAAAAATTCTTTGGAGTCTACTTGGGATATAAAAATATTTATGTAAACGCTTCCAAAGATCCTAAATCTTTTAGACTTTTTTGGATATTTGGGAGACATACATATATCCCCACATTGTTTCTTTGTGAATTGCTTATCCAGTCTCTTCTCCCAATCCTTTCTAACCTCCTCTGACTGATTCTTAGTTATCATGCAGTAATTTATATGCTTTACTAATTATTCCTTTCTTAATGGCAACTTTTTTTCTAGATTATATTAAAAACTCTACCAGTGCTGGTCTTTCATTTAGGACACCGAGTTTCTTTCTCTTTGCCTATACTCTATCAATCCTTGATAGGGAAAGCAGTCTCTAACCTGCAGGCCAAGTAAGTTCTTGGCATCTTCCCATTCTGTAACCTTTCCCTCTCTAGTTATTTGCTCCCAGTACCTTGTTTCATTTGCCAGTTTTCTCCAATGAATTCCTTCTCCCTCTTGCCTACTGTCTATATCCCTAAGTTCAGTCATCCCTGGTAAGTCAATAAAACAGAAGTAAAAAAAATGTGGCATGCTGCAGGCCTTATAAAATGTTTTTCCAGGCCATCTGTTGGACACTTCTAGTTTAGATCATGGTAAAAATCTTTCCAGAGATTGAGTGTTACAAAGCCTTGCTAACATGCTGAAAAGAGTAGTGTTGATTACCATTAATGCTGTTTTATTTGTCATTGAACTGTTGCTAAACTAAGTTATTACTTAGGGACAGACTGGTAGACATGGTATGCACTGCAAAAGAGGCTTAATGTGGAGAAAATAAATAGTATGAATTCACTAGCACATAATCTAGGGACATTGCACAGGAATGTGGTATATACTGCCCTACCATGCAATGCTGCAGGCATACAGACCAGTGGAGCCAATCAGCGCTGTATTGTAGGAGAGCTGATAACTGTGATGTAGGCCATGTAACTGGCAGACATGTCGAAAGTTAAAACTGTTTGTGCCCATCCTGGCAACTGTATGTATTCTAAATAAAAATAAATAAAATTTAAATAAAAAATAAAACTGCACAGCCATATAGACAAAACAGCGAGATACTTGGCCTAGTAGACTACAGCATTGCATTATGTCATGATACGATTTTGTTGTTTTCATCTGACTTCAACCTGTGGGTTATCAGATCTAACTTGGTTCAGAGAACGGCCATTCCCAAAGACTTTAGCCCCTCCCCCCCAATCTCCACCTCGTCTATCTTGCTGTCTCTCTCTACAGATCTTGCTTGCCATCTTCCAGGACAGCAGCTAGGTCTTGACCTCCACTTTGGATATATCTATTTTTGGTGGTGTTTGCTAATTATGTCATCTATTCCTATGCCCTGGAATTGTGATTGTATTTTGATAGGTTGATAGGTAGAGATTGGACACAAAAATAAAAAAATGAGTGTGTAGTCCCCAAAAGAAGGTAAATTTATTGCAGAAGACAATCGCACTTAGCACTTTCGGTCCATATTATTAGGAATTTCATCAGAGTATCACAGACTTCCACTTTTGTGAATTTATAAATCATGTAGCTAATCACCACATAAAATCATGAATATTAAAATTGTCTTCAATTGATCATGTGCAAATCCATATTGTATGCAAAGATTTAAAAACATACCAAATTCATTAACAAAACGTAAACTAATAAGTTAAGGCTTTCATCCTCAAAACACTAGCAATTGAAATGGTATCATTTAAACCATGATTATTACTTGCATTTAAATGTAATTGTAAAACCATCTCACAAAATTCAAGTAAATTATTAATATTGCCCCCTTGGGTCTGTACTGGAAAAAAAAAAGACACATAAACTACTTGAAACTAGAACACATCGTGGTGTGTCAATAAAGCGCAGTCATCTGCGGTGGTGCAACGGTAGCGTTGTTACCTCACAGCAAGAGGTTCTCCCGTTCAGTTCTCGGCTGGAGTGCGGGGAGTGCCTTCTGTGTGGAGTCTGCATGTCCTCCCCACGGTTGGGTGGGCGTTCGAAAGTCATGCGTAAATGGGCGTGCCTTCATTGAAGGTTGAACTTTGATCTGGCACCTCGGCGTTCGTTAAAATCTACTGCCAATCATTAGCGGACCGGAGTTCTGCTGTGGCGACCCCCTAACCGGGAAAAGCCGAAAGACAACAACAACAACATGCTCGTGAATCCTGTCCCTAATTTATCTATAGTTTTTTTGTTTGTTTTTTTTGCCTATATAGTAGGCCGAACAGGATATACAAGTAGGAATGCCTACAACATTTTTTGAATCACAGTTCCTTTTGCAAGGACAAAAAAAAGTTTTATCATAATTTTCAGCTGATAAATAGGGTCCTTCATTAGTAAAATGGCATTGTTTACAACAGCCGCATTTTAGTGGCATAATTAGAATCAATCAAACCATATTCCTATAAAGATTTAAGATTCCTCCCTTTACTAAATACAATCATAGGATTGGATCCTAATCTTTTAAAGTCGCAGGGAACACTATATTCCAGTTGTCATTTATAACCATCATATATTTGCAAATATCACCACTGTAAGGTAATATGAAGGATGACTTTATATCACACATAACATCCTTGTCTGACCCATGGGGCTGTATAGAAGTGTCGGCCAACTTTCCAATAGTCCCTGAAATGAAATGGTATTGTGTTTTCCTACTTTCAGTAACTTCCAACCTCAGGTTGATTAAAATAGATTTTGGATAGTCCCTTTCACAGAATGACATAATGAGATAGTCCATTTCAGAAGAAAAGGTGTCAACATTAAATATTCCAGAGCGCCAAACCATCTGATCATTGACAATTCCTCTTCTTGGAAAATGGGGATGGCAACTACCATGGTGAAGATAAGAATTATAAAATCTTTTTCCTAAAAATGTTATTTGTGTATTTCTTCGCACTTTTTTCCTTAGTAACACTTGTATCCAAATAATTAGTGTAATCAGATCTCACAGTATCGGGAAACGTAAGATGGTAGGTGTATCCAAAACTGATTTGAAGTTACACCATTGATCATTGCACCATTCCAAACAACTAGAATGTCGCCCAAAAACCTAAAGTCAGAAACAACGTGTTTAAACCACTCAGACGTGAAACCAATGATTCTTCCAAATGTGCCAAGACCATATTGGCATAAATAGGGGTGCAAGCTGCACCCGTAGCACACCTGTTACTTGATGAAAAAATTCATCTTCAAAAAACAAATAGTTGTTCCTTAATACAGTTTCCAAAAAGTATCTAATAACCTTAATTTGATTATTAGAAATTTTGTCACATGAAGCTAAGATGGCTATAAAGTGTTAAATTCCTTGGTCGTGAAGAAAGACTGTAAATAAATTAACCACATCTAGAGTAATGAACAATAAAGATTCATTGTAAGGCACTTCATTGCTGGCAACAGTGAGTCTAAACGAAGGGTCTAAAGGATCCTTGTGAATTTTAGGGACCCCAAACATAGAGGGAATCACTGAATAATCTACCTTTACAAAATTCCACAACTCTGTATTTGATAAATCTTGGTATACCATGTTTGTCAAAATAAAATCAATCTTACTGTAAGAGATGGTAATTTCATTTCTAGATACCCTGGTGTATGTTGCTTCATCAGAAAGAAAGTCTAACATCTTAATGGAATAATCTATGCTGTCCATTAGTACTACACCTCCACTACTGTTGAGTTTCATAACACACAGTGAAATGTCATTCTTATTTAAATGTAAAATGCATCTCTTCGTGTGTTTTGATTTGCTTGCAGTTCTCTAAAACATTTTTTTGCTGATCCTTTCAAAAACTATGACCAAGGGACTGAAAGGGTAATGAAGCTTCTTTTTCTTTTAAAACATAGTTATCCAGACTGATAGTGTCAAATGAAAAGAACAAACGCAAATTTAAAACTCTAACTTACAATGTCAACTGTATGAGAGCCTTAACAATATCCAGTCTAAAAGAAAGTTGTTAGGTTTGACTAGGTTTAGTTAATAGATAGCTTTCTTTGCTAATGCTTGGTCAGTTTTTGCCATTGCAATGTTTCTCAATATGTGTATGCATGTTAGTTTTAAAAAAGTAGTTTGTAGTAGGCTTTTTCCTTAATAGTAGTATTTTTGTATGCTACTATGTTAGTGTTACTGTGTGGTGTTTTTGTCCTTGGATAAAGGTTTTAAAAATTGTGTGGCATGTGGCCACAAGCTCCCATCACAGGACACACATTACTGGTGCATTTACTGCCTTGTGGCCTCTCATTTGGAGGCCGATTACTGCATTTGTGGCAACTTTGGCACCAGGGCTGTTGATGAGTGTAGGGCTAATCTAGTCCATAAGGGTCTTTTGACTTCTGGAGATATGACTTCATCCTTTGCTCCTGCTAGTAAGTTGAACAAGAGTGTTTGGGGTCAGAAGGAGGGTGTTAAAGACCCCAAAATGCTTAAAGGGGAATGCAAATGAGTGACACACTGTTACCAACCAGCTGGATCTGAAGGTCCAAAGATCTTTGTTTACTCCAGCTGGACTGGCATCGGATCTGTCTCCTTGGATCAGTTCCCTGTCAGTGCTGACAACTGGGAAGGGTTTCTTCTCTGAAACTTGGTGTTTCTAGCCCTTTCCTGTCCAAAAGGTCTTCCTGGGCAGGATTCCCTCTCATTTTTCACCTTTTACCCCTAGGGAGTTTTCCCCTGACTCTTCCCCTTCTACATACTGGATTTGACCCTGTCTGACTCAGGCCCAGTCCTCGGAGCCTTATACTGGTAGGTGAGCTTCCAAGCCCTTCTCAATAACCTTTTCAGCCCAGTCGGTCTGACTTGTCAGGAGTATTAGAACACAGATTTGGAGCAGCTGATACAGTCCTTCTTGCAGGGCCAGATGCAACTAGGTCTGGTTCCATCAACCTTGTTCCTAGACCAGAGGCTTCTGCTCCGACTGGTTTATTTTCTCTCTCAGGCCTTGTAGCTCTGGTGTTTCCAGATTCGATTGCATTGCCACCATAGGGATTGGATCTACCACATGGCCGATTCTGGCTGCCATCCCCACCTTGATCTTCACTCCTGTGATCTTGAAGCAGAGACTTTGGGGTGGTGGGGTTCCCAATGCTTCTAGTCCTGGAGTCATCTCTCCCTCTTGGAGACTCAACACTGAATAGTTTGGCTTTAGTCTCAGCTCCAGGCCAAACAGAGGTGACGCCTGAGTCTTTTATTTCCTTAAAGTCTTTGGATCCCTGGGGTTTGGACTGTGGGTAGCTGGTTTCAGTCTCTGTTTCCATAGTAGTGGACAGGGTGCTGTTTGGACTGAAGGTGGAGTTGTCTGTGTCACCTGGCATTCCTCTCCCTTTCATTGTCTTTGTCTGTGGACTCGCACCAGTTTGCTCAGGTACAGTCCACACCAATAGGCCTTCAGACCACCCTGCACTTAGTGCCCCCTGCCTCTCCTCTGGACTTCCCTGAGAAGGAGTGTCATGAAAAGAGGTGATGCAAAAAGGAATCATCTGGATTCCATGGAGGAATCTCTCACTGAGGATACCAACTTTGAGTAAAGAGAGGGGTTCCCAAATTCCCCCTGTGAAGATGTCTCTTTTGGTGATCACATGGAAGTTTGACAGCTGAAACCCTATCTCCAGGGTAGTCTGTATTTTGGAGGCCTTCAGGGTAGGCCCATTCATATCCTGGGTTGTTCTCCCTCTGGATGTACTTATTAACTTAGTGCTGTGGAGGGCCTGGGGGGAATCTGATACAGTGGAGACTATACTAAAAAAGCCCTGTAAGATCTTCCCACCTCTGAAGGATCAACAACATTGGAATAGGGGTCCTGTCTTTGATGCCATCATGGTGGCAACAGCTATCAAGAAGGACATCTCTGAAGAGAGTTTTTCCATCCCTCTAACAGAGAATTCAGGGTGTTGGACTGATTAAGGAAGCATGCCTACACATCAGCCTCCTTTGCACTAAGGATGTTAAATTACCTGGCTCACTTGTCAAGGCTTCAGTGGGGCTTCATGTCTGAAGTATCAAGAATAATTAATACACAGCAGGCTCTAAAGTCTCAAAAGATTTAGTTGTCCACATTAGTCTATTTCCAATGTGTCAGTGCACCTGCGTTCTAATGTGGCTGATGGCAGATCCCGAGCTGCTGGCATCAGCATTGCCATGTGTTGCCATTCTTGGATGAGTTTGTGCAACTTTATGTGGTAATAAGTGCAAACGGGCAATATGTCTGTGGTTTGGTATCCGAACTGGTCGCACCCTCTTTGTCAGGAGGCCATGAGAGTTCGGCAATAGGTGATTTTATCCCAGTGCTTTCTGGCAGTAACACACATCCCAGAGAGATCCATCATTTTAGCTGCCTGTCTGAGCAGGAACAGCCTTCTTTATCATAAGTGGTCCCTTAATCTGAGCATAGCTGCTTAGATTTTCCGGTGTTGCAATACTCCATGTTATGATCTGTTTGCTTCTCTATCCAACACCAAGTTTAAAAGTTATGACCTAGTGCCTCCAGAGGACACTCACCCAGGGATGCTCTCCTCTATGCTTGGCCCTGGGTCTCCTGTATGTTTATCTTCCCACTCCTCTGACAAAAAAGTTTCTTCAGAAAGTCACCCATAGCAGAGTGACTGTGATCCTCATTGCTCCTATTTTGGCCCCATCAGGTGTGGTTCCTTTTCCTGTAGCTTCTTCTGAGGTACTCTTTCTGGGTGCTAGATCCCATTCTGTACCTAATTTCTCATCCAGTGGGCTTGGACTTGCCTAACCTCTGGTCTCTCAAATTAACGTATGGTTTCTCCAGGTCCTCTGATGGCCATAAATTCCACCTCTTTGATAGGGTAGTTCACATTTTGTGCTCTTTCCCGAAACCATCTGCTTGCAAAGTTTATGCTAGTAAGATGAAGTGTTTTGCTTTATGGGCATCCCCTAAAGGTGTGGACCATTTTTCTGGGCCTTTGGATGCCAATGTTGATTTCCTTGCTGATCTGTTTCAGACTGAGTCTAGCTATTCCACTATTAAATTTCTGTTACCTGCTATTTCCAACATTGATATTGGCAGAGAAAATATTCCCATAGAAGATTTGAAGATTTCCAAATCATTTCTCAGGGGAACATTCTTGTTGCGACCTCCTATTCAAGATCCTGTTCCTCCTTGGGATTTACCTTTTATGCTTCACATCCTTACTGGTCCTCCCTTTGAGCCCTCAGTGACAGTCTGAAGTTGTTGTCTGGGAAGACTCTCTTCTTGGTGGCTGTCACTTCAGCCAGTCTTGTGTCAGAACTGCAGGCCTTATCCTCATTTTCCCCATATCTGGTCTTTCATAAGGATAGGGTTTCTGTCAGAATGGATCCTAGCTTTTTTTGTCAGAAACCACCTTGAATCAAGCCATTCATTTACCAGTGTTTTGCCCCAACTTTTCATACAAGAGAAAATGTTTACTGTATTGTCTTAATGTTCCCAGGCAGCTGAGATTTTATTTGAATAGAACTAAGTCCATTCGGAAATCTGACCAGCTGTTTGTTTCCTTTTCAAAGGCCCAGTTGGGAAAGCCACTGTTTAGGTCTGCCTTATCTAAATGGATTTCTGATTGCATTTCATGGGGATATAGTTTGAGAGGAAAGTATTTGCCTTGTAAGCTAAAGGGTCACTCTGCCAGAGCTATGGCTACTTCTGTGGCCTTTTTCGTGAGAGTTTCTATTGATGACATTTGTGCTGCGTCTACTTGGGTGGATACACATACTTTTGTGTCTCACTACGAGTTGGATATACTGTCGAGGTCTATGGCCTCTCTTGGTTCCACCCCATTGCAGAATGTTCTGTCCTTGGACCTCCCCGGGCTGATACTTGGCTGGGGACTTTGTCCCACAGTTTGAAGCTAGACAGAAGAGGCACTGGTTGCAAAAGTTATGTACTTACAATAACAATAGATCCATGTTGTCTGTTTCTGTCCAGTTCAACCATCCCTCCATCCTTTACCCTTCCTGTGTTGTATTTCTCCTAAGCATTGGATGGCCGAATTGTGGCATCTCACCCCTTACCATCCTTTTGGGGTCCTTGGTGTGTCATCTTAGAAGATTACAGTTGAAATTTTGTTGAGGGGCAAACTCAATCTGAGATAAATGGAGAGAGAGCGAGAGAGAAAGACAAAGTTACTGTGGATAGAGTGTGTGTAGCTTGGATGGCTAAAATCTTTGGGAATGGCTGGTTTCAGATCCAATAATCCACAGGTTGAACCAGACAGTAACAGACAACATGGATCTATCATTATGGTAAGTACATAACTTTTGATGTTATGTAGTCCAATCTCGCCTACATTCTTACCCGTGGGATCGGAGCCGAACCTCTGCTCCGACTCGGCCATACTCTAGCTCAAGTCTTTCACTTGGCTGGGCTAAGAAGGTATCCCATGCTGCACTGCTCCCTTTTCCCAGATCTCATTTGCCACTCGTGTAGCTCAGATGTGGTCTCACTCTTGGCTGTGGCTAAGTATAACTTTTTGTCTTTTATTGAGATATTCTTGCTTCAAAAAAGCTGTTTTCATAGCTGTGTGTTGTGTGTGTGCTAGTTTGATAATCTGGTGTACAGTTTTTCTCATGGCATTGTTCTTTTGTGGTGTCCTGCTAACCGTTTTCCATACGGGCTAGGCCCGTTTCAGTTAGAGGACCTAGTCCGCCCCTGTTCTTTCTGTGTTTCTTGTTAGTAGGTACCTATCCCTCGGGTTAGGGACGTGTAAGTTAAGAGGGCCTAGTTCTTTCCCTGTGTTCCTGTTGGGACCACCTAAGTTAGAGGTCTTTTTGTGGTGTCTGTTGTTTTTCTTTAGTTCTCGCACTTGTGGCTTCTATATTCATGGTTGGTGGCTTTTCAGTTTCCTTCACTATGTCTAACGATACAAAAGAGCATAAGCCCTCGGGCTTTAAGAAATGTACTAAATGTGGTTATAAAATGTCAGTCACTGTTGGGGCACTCTGTGTGTGTTTATTGTCTGGGGGCGATTCACCTTCAGGAATCTTGTACATTTTGCCATGCATTTAGCCCGCATGTTCTTCAGGAGAGGAAGAACAAACTAATTTTGAAAGGACTTCTGAAACCCTCCTTCGAGGAGGATTTGGGAAGGGCTTCTAGCTTCAGGTCCTCTCCCTCTAAGAGTAAAACTTCCAAGACTAAAAAGCAATCTCCGGCTCTATCAGTATCCTCGGAGCCTCCGGAGAAAGTAGCAAAATCTACTGTGGCATCCTCGGCTCCTCTGTCTTTGGTGCCGAAGGAAGTTAGTGCATCTACAGAATCTGCTTCGGCTCCAAGTCCCTCGGAGCTAGTTGCGGAGGTGCTAGTTCGGAGCCGGTCTCCAGTTTTTAGGCCGGTCTCTCCTCCTCGCAGGTCTCCTTCGGAGAGGAGGTCTAGATCTCCTTCCTTATCTTCTAGGTCCTCCAGGACTCTTTCGGATGTGGATGTAGATAAACTGCACCAATCACCGGTACTGGCAAAATTGTTTTCGGCTCCAGCCCAGTCGGCTCTGAAGCCTGTCACCCAGCTAGCATTGATACTTCCTCCGGACGAATCTCAGCTTTCGGAGCCAGAGTGGTCGGCGCCATCTGATGTCCCTAGGTCAGCTCCGATGACCCATCCTGGCTTATCAGCTCTGGCTTCAGCTCCAACCCCGTCGGCTCCATCCACAGGGTTCGGGACTCATGGTTCCTCGGTCGGACCCGAGGGGGAGGCCTCGGGACACTTTTTGGCTCCTAGCCTCCCTCTCGGTGCTTCGGCGCGGGGGAGCCTGACCCCTGCTTCGGACCTGGTCCCTTTTGCTCCGAGGACTTCCACGGCTGGGGGGACCAGCTTTCGAGGCCATGCGGAGTGCGCTGGCCAGGTCCTCAGCCGCATCATTCAGCACTGACACTCTGTCCCCTCCAGCTCCAGTGCGGGTCTCTGATCGCCTTCTATCTTTTGACAGCGGTGACCCAAGGCTTCAGGATACCCCCATGAGTGGTCCCCATATTTCTGAGGGCTCCTCATTGTTTTTGCCCGAGGAGCCACCCAGAAAAAGAACGTGCAAGAGGAAGCACATCAACTCCCAAGATGAGTCCCTCACGTCAGACACCGACCTCGAGGAATCGGAGGGGTCCCCCAAGTCATCCTCTGAGGATGTCTCTTTCTCTGACATCCTAGAAATTTTGAAGCAGAGGGGTGACTGGCCCTCCAAAGCTCCCTCCGAGGAGGAGTCTGTGTTCCTGAAGGCCTTTGGGGCTCAGCCCTCCACCTCCTGGCTATCTCCGCCCTTCGACGAACTTCTGGATCTGGTTTGTCGAAGGGTGTGGGAAACCCCTGACTCTGTCGAACCAGTCCCCAGGAGACCCAACAAATTCTTGTCTGCCCCCTCTGACAAAGAGTTTCTATCCAAGGGAGTTCCTGTAGATGCCATGGTGGTGGCAGCGGCCACCAAGAAGGAACTGGCTGAGACTTCATCTACCGTCCATCCCCCTAACAAGGAGTCTAGGACCATGGACCGGTATGGGAGGCGTATGTTTTCTTCAGTGGCCTTTACTCTGCAGTCATTAAATTACTTATCACATTTTACACGGCTCCAAAGAGATCTCCTGCAAGAGCTTGGAGGTACTCTGCAGGGTAACTTTTCTGATGCAGTGGCTCAGAAGGTCAACGCTCAGATGTCTACCCTCAACTCTATTGCTAACTCCTCCATGAGGCTGATCTCTTACGCAGCCGAAGGAGTGGGTAGGGCAGCAAGTTCGAGAGTTGCTCTTAGGAGACACTCCTGGATGCGCCTCTGTAATTTCGCGGTGGCCTTCAAGTCTATGTGGAAAGATGTGGTTCAAAAAATCACAGAGGTTTTTCATGAGGCTCAAGGTGAGTCCCCCTCCAGAGGCAGGGGAGGGGGTGGTAATTCAGGTAGACCCCGCCCTAGGGCCAGAGGAGGCCCGCATAACCAGGGAGACCGCGATTCCTTTCATGGTTCTCCCTACCAGCGCTCCTTATGGGAGGCCCATCTGTGCGTTTCCAGAGCCAGTCGGGGGTCGCATTTCACTATACCCAGAGGTCTGGCAAGGTATCACTCCAGGACCAATGGGTATTAAAAAT
The DNA here is from genome assembly GCF_019279795.1 of Protopterus annectens. Classification (NCBI taxonomy): domain Eukaryota; kingdom Metazoa; phylum Chordata; order Ceratodontiformes; family Protopteridae; genus Protopterus; species Protopterus annectens. The sequence continues at coordinate 495,497,100 of NC_056725.1, read as the reverse complement.
AGTTTCCAGAGGATATCGCATTCCCTTCTCCAACTCCCCCTCTGATCAAAAAAATCCCAGAAGTTCCACCCAATCAAAGGGATTCTGCAGCTTCAGAGGTTTTAAAGCTGCTAGGAAAAGGAGCCATCCAGCATGTCCCCTCAGACCAGATCAGATTAGGGACTTACTCCAGATTCTTTTTGGTGCTGAAAAGGACAGGGGACCTGAGACCCATTTTGGATCTCAGCAGATTGAACACCCATGTGAAGAAGTCCAAGTTCCGAATGGTCACGTTGCAATCTATTCTCCCATTGTTGGGAAAAGAAGTGTGGATGTGCTCCATCGACCTCAAGGATGCTTACTACCATATAAAGATGGACAGGGCATCCAGAAGTCATCTATGCTTCTGGCTGGGAGCCAGTCATTTTCAATTTCGTGCCCTGCCCTTTGGTCTCACCACAGCCCCCAGGGTGTTCACCAAATGTATGGCAGTGGTAATGACTCACTTGAGACATCAGGGATTCCAAGTGTTTCCGTACCTGGATGACTGGCTCCTTTCTGCCACCACTAGGCATCTACTACTACAAACTAGAGATGCCACTATCAAACTGTGTCAACAACTGGGCATCACTCTAAATTGGGAAAAGTCTGCCTTGTTGCCCTTGCAGTGTGTCACCTTTATAGGTGCCGAGTTAGAAACCGTGCTCATGAAGGCGTTTTTACCACTAGAAAGGATTCAAAGTTTACAACAACAGGTGTACGCATTGCTCCCTTTGAGAAGAGTGAAGGCAAGATTGGTCCTCAAATTGTTGAGGACGATGGCTGCTACAATTATGCTGGTTCCTCTGGCGAGGCTGCACATGAGGCTCCTTCAGTGGCTACTCTTCCAGTGGTCTCTACAACATCTTCCGCTTTCTCATCTTATAATAATCAGACAGGTGCAAGCAGGATCTTCACTAGTGGCTTCACACCAGCAACCTCATTACGGGAAAACCCTTCGTTCCGTCCCCCACGGATGCCTCCCAGATGGGTGGGGGCATTATCTAGGCAGGACAGTCCAAGGCACGTGGCAGGAACACGAGATGCAGCTGCATATCAATGTCCTGGAGATGAGACCAGTGCTACTAGTGTTGCAAGCACTTCAGAGCTTTCTTCCCCCTCGGGACAATTGCGATCCACTCATACGATATGTCGGTGGTATGATGTCTAAACAAACTGGGAGGAACCAAGTCATACCCCCTTTGCAGAGAGGCCATGCGAGTGTGGCAGTGAGCAGTGGCTTCCCAACATTTTCTTGTAGCAACGTACATTCCGGTGAAGTCCAATGTGATTGCTGACAGGTTGAGCAGGGCTATTCTGATGCCTCACGAGTGGTCCCTGAACAATCAGGTTGCGGTGCAGATTTTCCGCAGATGGGGTCAGCCTTGCTGCGACCTATTTGCCAAACCTCCCAATACCAAATGCAGCAGCTACTTCACCCTTATCCCTCCTCAGGGGGAGTCACCCAGGGACGCTCTAGTTCACGATTGGCCCTCCGGTCTACTGTATGCCTTCCCTCCTGTTCCTCTGCTGACAAAGGTTATTCAGAAAGCGCAATCTTTGGGAAGCAAGATGATTCTGAGTGCTCCACACTAGCCTTGTCAAATTTGGTTCCCCTTTCTCCATCCCTACCTAATGGGGACGCCCCCTGGATTCTGGACCCACAACCAGATCCGCTGACTCATATGTCAGGGCAGCTCCATCCCTCTCTTCAGACCCTCTGGTTGACAGCCTGGCTTCTCCACTTCCATCATTAGTCAGGCTTCATCATTTTTCACCGGAAGTGGTTCATATTCTGTCTTCCTCCCATAAGCCTTCCACCAGAAAAATCTATTCCAGTAAATGGAAGAGATTTTTCATATGGGCGCATGCAAGACAAATTGATCCTTATACAGTTTTGTCAGTCCTGGAGTTCCTCTCCATGCTTTTCAACCAGGGATCAGCGGCTGCAACTATTAAGGTCCAGTTGGCGGCTATTTCCACTTTTCACATCGCTGATGAGCCTAGTCTCATCGCACATAGACTTTGTAAGGCATTCCTGAAGGGCACTATGCTGCTTCGTCCTCCAGTCTTTGACCCAGTTATGCCTTGGGACTTAAATTTTGTTCTACAATGTCTCACTTCGCCCCCTTTTGAGCCTGCAGCCACTTGTGATTTAAAATATTTGACTTGGAAGACAATCTTTGTGGTAGCCATCACTTCAGCCGGACGTGTCTTGGAGCTTCAAGCCTTATCAATTAGACCACCTTACTTGATTTTTCACAAGGACAGGGTTTCTCTCAGACCAAACCCTTCCTTTCTACCGAAAGTGGCTTCAGTTAGTAATCTCAGCCAATCCATTGAACTACCTGTATTCTTTCCAGAGTTCTCTAACAGGGCAGAATTTAAATTTCATGATCTGGATGTGCACAGACAAGTTCGATTCTATTTACATAGAACGAAGGATCTTAGAAAATCGGATCAGTTGTTTGTCTCATTTTCAGAAAACAGGATTGGGTCTACCTTGTCTAGATGGATCTCCAGTTGTATTTCCTTCATTTATGCTTCAGGTGGCAGAGATTTACCATTTCGAGTGAAGGCTCACTCTACCCGATCTGTGTCTACATCTACAGCCTTTCAGGGCAGGTTATCTATGGATGATATTTGTGCTGCGGCTACATAGGCATCTCCTCACACCTTTGTTACTCACTACAAGTTAGATTTGGTGTCTAGAGGCAGGACTTCCTTTGGTTCCACAGTGCTCAGGAGTATTTTCCACTGAGCCTCCCAGGATTCAGGTGCTGGGGACGCTGTCCCATGGGTAAGAATGTAGGCGAGATTGGACTACACAACGTCAAGAAGTTATGTACTCACCATAACGTTCGATGTATGTAGTCCATCTCGCCTCACACCTCACATTCTTACTTAACCCCATCCTGGAGGACCTAGGGGTTAGGTATGGTTTCAAAATTCCTTTATGGTTGGTATGTTCTTCCTTCTCTATGTGTTAAGTGAGTGACTGAACTCGCAGCAAACTAGATCTGGGAAAAGGGAGCAGTGCAGCATGGGATACCTTCTTAGCCCAGTCAATTGAAAGACTTCGAGCTAGAGTATAACCTCGGCTCCGAACCCACGGGTAAGAATGTGAGGCGAGATGGACTTCATACATCGAATGTTATGGTGAGTACATAACTTCTTGTTTTTGTCATAAGCTGCCCGAGTGTAATTGATTATGTACGCTAGATAATAGGTATCCAATAACTGCCTTCAAACTACCACAGGTAAATAATCCACAAGTAAAAGTAATATATTATCAGGCGAATTCACAACAGGAGAGCACAAAATCCAGACTGAAAATATATTCTAAAATGGAGACTTTATTAGCAGTGAAGTGCTTTCGTCTATGCCAGCGCTAGACTTCTTCAGATGTTGTATCGAAGTATTCTTCTGCTGGTATATTATTTTTACTTCTAGATAATAGGTAGCCAGTGTGTAACTGCATAGGTAACCAAAAATCAGTCTAGTTAGACCCTGGTAGGGCTAGTGTTAATGATACCTAACTTTGAAGTCAAGCCTAGATATGTCTTCTGCTGTTGAATAAAAAGGGGAATGCATTGCAGGCATGTGCAGGACAGTTTCAGGCATTAGCTTTAACTATTAACAGGTAGCATCTTAGGCAAAAGGTTAATAAACTGTGTGGTTATGTCATCAGACCTCAGGCTTTATGTTCCGGACTCTTAGGTGAAGGGGGAGACAATAATGCTGGCTTATCACCACCTTATGGTAAGTTGGAACAACAATCACTGGACAAATCTGGGAGAAGGACTCTCATGAACAATGAGAAATCTGTTAACATTTTGTTGGGGGCTTCTGTGCAAGTTGAATTAAATGGAACAAAAGTAAACATAATTTAGACATTTGTAACGTGTGGAATAATGTGGTATTTTGGACTTAAAAACAGATGTTTGAGAAGTATACCTGTGAAGAAGAAAGAAGGCACTGAAAACACACAATTGTATACAGGAGAGGAAATAGAAAAATAAAGCAAGTAACTTTTTTGTTTAATTTCAGGAAGACATTACAGAAGAGTCCGTTGATGCTGGCTTCAAAAATATGTTCTCACAACTGGCAGGAGAGGTACACTTTTATGATTGTCTTTATGTATGCTTTTGTTGTAGAGAAAGTTTTTTGTCCTGCTGCCCAGTATGGATCACAGACTGCTTCGTGGAGCTGTGTTGCAGAGAAGTGGTTATATGCACAGGAAGTATGATTGTCACCTGTCCCATAATGACTTTGTTTCCTTACTAGGCTTTGTAGCCATTGTACTGTAGTGCTGTGCACCACAATGCCTTATATTCATAGAAGAACTGACACCATATGACCATACTTGGCTTCTATACTGCTGTCAGCTACTGCGACTACTGTAGTTGTTGAATGGCAGTATGCGTTTTTCAACTGTGTAAACTGCTAATTCTTAAACTGAATCTTTGTTGTTAGCCAGAAGTGCTCTTTGCAGCACCCACAATGTGCCTGGAACTGACTCCTCCTGCATTTCATACAGAGTTGCATACGTTGGTAGCATATGTAAATGTGACTGTAAATTTGTTTTTGTTAGGCCTGTTGCTTCTACTACTATTGGAACTCTCTGTGTATCTTTCTTCAACTGCTGTCTGCAAATCCTGGTATTTTATGACATTGTGTATCTCTGTCATAAGACACTGTAGTCACTGGGTGAAGTATGTTTAATAACTAGTGCTGCTGTTGTCTTTTTTTCCAGAACTACTACATCTGGTTTTGTTGCATCTGTTTTTTGAGCTGTTTGCAACTGGTATTAACTATGTAATATAAAAATCCATCATTCTCGGTAATTCTTTGTGGTTCCTGTTTCCAGTGCATCTCAACTACTTAGTGTTTGCACAATCTCCAGTGCAACAGCCTTGCCGCATTATTGTGCCTTTCAGTATACAGGCCGTATGCCATGAGTGCATCACATCCAGCAACAAGATGTAATTTCCATTTTTTTTTTTTTTTTTTTTTTTTTTATAGAACCTATATTTTTCTGTTCCTCCCACGTGTTCAGTGGAGTTTGCAAACCAACGTGCATGTAGTCCACTGTCCTGGACTGCCATTATTATCTTTTGGTTTCAATTCACCTGTCTTTAACCATTCCCATATCAAGTCCTGATCAGCATGAGGTTGCTGTGTTGGGATATGGTGAGGTCAGCAGGTGTGTGTGTGTGTATATGTATGTATGTGTGTGTGTGTGTGTGTGTGTGTGTGTGTGTGTGTGTGTGTGTGTGTGTGTGTGTGTATAGCCCAATGACTACAGATCTATACATGTAATCAGCTTCGAGGAAGCCCATACCTCCTTCATAGCAAGGAATATATAAACTTTTGGTATACACTGAGTTTTAAATATCATTTGATAAGCATGAAATATTTTTCTTGTTTTCCTGTCCAACCCATCCAATACCTTTTGGGCCAGTCAGTCACCCAAAACTATGAGTTAGAAAAGGAAGATCAAATTGATTTATAGCTTAGACTTTATTCCTAGATATCAAGGCAGTTTTCAGTATTAGTTATCATCTTTTTTATGTTTTATTGCAGATGTTTCCAAATATTTAAACCCTTCTTCCTGCTGAAGTACCTATGTATCACATTTCTGTCCCAGGTTGATATTTCATGGAGCTGCACCTTTCCTGCTTTCCTTTTGCACATTTATCAAGACTGAATGACATTCTTCTGAAAAAGGTTTAGCCACTTGCATTTGTGTTTTCAGTTCCTCATCTGTTGAACTATGCAGTTTTAAGTCATCCACAAAGTGTAGATGAGAAGTCTTTAAAACAAGGTTGTTTTCTGGGAGCCAAATTGTAACCATGGCCAAATCTGTTAAACAAACAGCTTAATCGGTTAAGGGCCAAACAAAAAATACCAGTGGTGACAATCGCTGGAATATTCTCCTTTGAATTTTTATCTCTGGGATATGGGATAATAATTTGCCCTTTGTCTTGGCTTAATTGCAGACTGGTTTACCACTGTTTCATAGTTGCATCTGAAGTAGTGGACTTCATTTGGTCTTCGACCTGTGGGTCTTTAGATCCGGATCTGAGATGGCTGTATCACTAGCATGTGATCCGAGCTCCAAGCTCCTCCCCTTACCCATAATGCCTCCCCTGGTCTCCTTCCTTCCGTCAGATCTTGTTTGCTGCTGAAAAGCTACGCATCATGGTCGCAGAGCTCCTAGCATTTTGTGGGTAAGTAGGCTGTTTTCTTGCAGAGTTAGTGTAGATTTTTTCCCTATCCTCTCTTTACAACCTTTACAACCTTTGTGTTGTCCATCAATTGTTTAAAAAAAAAAAATGGCTGAAACCCCCAAGCCAGTGTTTAGGAAGTGCGCAGAGTGTGGCGATAAGCTCTCCTCAGCCGATGGCCACACTCCGTGAGTAGTGTGTTTGGGCACTGCTCATTTGCTCACCTCCTGTCTTATTTGTTTGCATGGGCTTCAACCCACGGGCCTTTAAGGACAGGAGGGTTGAGCTAGTCATGAAGGGTTTACTTCCCACATCAGGGACGGCTGTCCCCACAACCTCGGCTTCGGCAACCTCCTTTACTGCAGCTTCCACCACTTCTCCTTTCCAGGCCTCTGGGACTCAAACTCCTGCCATGAGGTCTGGGGAAGGAGACAAACATAGAAAAAGGATAAGACCAGGAAGTGGTCTCAGGACCGTTCGGCTCCGGCGGGGCCTCCTGTTAAGTAAAAGACCCTCCCCCCGACCTAGTACTCCTTGGCTCCAATCACCCAGGTTCTCCCCTGTACCGGCAGTATCTAGGCCACCTAGAGCTTCCCATCATTGGCACTCCTCGGCAAGTGTCACTGGCTTCCTCTTCCCGATCCACCTGTAGCCTTAGTGAGGCAGAGATGGACAGGATGATGTGGAAGTTCATCCGAACCCAGATCCAGATGGGAGTCTTGCCAGCCCCCTCTCCCTCCGAAGTGGGGTGCGCGCATCCGTTCTTCACCCCCTATAGCTTCTTCTCCGATTTAGCCATCTGTTTTAGAGTCTTTCGATCATAGGTTCATAGGTTCATACTAGGCTATCTGCCCAAGGGCATTTATAAGCCTAGCCCAGAGTTTTGTGGCTTTCGCCACCCCTTTAGTTTGGAGGATACTATGCCCATTATTTTGCTGTGGCTCTGTCAAGCAGTGACACTGAGATAATCCCTGGGGTATATCTGCGATCTCCCATCCATTGGTCAAGATTTCTCTTGAACAAAGCCAGCGAGGTGCTCTGCCTCACATGTACCGGGATTTTGTTCCACAGCATAGGGAGTCTCTGGGTGATGAATCTGTCCCTCCAGCACGTCCTATTAATAACCGTGTCAAGGTTTAAGTCTCCCGCCCTTGTAGTTCTGAGGGATCTAGATTTTTTGAGGTGAAGCATGTTCATCAATTCTGGGTTGGACATGGCCTTGTATGTCAGGCACAGGTCACCTCTGAGCAGACGGAAAGCGACTGAATAGAGCTGGAGTTCCTTCAGTCAGGCAGCATAGGACATATTTTTGAGACCCTTTATCCTTTTGGTGAGGAATTTTTGGGGCCTTTCCAGTTGCTGCAGGTGTCGTGTCAGATACATTCCGAATGGGACATTGTACTCAATCATTGGTCTGATGAGTGATGAGTACAGGGGGACTATAACTTCCCTTGATCTAGATGTGAATCCCTTCATGATCAGGTGGGCAATGTAGAAGGTTTTCCTAACTACTTTGGCAATGTGAGTGTCAAACGAAAGGTTACTGTCAACCTGGGTCCCCAGATCCCTGATAACCTCTTCTGAGCTCAGTGGGTTGCCGCCTATATGGTAGCTAGGGGTAACCTTGTTTTTCCCAAAGGGTATGACTTTGCATTTTTTGGCGTTTAATTTTAGGCCATGGCTCTGGCACCAGTTATCTGTTTCTATAAGACCCTTCTGAAGGATATCTGTGTCAGATGTGTTCTCAACTATGGCGCCCAGTTTGCAGTCATCTGCAAATTTTGTCAGCCATAATCCTCCTGTGTTTGCTTGTACTTCTGAAAAGTAGATGCCAAACAGGAGTGGGCCCAGGACAGAGCCCTGTGGGACACCACTTGTGACAGGCTTTGAGTCTGACATGGCACCAGCAACTCTGACCCTGTGGGTTCTGTCACTTAGCCAGTTTGCAACCCATCTTGTGACGTATGGGTTTACATTTAAGCTGATGAGGTTTTCAATGATACCTGAGTGGGGTATTGTGTCGAAGGCCTTTGCCAGGTCAAGGTAGGCTGTGTGGACTGCCTTTCCCTCATCAATGGCCTTGGTGACTGTTTCGAAAAAGTCAGCCAAGTTTAAAAGGCATGATCTGCCTTTGACAAAGCCAAACTGGGTTGGATCCAAAGTCTGCAAGTCCCCTATGTCTTTATTTATGAGTTCCATTATGATCCTCTCCATAGCTTTGCAGATCAGGCTTGTCAAGCTGATGGGACGGTAATTTCCAGGGTCAGTGGAGGCACCGCCTTTGTGAAGTGGGACCACAGTTGCCGTACGCCACTCCTTAGGCACGTATCCTGAGGTGAGGCTAAGATTAAACAGCTGCCCTAACTGTGGGTTTAATTCCTCATTGAGTTCGTGGAGCACACAACCGGGGACACCATCTGGTCCCATGGATGCTGTGTTTTTTGCCTTGGAGAGAGCAGTTCTCACCTGAGCTTTTGAGATGTTTGGGGGGTTACAATCCTCTGCTACAGATATCTCACCTTTTGGGAGAAGTTTGCACTGAACCTGTCAGCCAGTATGTTGACAATGTCTGTAGGTTCAGTAATTTTTACATCATTTTGAACTAATTCTGAGCATATCTGGGAGTTTCCTCCCAGGTTTCTAACATAGCTAAAGAAGGCCTTATGATTGTCTTTTGAGTCCTTAGCGACTTTTCTCTCAAAATTTGCCTTGGATGATTTTATGAGAGCTCTTAGTTTTTTACTTATAATGATCAAAGGTGTTTTCCCTTTTAAGGATTTTGCTCTATCTTGTAGTAGCTTCCTCCTTTTGTTGTAGAGTTTGTTTATGGCTGGGGTCCACCAGACTGGACGCTTGCCTTTGGTACAAAGAGTCTTTGTTTTGTTTGGGATTGCCTGATCCATGCAGTCCTGTAGGTGCTGGTAGAAGGCATTTGTAAGTGATTCAGCGGCTTGAGTAATGGTTTCCGCAGGCTCTGGGGCCTTAAAGGAGACCACACCAGTTTTTAGAAGTGTGAAGTCAGCTTTTGAGAAGTTCTTCACTGTGGTCTTTTTTATCTCAGGTGGGGGGAGATGTGGACTTCCAGTGAGATTAGTTTATGGTCTGATCTCACCAGTGAGGGATATACTGCCGGTGTTGAACATTGTGACCCCATGTTCGTGATGATGAGATCTAGTATGTTTTCTCCTCTTGTGGGGATGGTGACTAGTTGTTCCATGGCATTTGAGTTTATGAACTCTAGGAACCTTTGGGCTAGAGTGTTGTGGCTTGAGTAGTGATCCCAGTCTATATTTGGGTAGTTGAAGTCACCTAGTATGATGGTGTTTGGAGATACATTTATCCCCTCCAGTGTTTTCAGGAAAGCTATGTGAGGTTCCTGAGATTGAGAGGGTGGCCTGTAACATGCTACAAATTGCAGAGCAGTTTTGCCTATGGTTAATTGCACCTGGATGGTCTCCGATGCATCGTGCGTTGCCACCAACCTTGAGGTGTGGGTGTCCTTGATGAATATAGACACCCCCCCTCCCTTCTTGGTGTTGTCCGGATTTTGGGGCCAGAACGCATGATATGAGGTAAAACCTGATAGTGCTGGGGTGCTCTCTGGAGCCTTGAACCAGGTTTCAGTCACAGCACAGACATCGATGTTCTCCATACTGAGAAGGGCCTCGAGTGCGTGCATCTTGAGGTTGAGACTTGTGGCATTGAGCAACATTACCCTTAGTTTTTTTCCTTTTTTGTGTACTAGGGTGGTAGGTTTAGAATTTGAGCCTTGCCTAAAAAAGGCACTATGGGGGCGGCAAGAGCCTTTGCCAATATCCGGAAGCCCAGGGGTGACAGGTGCAAGCCGTCCCTTGCGAAGCAGCGTGGCTTGTCCAGCATGTCATCCCAGGCAGACAGACATTGGATCCCCTTTGAAGGACACCAGAGTTGAAGCCAATTATTAAAGCTGATCATCTTGTCTCTGTATTGTGGCATCATTCTTGGTGAAGGTAGGATCCTGCTCAAGGTCAGGGTCATACCTGCCTGGGCTACATAATCAGAGAGCTCCTCTATGTCTCTTTTCATGTAGTCCAAGGAGGTACGTCTCAGGTCGTTCACACCAGCGTGGACAATGACAGAGTCGTACTTGTACCTGCTGTTGAGAGACCTGAGTGCTTGTGTTATGTGGCGGATTCTAGCGCCTGACAGGCAGCTTACTGTGACCTTCTCCTTACTCAATCTGGTGAGCGGGACGTCAGTGTGTCTGACTATGGAGTCACCAATGACGAGTGTCTGGCATTGTGTTTGGCCTTAAGGGCTGTGACTGTTTGGCACACTGACTATGTGGTCTGTGTGTTGACTGTGTTGTGTCCTGAGGTGGCAGTTGTTTGGATGTCTGCTTTGGTGGCCTCTGCTGTTTTGGTAGATTTTTGATCAGAACCTCCGAGTATGTCTTTGTGTATTTATGTGTATGATCTGATGTTTTGATAGCACTATGTGAGACTGGGTTTGTGGTGTGTGTGGTTACCTTCTCCTCCAGTCTGGTCTTGCCAGTCCTATGTTGAGAGAGCTCATCCTCCAGTTTGGCTATATAGTTGCATCTTTTGCATGTATTTGTGTTTGGTGGAAGAAGGAGAGGGTTGTCCGTATACATGAGACAATTGTAACATTGCCTCAATATTCCCAGATTCACCAGCTGAGCAGGAGAGGACACTAGCAACTGATCCATCGACATGCTAGAAGGAATAGACAAAGACTTTAAAAAGACTCCGGGGGATGTGGGTGATCGAAAGGGGTTTTGGCTGGTGGGGTACTATGTATAATAAAAGTGCTATATCAAAGTAAAAAAATACTTTAGGAGCAAGTGCTAGGCTTTACAGATACAGAATAGTCTACTTAAGAATCAAGTAGAGCTGAACTTTGGGTCGGGGGGGTTGGCACCGACTGTACCTTGTACCGCAACGCTGGCCATTGCCATGAGTGTGTCAGATCCGACTGGATTGGATTTGAGTTCTCTGAGCCATAGCCTTGGCATCGGATCCGAGGGGGCACTGTCGGCTACGAGTTTGTCAGAGCACAGTCTCCCCCCTTGGCATCTCGGCTCCTGCAGTCTCGGCTCTGACTCCCCAATTGGATCTGAGGGAGGCGGCTCCTTTACTTGTTTCTCAGGATGTACGCTCCTCTTTGGCATTTGACGTGGTGGAGAGGATTCTCTCAAGTGCGTCAAGACCCCTGACCATCTCGTCCTCAGACTTTGCCCCGACTCCCTCGGCTCTGGGTATGGCCTTGACCTTCCTGTCCTCTCAGGGACAGCCTGTGCTCGCTTTGCCTCAGGGAGCTGCCACTCGAGAGCAACAAAAGATTTGTGAATCCCCCATAGAAAGCCCCACTGAGGAGGCTCTTCACAAACAAACGTGCAAAAGGAGGTACCTGGACTCTGCCCCCCCCTCCCCCAGAGTCCCTCACGGATGACACTGACTTGGAGGAAGGGGAGGGTTCCCCCAGGTCACCCACCCCAACTGTGTCTCCTTTGGATTACATCATGGAACTCCTTTGTCAAAAGGGGGGGGGGTGTTCCGCCCCAAAATCTACTCCGGATGAGTTAGTGTTCCTAGAGGCATTCGGCATGGACCCATCTACCTCCTGTGTATCCCCTCCCGCGGACCCTCTTGTGGACCTTATAACATCTCAGGTATGGAAGGAACTGGACACCATGGAGCCTATTCCCAAGTGTCTAGACAAGATACTTAGTCCCTCACCAGACAGGACTAGCTTGAGTAAGGGGTCCCCAGTATACTCTATGGTGGTGGCAGCCGCCACCAAGAAAGACCTCACGCAAGAGAGCTCTATGGTCCATCCTCTTGACCGGGAGTTGAGGACTATGGACCATTTGGGGAAGCGGGTGTATGCTTCAGCAACCTTTACTATAAGGGCTCTGAATTATATGGAGCATGTTATCTGACTACAGAGTGACCTAGTCAAGGAAGTCACTGAGTCGCCTCTGGAGTCCATGTTGGCGGAGGGCAAGAAGACGTTCTCCGCATATATGGCCACTCTGAAAGCAGTAGCGAACATGTCTATGCACCTCCTTTCCCGTGCTATGGAAGGAGCTGCCAGGGCGGCCGGTTCCGAAGTTGCCATGAGGCGCCATGCCTGGCTGTAGCTTTGTCATTTCTCAGAACCCTTCAAGTCGTTGTTCGCAAATGCCCCCTAAGATGATTCTTCCCTGTTTGGGAAGTCTGTACATGATGCACTGGTCCAGAGTGAGAAGGACAGGAAGACACTATCTGCCATTGGGATCCACTTCTCCGCCCCTCAGGGATCCTTCTCTAGGAACTAGTGAGGGGCAAAGAAGATGTGGTTCTGGGAATCTTGGTTCTCCCAGGGCACTCAGGACTCATCTTCCCCCAGAGGCAGGGGGGGTTATGATAGATACCAGCCCAGAGGCAGAGGGGGTCTGAGAAACTTCGGGTCTCGAGAACCCTTCTCGGACAGGCCCGAGCAGCAGCCCCGAGGAGCTGCCCGACTGCCTGTCTCTGGAGGTAGTCAGGGGTTGTCTTTTGCTACATCCAACGGAGTGGGAGTCCGTAACAGCAGACCGTTAGGTGTTGCAAATCATATCCAGAGGTTATTCATCCTGTTCGTAGATCCATCTCTCCCACCCAAACACCTCCCAGATGTTCCACCTGTGCAAAGGGAGGTAGCAGCACTAGAAATAGACAAGCTGCTAAGAAAGCGAGTCATTCAACCTATCCCCTCAGACCAGTCCAGATTGGGCATTTTATTCCAGGTTCTTTTTAGTACCAAAGAAAACAGGGGACCTAAGACCCATTCTGGATCTTTCCACCTTGAACCTGTCAGTAGCCAAGGAGAAATTCCGGATAGTCGCCCTTCACACCATCCTGCCCTACCTGCAGGCAGAGGATTGGATGCATACTATCATATCAAGATGGACACGCGCTCCCGCACATTTCTCCGCTTCCTGTTGGGGGCCAATCACTATCAGTTCCGGGCCCTCCCCTTTGGTCTCACCACAGCCTCCAGGGTGTTCACCAAAGTGATGGTGGTTGTAGCTGCTCACCTGAGGCTTCAGGGAATTCAGGTCTTTCTGTACCTGGACAATTGGCTCCTTGCTGTCCCTACCAAGTGTCTGCTTTGCCGAGCCAGGGACTATTTCCTTGTATTTGCGAACACTCTGGACATTACTATCAACCTCAACAAATTGTTATTGACTCCAGTCCAGATGATAGACTTTATCAGAACTCGGTTGGACTCCATCCAGATGAAGGTTTACCTCACCCCGTAAAGGGTACACAATCTAAGACTTCATGTTTCTTACATTCTTCAGGCTCGGCTTCCCTCAGCGGAGACAGTTCTGCGGGCTCTAGGTTCCATGGCAGCCACAATCAGTCTTCTACCCTTTGCACGACTTCGCATGCGAGTTCTCCAGTGGATGCTAGCAGTTCAATGGTCTCTATTAGACCTACAATTGTCCCATCCAGTCCATATATCTCGAGCTTGCAGAGAATCTCTTCGCTGGTGGATTCTCTCCCCAGACCTTGTCAGGGGACGTCCCTTTCCTTTCGTTCTTTCCCAAAACCACAGTGACCACGGACGTCTCCCAACTAGGGTGGAGGGGCATTGCTAGGGAAGGACAGTCCAAGGCACGTAGTCCCCTTCCGAGACCAATTTGCATATCAACGTCCTGGAGATGAGGGTGGTTCTTCTAGTGTTGCAGGCCGTTCATGCCCATCTTCCTCTAGGGACTATTGCGATCCAGTCACACAACATGTCAGTAGTCTGGTATATCAACAAACAAGGTGGAGCCAGGTCTTACCCCCTTTGTCACGAAGCCATGAGTGTGAGAGAATGGGTGATTTCCACTGGCCATTTTCTGGTGGCAACGCACATCCCGGGATGGTCCAGCATCCTAGCGGACAGACTCAGCAGGACTATTCTCATGCCTTAAAAAGTGGTCTCTGAATCCTTCAGTAGCAGAACAGATCTTCAAGTGGGGTTGGCCTTGCTGCAATTTCTTCGCATCTCCTTCCAATGCGAAGTGCAGCGAGTTCTTCGCTCTGAACCCCCCTCAGGGGGAAGCCCCTAAGGACACACTGGTTCATGCTTGGCCTCCCAGTCTTCTCTATGCCTACCCTCCCCCCCCCATTACCTCTCATTCTGAAGTTTCTTCAGAAAGGTCGCAGGCTGGGGAGTACAGTGATCCTCATTGCCCCATTCTGGCACACCAAGTCTGGTTTCCCTACCTTTGGTCTCATCTGGTTGTTCCACTATGCGTTTTGGATCTGGTTCCGGATCTCATTTTTCATCCCTCGGGGATTCCTCACCCAGACCTGGACAGTCTGAAGCTCACCGCATGGCTGCTCCAGTTCCATTAATGATTAGGACTCCTGGTTTATCTTCTCCGGTTAAAACCATTTTGGTGGCAGTTCACAAATCTTCCATGAGGAAATTATATCGTAGCAAGTGGAAACGGTTTTCCTTATGGGCTTCTCCATGGGACTTCGATCCCTTTATGGCTCCGATCACAGCAGTTTTAGAATTTTTGGCGGGTATCTTTCATCAGGATGCTGGCTCTCCTACTGTTAAAGTCCAACTGGCTGTTATCTCTAATTTCCATGTGGGGAAAGCATGGTTTCCCTAGCCTCTTCTAGGCTTTGCAAGACCTTCCTTCATGGTACCTTTCTTTTGAGACCCCCGGTGAAAGATACTACACCTCCATGGGACCTCACCCTTGTTCTTCAGACTCTAGTGCCCCCCCCCCCCTTTGAGCCTGCAGCGTCAGTAGACCTCCAATATCTGTCTTGGAAGCCTGCCTTTTTGATGGCTATCACTTCTGCGAGGAGGGTGTCAAAACTTCAAGCTTTGTCCATCAAAGTTTCTTACATGGTTTTCCATAAGGGCAGAGTTTTCCTGAGCACTAATCCATCCTTTCTTCCCAAAGTGGCTTCCGAAACTAATATCAACGAAACTATCAATCTTTCTGTTTTCTTTCCTAATTTCCAAAACAAGAGTGAATGTAAACTACATTTGTTGCATGTACATAGGTAACTAAGATTTTATTTACACAGTGCGAAATCCTTTCACAAATCTGATCAGTTGTTTGTCTCTTATTCGAAGCCATTCTTAGGCAAATCAATTTCTAAAGTGACCATTGCTCATTGGATGTCCCAATGTATCATTTGAGCATATTCTGACAAAGGGATTATCCGTCTGGGTAAAGTAAAGGCACATTCCACCAGGTCTAGGTCTATGGCCACTTCAGTGGCTTTTTGGTCCAGGGTGTCACCTGGTGATATTTCCTCTGCGGCTACTTGGTCCTCATCTCATACCTTCATCTCACATTACAAATTATACATTGCATCCAGAAGTAAGGCATCTTTTGGCTCCACGGTGCTCCGGAATATCCTTTCATGAGGGCCACCCAAGTGTTAGTAGCTGGGGACTCTGTCTCACAGTTTGAAGACCAAATGAAGTCAGCTACTTCAGATAAAGAAGTTATGTACTCACCATAACATTCCATCTGAGAAGTTGTCCTTCATTTGTCTTCAACCATCCCCCCTCCTTCCCCCTGACGTTGTTACTATTGTCATAATCTTGTATATAGGAGGTGAACATTATAGTGGCTCTCCTTATTATGCTTGGCTTAGGGATATTGGGGAGCCGTTAGTGGTAAGGTCTGATTGGGTCGAGCTTATGTTTTGTTGAGCAGCAAATACTATCTGCGGGAAGGAAGGAGACGGGGGCATTATGGGTAGGGGAGGAGCTTGGAGTTTGGATCAGATGCTAGTGATGCGGCCGTCTCGGATCCGATTCGGATCCATAGACCTACAAGTTGAAGACAAATGAAGTACAACTACTTAGATGGAACGTTATGGTGAGAACTTCTTTTCAATGTAATTGATCAGTGTAGGGTTTATCTTGTACATATGTAAGCATTCCCTTTATCCTTCAGTGTGGGAAGCTGTTGAATGCTTTTATGTAATCTGTCCATGCCATACATTTTACAGTTTATTGTTATATTTTTTATTTAGCAAAAAATTATCCTTTGTTCCATATGACTTTCTTTTTTTGCTCTTTTGTTCTATTGCCTATTGAGTGTTTCCTAAATGACTGCAGCCTGTCCGCTTCAGTTCCGGTATATAATTTGTATATCATTGGAAGACAAGTTATTGGCCTATAATTTTTAGGATGTCTTGCAAGTTCACATTTAAGGAGTATCATTTGTTTGTTAACCAGGATGGTGTTCATTCAGGATGTGCATCTAAGTAATTCTTGCTTACAGCTAAATTTTGCTAAGATGTTAATACTTGCAGCCAAAAGATAGAGACTGTATCTGGGCCTGGGGTTTTCCATTTAGGAGCTTTTCTTAAATTTATTTCAGTTTCTCTGTTCATTAATTCATTCCATTTCATATCTCCATCATTAGAATACCTTGTTACTGCTTTTAATTTTCCTCTCCAGCCAGTTTCTTTGTTGTGTTCCGCAGGGTCTTCATGAATACTTCTCCAGAATGTGTCTATTTCTTTTTTCATGATGTTTCTTTTCCTTTTGCTTTGTTTCTATGTTCTCTATAAAACTATTTTGGGTGTTCAATGGATTGCTTATTTTGTACTTTTCCTTTATGTTTATCTGTGTATCTTCTAAATTTTTCTGCCTGTGCTATTTTTAGTTAATTTGCAGTGTTATTTGATATATTATTTTCTGTTTAGATACTGTGCATTGTTTTTGCCACGACCATCTTTGTAAGTATTTTTGACTTTGTTTCCTCTTTTATGTTCTTCTAATAGGGATACTTCTTGTCTTAATTGCTTTATAGTGTTCTCTATTCAGTGTTTCCATGGTGGCATTTCGTTTATTCCCTTCCTTTCCCTTATTGCCCTGTGGTTTTGTGGTAAGACTTTAACTGTTATTAATTTTGCTTCACTGTAATGTATCCTATTTATATTACATTACAATAATTTCTCTAACTAGTTTTTATTATTGTGTTCATCTGTTTTATCAACTGTCTAACATTTTGGGTCTTACTTGCTTTCTGTAATCTATTTCTTTCATTGATCTTAATGTGTCTATCCATGTCTATTAAATTAAGCAGCTCTTCCTTAGATAATTTATTTCATACTAAGAACACTTTCCCTGCCATCTATTTAATCTTCCTGTGGCATGTCCTCTTCAGATGTACCCTACTTCATCTGTTGCTCTGTCAAATGGGAACTCACTGGCCTATCACTGTACAATACTGCCTGCATCAGAGTTGCCACTGTTTCCTACTCCTTTCCTTACTGTGCAACTTCAACTAACTGAACTTTTGTACCAGTTTCTTAAAGATGTTTCCAGCGCTTGACCATATGGCATTTCTTCAGATGTCTCCCACTCTTCCCATTTCTCCTCATCTGTGGACTCATTGTTCCATCATAATGTGGCACTACCTGCGCTGGATTTTCTACACTAAATCCTTCACTTTACAGGTAAGCCACAATTTCTCTTTGTGGGTTTAACATCTACTTTACTAATCTTCTGTTGTACATTTTTTCTTTGCGTTATTATTTTTTGTATTGTGAAATTTTCCATAGCTTGATACCTTTGCCTGATTTGTTTGGCTTTCTGCTTTGTATAAACATGGCACCTTATCGTATCTCTTTCTTTCCCATGTCCATGTTTCTTTTTTATACCTTTCAAAATTGTCTTTGTTTTGGTCTTTATATTTGTGCACTTTCTCTGTCCGTTCTTTCTCCAGGCAGCCCAAAGTTTCTTTGTATTATTTTTCATGGATTTGTTGCATTTATGAATGCAAATTTTCATTTAAAGCTTTTGACAGTTTTTGTTGTGCAAGTATTTTTCTTTCCTCAAATCTGTCTCTCTCTCTCTCTTTCTCTCTATTAATCTTTCTGAATATCTTGTATCTGGAAATTCTGGCTTCTTGCAGAATAGTAACAATGTATAATTTCATCCTAATCCTCAATAATCCAGTCTGTTATCGTTATGGCTGTTTTTGACCTGCCAATATTTGCGGATGACTTCCTTCTACAGTGGGGGTGGGGTTGGGCATCCTCCCCCGAGGCTAACCCTGTTGTAGGTATGTTTCTGTTTTTGAGAACTCTACTCTTCTGTTTCTTTGCAGTCCTGGCAACAATGTGTACAGTAGGATTGGATACTTTTTTCACCTGGGATCTGTGCACCCAGCTGTCTTAACTTTTTAACCTTCCTCTCTCAATGATATAATCCGTATAATATACAGTCTATATATCACTGCTGTCTTGGTGAGATTTTGTGAGAACAGGGTTTACTCATGAAGACTTAAGAAGGATGAATTCAGCGTCAGCAGTCCTACTGTCCTTTACTTGCTGATTTCATCATATCTCCATTTTGACCCCTGCAGTTAAGATGTTACAGATGTTTGTAGTAGGAGTATCAGAAGTATGTATTTTTTTACAAGTGACTGACTCTTCATCTGAGCCCTCACTGTTTGCTTCCACATTTTCAGTCCTGTAAAGTCTTTTACCTTATATGTGAAAGTAATTTTAACTTGCTTCCATGAAGTGTGCCTGATTGTTCATCATCCATGACTTTTAAAGGTTGCTGTATGAGGATTGCTAGAGTAATAATGTGTGCAGTTATCTTGAGTCCTTATTGTGTACTGGAGCTTATTTTTGGTGTAAAACTTTCCACTGTCTGACGTGGGGTGCAAGTCTGACCAGCAGTTGTGGAAGCTGGATTTCTGGAGTTTTGTTTTGGCATTTGAGTGGACAGGGTACAGGAAATCCCAACCAGTTCTATTGCTTTAGTAGACACCTGAAAATCACTGGGTATTCTCAGAGTCAGCCTAAAAACTGCCATTCCTATGGTCCCTGTCCACAACAGAAAAGTTGAAGATGGTGCAGGCCATCGCCTCCTTGTACATTACATATGGCAACATGCCTAAGAAGGAGGAGGAGGAGGAGTCAGCCTGGCTTGGGATGGGTGATACAAAACTCTAGAAGTCAGGCTAGACATAAGAGCTTGACTGCAGCTCAGTTTCCACAGATCAAGACTTCAAAAGCAACACTATGGAAACATACAGTTTTTTGGTAAGTTCCTTACACAGCTGTACTTACCAAGTGTGGGCAGAAACAGAGAAATTGCCAAGCTTTCCCATTTATGGCAGATATTATCAAGAATGACATTTTTACAGCATGCAGTTACTCAGATCTCAAACAGCCAAGAAGGGTGACTTTTTGTATTGCCAATCCCAAGTGTTTTTCTTTCTCTAACTGTTTTTTTATTGACCAGATGACATAACCTTTAATAATCTTATATTATTTCTGGATCCCTTATATTTTCTCAGATTACAGCCCCCATGTCTGGCATTCCCTCAAAAGGACAGTGTGAGTACTCAGATGCTTGTCACATGAAATCAAGCATGCAGAATTGTTACAGGAAAACAGTACTTACAGAAAAAATGATATTGTGTTATGTGGTGTGGGGCCGTCCCTCTGAATCTGTCTACCTCCTCCCCTTGGTTTAGTTTTACAACAAGGGCACTGCACCTTGAATAAAAAAGCAGTAAATGAAGCTTAAAAAAAACTCTCTGGAGTTGTGAGTTTGGAAAATACTGCCACATCATGCTCATATGAAATTGAGCATATACACATGAACAGTAACTTCCTTGAGCAACAAATACTGAGCAACAGCAACTCAGGCATTTTAGTCATGAACAACAGAAAAGACCCCCCTTTATTTCCAGTTTACAACATAGATCTCAAAAAGCCTAACACTTTTCATTTCATTCTCTTTATGATGAATCTAAAGCCATAAACAGTCTTGGCAGAAGTGTTTATTCATCTGGCAGTTTAGGTCTCAGGTTTTGTCACCGGTCCAATATGTCAGGGTTCCAGCTTTCTGTTAAATTGCAAGCTTTAGAAAAAAAATGTCCACCCCTCTTTATACTAATGAATGGAAGACCTTGGAGGTGGGGGACTAACCCTGCCAATCTGCCAGCTGGCTTTCCATATGGCTTGCTGCTCTTACTTGTTATCTTACGTTGGACTAGGCTACTTCTATTCTGGATGCCCCCTTTAAGGGCATGGTTCATTTCTGGGGAACTTTCCTATGAGTTCAGTGGAGATCCCCATTAGAGGTCAAACCCCTTTCCATAGTGAAACGTATATACTCATTTTTTTGTTTTCCTCCTCCTTCAAGCCTTCCCAGTCTTTTAAGAGGAAGAAGACTTTCATGTGCCAGAAAAGGCCTTTACGGTTAGATCACATCACCTCCCTTTGAGTCTTTGTTGTTGTTTTGTAAGAGGGTTTTTTTATAACTATTTAGTCCTATAGTTCCAAAACCATGGTGATTGCATGGACTTGTTCAAAGTCAGAGTTAGAAAATGGAGAGT
The DNA here is from genome assembly GCF_019279795.1 of Protopterus annectens. Lineage (NCBI taxonomy): Eukaryota > Metazoa > Chordata > Ceratodontiformes > Protopteridae > Protopterus > Protopterus annectens. Next base: position 495,476,484 of record NC_056725.1, on the reverse strand, counting down.
GAGAGAATCAGACAATATCACAGGATGCAGCTCATTAGAAGCTCATATCCTTAACACTCCATGCCAGCTGCCAGCATGGAAGTGAGAGAGAGTGGGAGACGTTGATTTGGGAGAATCCTAATAATTGCCCAGTGCAGGCAACATCTTTAACTGTCTGTCTGTTTTAGCTGAGTTTAAAGGCTGCCTGCAATCGGCATACTTGTATGTCATGCTTTGTGCTTCTGGTTGTGCTTACTGATTGGATTGGGAGAGATGGGCCACACGGACATTCCAAGGGTTGTGCTTGCTAATAAGATTGTGGGGAGGGGGTCAAACTAAGTGACAGTAGGGAAATACTTGCTTGGCTACTTGTCTAGCCTAATGTGTGTATGTTGCTATGTATATGTAACTGTATCAGGTGCACAAGCCAGCAGCATGAGAATGAAAGAGACTGAGAGGAATGGTGTTGAGCTTGCAACAGAGGTGGAAATCTCATTGATTACCCACTACAGAAAACATCTTTACGGGTCAACCTGGTATGGTAAATGCTGCCTGTAGTTGACAGCTGTCGGGGATTTTCTGTTCTGTTATCTCCATCTCTGTACATTTTGTATCAGTTTCTCTTACATACTGGAATAGGAAAGTGAGCGTAACCCCTATGTTCCCTACCAATTGCACAGTTTGTATGTTAATCTTAACATGTATTTTAAGAAAGTTCCATTTTTCACTGGTTAAATTCATAAACCTTCAAGTTGTTCTTGCAGTCAGCATATCACTAACGAGGAACCATGCCAACACTGTCCTTAATGTGTTGTAAAGGAGCACCTTATTAAGCTTTTCCATTACTTTATCTCTGCTAGAAGAAGGAGCCATACGTAGAAACATGAGACCTTAGATCACCAAGACAAAATCACTACCGTGGAGATGCACAGATGTGCCTTATATGTGATTCCAAGTCAGTGCTCGACTAATGGAAGGAAGATAAATATTTAGAAGCCAGTTATGGGTCAAAACATCCTACTTCAAATTTTGGGATACTGATGAGGTAGTGCCAGGTTCCTTATAAATTGAGAGTTTTCTTTTAACTACTCAGGTGTTAGTCTCCTAACCATTATTAGATGATAATGAGAGACATTTGTGTGGTCCACCCACAGCATCCATCTGGGGGGGGGGGGGTTGTATCAGGAGCATGTCCTGTAAATTTATATGGCATGACCCCTAGAGTTCTCAGGTAAACATTTGCTAACTGAACTTTGCAATTTGGGAATTAATTTCTATATCCCTGCCATGCTGAGCAAGGCTCGGCTACTAGGTTTGAGTACACTCACACGGGTTAGTATGCGTAAGCTGGATCTGTGGAAAGGTAGTACAGTTTGAGATTTGGTAGGACTTTTTGTAATGAATGTGAAAATTAACCATTAGCATGATTTTGACACCAATATAGACCTCCTTTGGCCAGGCTGATTCTCCATAGTGTGGTTCCCAAGTTCCAGAACCCACTTTTCTGAAACTTAATACTCACTTGCAATTCCGTGGCTTGTTTGCCCTTTGAGTGATCCCAGACCTCCCCTTCCTGGAGATATGGCTAAGGGATGATCTCTGTCATATTAATTTTCTTGGTAGGATATGAATTCCGAAGGTGCATAGGTACGTCTGTTAGAGATTGGCAAGGATGATCTTAGCTCCCCTCCAAATTACCCCTCCTTTGGGAAAACTCGCTGGCTGATGAAAGTCTGTTGACTGTATATTGCTCCTTTGCTTCACCACAGAAATATTAATCCATTAACTGGGGTAGGAGAATTGAAAGCATTGGGCCATCACTCTTCCTCCAAGGAACCCAGGAAGGACACAGTTTTTCTGTCTTGGAATCATGTGAATTTAGGTTCTTCTCCTCACAGTAAGTTTCTTGTCCTGTATAGACTCCAGTGAAATCAATAGATGTTCTTCGTCTCACATTGCTGCAGTCATAACCTGTGGGTAGTCCGCTGTCCTCAGTCGGCCCGAATACCAAAGAGTTAGGCTGGCATCGGTCATGGGCGCCCGGAGCTGACGTCAGTACGTAGTGGTACTTAAGCGCATGACCGACACCATATCCTCAGTCTTTCTTGCCGCGTGGTCAGAAGCAGCGTTTGCAAGTGCCGTTCGGCGTTCTGAAATTTTCGATTTTCGAGTTTCAGGCCGAAGACCAAGTTGGGCTAAGTACCCCGTTGGGGAAAATTTTTGTCTTTTCTTGCCTCAGTTAATCCGGATGTCAGAAAAAGTTAATAATTGTATTTCTTGTGGGAGACAGATACCTCATAGGGACTATCATTCTCTCTGTATTCCTTGCTTGGGGCCTAAGCACGACGTAGTCGGGTGTCGCTTTTGCGCTAGATTTAATAAGCGCACCATTAAACGCAGATTAGACTGTGCTAGGTTGGTTTTCGGTAAGCGGTGTAACTACAACATGCCGTCGGATTCTCCGACGCCCGCTACCGCAAAAAAGTGAAAAGATAAATCTTTAAGGTCAAAACCGGATGAGTCGTCCGTTGCGGACGCCGGTTCTATGGAATCTACGGTTGAATCTGTGGATCCAGCCGAGGTCTCGGCTGAATCCCAGGGGGAACATTTACTGTTACAGGAGTTGGCCTCTCAGGAGTTAGGCCAGGCCGAGGGTGCTTCTCTAGTTTCTGTGGTTCCATCCTTACAAAAGGTTATTAGGCCTTCTACTTCAGTCTCTAAAGGCCCTGCTAAGGCTAGACCTGGTCTTTCTGGTACGGGCCATAGCTCTAGTTCTTCGGGCTCTGTTCCTAAAAAACATATGTTGAAAATGGCAGAGGATTTGATTACTTTGATCAGGGGTTCTATGCCCCCTCCAGAGAAGAGGCCTAGGGTGGAGACAGATTTAGAGGGTATGGAGCATTCCTCTGAGTCCTCAGCTGAGGATATTCAGGATTTTCCTCCCTATTCAGATTCGGATGCAGAGGATTCCTGTCCTTCTGCTTCTCCTCCAGAAGATTTTTCCTTTTCTGAAACCTTGCATTCCATGAGGGAGCATTTCAAGTGGGAAGGTCAGGATTTTTCGGATTCTCGTAAGAGGCTTAGGGAATTTTTGTTTTTACCACAACATAGACCTTTGGCTATTCCCCCTGTTTTAGATGTGGTTCAGGATGTTTTTTCTGAAGCTTCCCTTAATCCTGATTCTTTACCCCCTGCCCTGTCAAGCCAGACAGGTATTACAGAGTTCAGAGGCATAAATATTTGTATAAGAGTCCTAGAGCTGACCCAGAAACTATTATTCAAGGGCCTAAAGGTGTCAGGGCTTCTGTGGTTAAGAATCCAGTTCCTTTGGATAAAGATTCTAGAGCGTTGGATAGGTGGGGTAAAAAAGTGTACACCTCTTCTACGTTAGCTATGAGGGCTTTAAATTGAAAATTTCATATGCTGAAGTATCAGAACTTTCTGTTAGGTCAGTTAAAATCTAAGGTAGATGCTCTATCTGAGGGTATAGAGTGTAAGGAATTGCAGGACTTGGTTCATGCTTCTGACCAAGTTGGTAAACATTCCTTGCAGTGTGGCTTTGATGCCCTTCAGGCTTCTTCCAGGGTGGCTGCTACTGGTTCAGTTATTCGTAGACATGCCTGGCTTAAGGATCAAAATTTGTCAGAGCATGTTAAAGCTCGGATTTTGGATGCTCCTCTTCAATCTGAAGTTCTTTTTGGTTCCCCTGTGGAGTCAGTTTTGAAAAAGATGGAAGACAAAGCTAAGTCTATGCAGACGGTTAAGGAATTTTTGCAAGTGCAGCCCCCTAAGTTTAGCAGGAATTGGCCTGCAAGAGGATGGTCTTACCCTTCTTTGGATTTTCAGTCTAAGGGCAGGTCTAGACGTGGTAAGGGCAGGGCTCACGCTCAGGGTTCTTTCAGACCTAGGACTTGGAGTTCTCCTGCACAATCTTCTGGTGAGGGCAGGGGTCAGCCCTTTCGTAAACAGACCCAATGACCTGTATCTTCAGCTGCCAGATCCTTCTTTTCTGGCAGCTCCTCTAGGAGGAAAGTTGGCACTTTTCAGACAAAATTGGCATTTGGTTACCCAGGACAAATGGGTGTTGGACATAATAAATCAAGGCTACAAGTTTTATTTTCACACTTTTCCTCCTTTCAAAGGCATGCCAGATGTACCTCCTCAGCAAAGGCTGGAGGCTTAAGAACAAATTTCTTTGCTTTTACAGATGGGGGCAATCCAGGTGGTACCTCCGTCAGAAGAAGGCCTAGGGTTTTATTCTCGCCTATTCCTAGTGCCAAAGAAAGGAAACACTTGGAGGCCAATTCTGGATTTGTCCATTCTCAATACATACCTAGACACATTCCAAAGTTCAAGATGTTAACATTACAGCAACTTCTGCCTCTGCTAGGCAAAAATCACTGGATGGTAACTCTGGATCTCAAAGAGGCCTATCTTCACATTCCTATCAGGCCCAGCTGCAGGAGATTCCTGCGTTTTCGGGCTGGTACTTCTCATTATCAGTTCTCTGCATTGCCCTTTGGTTTATCTACTGCACCCAGGGTGTTCACAAAGGTTCTGGCTCCTGTAATAGCTTTCTTAAGACTGAGGGGAATACAAATTTATCCTTATCTGGACGATTGCCTGATTCTTGCTCAAGACAAAGACAAGTTACTTCAACATCTACAGTATGTAATGGCAGTTTTAAGGTGCCTAGGGTATTCTGTGAACGAAACAAAGTCCAGTCTAGTACCCTCTCAGGACATGTGCTTTCTGGGTGTGAGACTGAATACAGCCTCTCAGATGGCTTTTCTGACCCCGGACAAACAAAGAACTCTTCATCTATACTTCCAGCAATTATCAGTACTGTCCAGGCTGACTGCAAGGACAGTCCTTCAAGCCTTGGGGTTCATGGCATCTTGCATTCTGGTACTTCCCAATGCCAAACTGCATATGAGGAAGCTACAATGGTATCTCAAAAGTGTATGGACTCAACACTGCCATGATTTGGACACTGTCATTCAGATAATACCTTGCATCCAAAAGGAATTCTTGTGGTGGGCACAGGAATGTCACCTAAACAAGGGACTCTCTGTGACCCGACCAGAGGCGAGTCAGATCATAACGATGGATGCCTCAGACCTGGCTTGGGGAGCACACTTCAATGGGAAATGGATTCAAGACACGTGGCCTCCCAGACTACAGCATTTGCATATCAACATGAAGGAGATGTTAGCAGTCCAGTTTGCCCTGATGGCTTTCAAGGGCCTACTTCAACCAGGACAGGTGTTAATACGAACAGACAACACTACAGTCATGTGGTACATCAACAAGCAGGGGGGAACCCATTCTTACCCTCTTTGCAGACAAGCTATGATATTGTGGGAGACTGCTCTGAGTTTGCACATCACTCTTCAAGCACGGTTTCTGCCAGGGCACAGAACTCCTAGCAGATGTATTGAGCAGACAAATTGTGGATCCCCACGAGTGGAAATTGGATCCTCTAGTATTCAAACAGTTGACAGTGGCTTGGGGAACTCCAGACATAGATCTGTTCGCTTCCCTCTAAATTTCCAACTACCAAAATTTTGCACAAAGATGTTTCACCCAAAAGCTTGGAAAGTGGATGCTCTATCTTTCAGTTGGAACAACCTTCACGTCTATGCTTTTCCTCCTCTGCCTCTCCTTACCAAGGTACTCTTGAAAGTCAGGCGGGACAAGCCTTGCATGATTTTAATAGCACCAGATTGGCCACGACAGCACTGGTATCCTCTGCTGAGGAGTTTAATTCAGGAGCCTCTTTGGCCTTTGCCACAGCTTCCTCACTTGTTGTCCCAGTCAAGCAGTCATTTGCTCAATGTCAGGGTGCAGTCCCTGCATCTAACAGCCTGGTGAATTCTGTTTTAGAGCCTGTGGGTTCTCAACTTCCTCAACGGGTTTTGGATGTCATTTTGGAAGCCAGGTGGCCCAGCACTAGAAAGGTTTATGCTGATAAATGGAGGAGATTTTTTCTTTGGAGCACAACAAAGGACTTTGATGTCTCGGTACCTAATTTGAGTTTTACACTGCAGTACCTTACTGAATTACTAGACAAGGGTTTGTCATTTTCCTCTGTGAAGGTTCATGCTGCAGCCATTTCTGCTCACTATGATTGTGACCCTCCTTTATTTTCTCACCCTTTGTTTAAGCAATTTCTTAGAGGGGCAAAAAATATAAGACCCCCACGTAGAGCTCCTACTCCTTCCTGGGATCTCAATTTTGTGTTGGAGAAGCTTACTTTGCCTCCTTTTGAACCTGCAGCTACGTCGGAATTGAAGTTTTTGTCTTGGAAGACTGCCTTTTTGTTGGCCATTACTTCTGCTAGAAGGGTATCTGAATTGCAGGCTCTCATGGCAGTTGAACCATTTCTAATTTTCCATAAGGATAGAGTTTCCTTACGTACTAACCCTACTTTTATGCCAAAAGTTATTTCTAATGTGGCCTTGAACCAGTCTATCCATTTGCCTACCTTTTATGCTGATCCCCAAAATAAGGGGGAAAAAATCTTGCATTCTTTGGATATACACAGGCAGTTATGTTACTATTTGAGCAGAACTAAAGAGTTCAGACAGACTCAACAGTTATTTGATGTTCTTCATCTCACATTGCTGCAGTCCTTACACTTGGGTAGTCCGCTGTCCTCGGTCGGCCCGAATATCAAAGTATAAGGCTGTCAAGGCGCATTAGACTGACATCAGGACGTCAGGGTACAAATGCGCATTGCCATATCCTCAGTCTTTTTGCCACATGGTCCGATGCAGAATGAAATTTTTCAATTCGAGTTTCAGACCGAGTCAAAGTTAGAATATTTAAGTTTTTCTTGCCTCAGTGGTTTACGGATGTCAGAAAAAGTGAATAACTGTATTTCTTGTGGGAAACAGATACATAGAGATTATCATACTTTGTGTATTCCTTGTTTAGGGCCTGAGCTTGTGCTACATTTAATAAGCGCACTATTAAGAGAAGGTTAGATTGTGCCAGGTTAGTCTTGAGCGGTGCAATTATAATATGCTGTCGGATGCTCAGCCCAGGCAAGAAGAGTCGTCCGTGCGGGACGCGGTTCTTTAGAGGTGTCGGTGGAGCCGGGATTCCGGAGGTTTCTCTGGAGTCCCAGGGGAGACTTTGTTGTTGCAGGATGTGGCCTCTCAGGAGGCAGGTCAGGCTGAAGGGGCTTCTCAGGTTACTGTACTCCCCTCCCTTCCTAGGGTGGTTAGGCCCTCTCCTTCTGTTTCCAAGGCTTCTCCCAGAGGCAGGCCAGGTTTAGCTTCAGTTGGTGTCACTCCTAGTTCTTCAGGATCTGTGCCCAAGAAGCATATGCTTAAAATGGCAGAAGATTTGATTACTTTGATTAGAGGTTCTTTGCCCCCTCCTGATAAGAGACCTAGGGTGGAACCTGAGTTGGGGAGTTTTGAGCAGGCTTCGGATGTTTCAGAGTCTTCGGCTGAAGACTTGCAGGAGTATTCTCCTTATTCTGATTCTGATGTGGATTCCTTCTGCTTCTCCTCCTGAGGATTTTTCTTTTTCAGAGACTCTTCATTCCATGAGGGAGCATTTTAAGTGGGAAGGTCAGGACTTCTCTGATTCCAGGAAAAGGCTTAGGGAATTTTGTTTTACCCCAGCATAGGCCTTTGGCTATACCTCCTGTTCTGGATGTTGTGGAAGATGTGTTTGCAGAGGCTTCTCTTAATCCTGATTCTTTGCCTCCTGCTCCTGTTAAACCGGATAGGTATTACAGGGTGCCTGAAGCTCATAAGTATCTTTTTAAGAGTCCTACGGCGGACCCAGAAACTGTTAGTCAGGAGCCTAAGGGTGTTAAGGCTTCTGTTGTTAAAAATCCGGTTCCTCCAGATAAAGAGGCCAGGGCTTTGGATAGATGGGGAAAGAAAGTCTATACTTCTTCCACCCTAGCTATGAGGGCTTTGAATTGCCAGTTTCACATGTTGAAATACCAAAACTATCTACTTTCTCAATTGAAGTCTAAGGTAGATGCTCTGGAAGGTATTGAGTGTAAAGAGTTACAAGATTTAGTACATGTTTCTGAACAGGTGGGTAAGCATTCTTTGCAATGTGGTTTTGATGCTGTACAGGCCTTGTCTAGGGTGGCTGCCACTGGGTCAGTTCTTCCTGAGGGATCAGAATTTATCTGACCATGTTAAGACAAGGATTTTAGATGCTCCTTTACAATCTGATGTGTTGTTTGGTTCACCTGTTGAGGCAGTCTTAAAGAAAATGGAAGACAAGGCTAAGTCTATGCAGACTGTTAAAGATTTTGCAGGTTCAGCCTCCAAGTTTAGTAGAAATTGGCCTACCAAGGGGTGGACGTATCCTTCTTATGATTCCCAGTCTAGGGGTAGATCTAGACGTGGTAGGGGCAGAGCTCAGGGCTCTTTCAGGCCTAGAACAGGGAGTTCACCTGCACAGTCTTGGTGAGGGCAGGGGTCAGTCCTTTCGTAAACAGACCCAATGACCTACCTTTTCAGCTGCCAGAGCCTTCTCGTCTGGCAGCACCTTTGGGAGGAAGGTTGGCACTTTTCAAGGAAAATTGGAGTTTAATTACCCAAGACAGATGGGTATTGGATATCATACACCAAGGTTACAGGTTTTCTTTCCATACCTTGCCTCCTTTCAAAGGCATGCCAGACGTTCCTCCTCAGCAAAGAATAGAGGCTCACAGACAAATTTCTCTGCTACTACAAATAGGGGCCATACAGGTCCCTATGCCAGAAGTGGGCCTAGGATTTTATTCTCGCCTGTTCCTAGTACCAAAGAAGGGGAACACGTGGAGACCAATTTTGGATTTATCTATCCTCAACACTTATCTGGACATTCCCAAGTTCAAAATGTTGACGTTACAACAGCTTTTACCTCTGCTGGGCAAAGATCATTGGATGGTAACTTTGGATCTCAAAGAGGCTTACCTTCATGTTCCTATCAGACTGAGTTGCAGGAAGTATCGGACTTCTCATTATCAGTTCTCTGCATTGCCCTTTGGCTTATCTACTGCCCAGAGTGTTCACGAAAGTTCTGGCTCCAGTGATAGCTTTCTTCAGGCTAAAAGGAATACAGATCTATCCTTATTTGGACGATTGCCTGATTCTGGCTCAAGGAAGGACGAGCTTCTTCATCATTTGGAATATGTGATAGCAGTGCTAAGATGCCTGGGGTATTCTAATAAAGTCCAGTCTAGTACCCTCTCAGGACATGTGCTTTCTGGGTGTAAGACTGAATACAGCATCCCAGATGGCCTTTTGACCCCGGACAAACAAAAGAATCTTTCCCTTTACTTTCATCAATTGTCTCATCAGTCCAGGCTGACTGCAAGGACAGTCCTTCAAGCCTTGGGGTTCATGGCATCTTGTATTCTGGTGCTTCCCAATGCCAAACTGCATATGAGGAAGCTACAATGGTATCTCAAAATGTATGGACACAGCACTGCCAGGATCTGGACACTGTCATTCAGATAATACCTTGCATTCAAAAGGAGTTTTTGTGGTGGGCTCAGGAATGTCACCTAAACAAGGGACTCTCTGTGACCCGGCCAGGGCGAGTCAGATTCTAACGACAGATGCCTCAGACAAAGCTTGGGGAGCTCATCTAAATGGAAAGTGGATACAAGACAAGTGGCCTGCCAGACTACAACATCTACATATCAACTTGAAGGAGATGTTAGCAGTCCAGTTTGCATTAATAGCTTTCAAGGATTTACTTCTTCCAGGGCAGGTGTTAATTCTAACAGACAACACAACTGTCATGTGGTACATCAACAAGCAAGGGGAACACATTCTTATCCTCTATGCAGGCAAGCAATGATTTTGTGGGAGACTGCTCTCAGTTTACAGCTAAATCTTCAGGCAAGGTTTCTGCCGAGCACAGAACTCCTTAGCAGATGTGTTGAGCAGACAATTATGGATCCCCGTGGAAATTGGATCCTCATGTATTTCAGAAATTGACAGTGTCATGGGGAACTCCAGACATAGATCTGTTCGCTTCTCCACTAAACCACCAGCTGCCAAAGTTTTGCACAAAAGGTTTCATCCCACAGCTTGGAAAGTGGATGCTCTTTCTTTCAATTGGAGCAATCTTCATGTGTATGCCTTTCCACCTCTGCCTCTCCTCCCAAAGGTACTTCTAAAGGTCAGACAGGACAAGCCAAAGATGATTTTAATAGCTCCAGATTGGCCTCGACAGCACTGGTACCCATTACTGAGAAGTCTGGTGCGGAGCCTCCATGGCCTTTGCCTTGATTCCACACCTGTTGTCTCAGGAGAACAGTCATTTACTCAATGTCAAGCTTCACTCTCTTCACCTAACAGCCTGGCATATTCTGTTTTGAACCATAGAGGGTCTCAACTTCCACAGCAAGTTTTGAATGTTATTTTGGAAGCTAGAAGGCCTAGTACAAGGAAAGTGTAGATAAATGGAAGAGATTTTTATTTTGGAGTACAGCAAAGGATTTTGATGTTTCTGAGCCTAATTTAAGTGTGGCTCTTCAATATCTTACTGAGTTACTGGACAAAGGTTTGTCCTTCTCTTCTATTAAGGTTCATGCTGCAGCAATTTCGGCTCACTAGGACTGTGACCCACCATTGTTTTCTCATCCTTTGTTCAAGCATTTTCTTAGAGGGCAAAGAATATAAGACCCCACGTGAGCTCCTACTCCTGCTTGGGATCTCAATTTTGTGTTGGAGAAACTCACTCTACAACCTTTTGAGCCTGCAGCTACTACCGAGTTGAAATATTTATCATGGAAGACTGCTTTTTTGTTGGCCATTACCTCTGCAAGAAAGGTTTCTGAATTGCAGGCCCTTATGGCGGTTGAGCCTTTCTTAATTTTCCATAAGGATAGGGTATCTTTCACTAATCCTTCCTCTATGCCTAAAGTGGTTTCTAGTGTGGCTTTAAACCAAACTATTCATTTGCCTACTTTTTATGCAAATCCCCAAAATAAAGGGGAAAAGATTTTGCACACTTTAGATGTACACAGGCAGTTGCGATATTATTTGAGCAGAACTAAAGGGTTCAGGCAGTCTCAGCAGTTATTTGTTTCTTTTGCTTTGAGTTCTCAGGGCAAGCCTGTGTCAAAACAAACTATTTCTAAGTGGATTGGGTTTTGCATTGCTTTCTGTTATTCCCATCATGGCAAAGAGATTCCAGCTGGGATTAGGCCTCATTCCACTAGGGCTACTGCCACTTACAGCTTTTTAAGGGGTGGCAACTAAAGATATTTTGGAGGCAGCTACTTGGAGTTCAGTGCATACTTTCTCTAAGCATTATCACCTTCCACTTTACTCTAAATCTAGGGCTGGTTTTGCCACTGCTATTTTACAGGGCATTTTGGCAGCTCCTGCTTCTTTATAGTCTTGCCATCCTCCCTTACCTCTGCTTTGGCATTCTGACTGCAGCAATGTGAGATGAAGAACATAGTACAGTTTTGTACCTACCATAAATGTAGATGTTCGAAGATCCACATTGCTGCAGTCCAATTTACCCCTCTGTAGTTAGAGGCGGTTGTGTGGGTTGTACTGTAAATATTGTGTATATTGTATATCTTGTACATATTATTAGTGCAAGGGTGGTTGGTTGGTTGCTGTCTTTTGGTTTTGACCTTTCTTTTAGGGTCTTCTGACATCTGGGGCAAGAAAAGACTGAGGATATGACGTCGGTCATGCGCATTTGTACCCTGACGTCCTGATGTCAGTCTTGATATTCGGACAGCGGACTACCCAAGTGTAAGGACTGCAGCAATGTGGATCTTCGAACATCTACATTTATGGTAGGTACAAAACTGTACTTTTCTTTTGCTTTGAGTTCACAAGGGAAAGCTGTTTCTAAGCAGACTATTTCAAAGTGGATTGCTAATTGTATTGCCTTTTGTTATTCTCATCATGGGAAGAATGTTCCTGCTGGGATTAGACCTCATTCCACTAGGGCTACTGCCACATCTACTGCTTTTTTGAGGGGTGTAGCTACTAAGGATATTTTGGAAGCAGCTACTTGGAGTTCAGTTCACACTTTTACTAAGCATTACCATCTCCCTCTTTATTCCAAGTCCAGGGCTGGGTTTGCCACTGCAGTCTTACAGGGCATGTTAGCAGCCCCTAATGCTTTTTAGTTTGCCAGCCTCCCTTTTCCTTTGCTTTGGGATTCTACCCACAGGTTATGACTGCAGCAATGTGAGACGAAGAACATAGTACAGTTTTGTACCTACCATAAATGTAGATGTTCGAGGATCCACATTGCTGCAGTCCTATTTTCCCTCCCTCCTTCCCCTCTATGGTTTGGGGTTGTTGTTGTTGTGGTTGTTGTTGTTATTGTTCCTTAGGGATTATTGTTACTTTCTCCTTTGTGGCTCTGGCCTTTCCTTTTTTAAGGCCTTCTGACATCTGGGGCAAGAAAGACTGAGGATATGGCGGTCATGCGCTTAAGTACCACTACGCGGGCGCTCATGACCGACGCCAGCCTAACTCTTTGGTATTCGGGCCGACCGAGGACAGCGGACTACCCACAGGTTATGACTGCAGCAATGTGGATCCTCGAACATCTACATTTATGGTAGGTACAAAACTGTACTGCACCCTTACCAAACTTCTCAGAGCTCATTAGTGTATGATATTTTCTGTTCAGTGTTACCAGCTGTAAATTTGACTGTGTTGGTGCTGTAGCCAGGATTACAGTTTTACTTAAGTGACTTCTAAATATTGCGTGGTTTAGCTGTCTTTCTACAAAGATGGAGTGAGGTAGGCCATTATGGAAAACCTGCAGACATCACAGGATATTGTCTCACTGTAGAGACTCTGTTATACTTGTCTGACTTCCCCCCTTGTTTTAGCCTCCACCTTCATTTTTCTAACAAAAAGCTACATCCTTTTATGTTGTGTATCCACAAATATCAGGCAGCACTGGTGTTCTAACAGAATGGTGATAGTACAGCATTGGTAGTCTTAAGTGCACTACAGGACCACCCATGTTAGGCCAGTTCTCAGTTTGCTTCAGGTTGGAACACTATCACCTCTGATCTCAAGGTTGTAGACACGGTGAAGGATGGTCAAATCATGGTGGTATTAGGGCTTCACTGTCCTCTGAAAGAGATCCATTTGTGTCACTGGAGCCATATAAGGTCTCTCCATCCATTGGAGAATAGAGTTTTACTCCTACCTTTTCCTTTTCATCAGAGGATGGGAAATGTCTGTCCTGTCCTGGACTTCATAAATTTTAGTAGCCACATCCAGTTCTTCTCTATTTGGTCTTGCCTGTGCTGCAGCAGCAAACTTGGATTGCATTGCTGAACATGATGGACATATTTTGACAGATCAGTCTCAGGAGTCAGCTTTGGTTATTGTTTTTCTCTAGATGGGCTTCACTTTCAGTATAAGGTATGGCTATTTGTGACTCCTCTGTGCATTTGTTTTAGCTAATGTTCTAGCTATTGTAGCAGAAACCTTGCAAGACAATGAATTTATTGTGTTCTTTTCCTTGCCACTGTCTTGTAACAAGGCTTCCTGGTAATATCCCTGGCTTTTCCTGTCATGTAATAGCAGGCTATAGGTCTCCATAAACTGGGGAATGTTCCCTATGGTCCCAGCACAGAAGATTGCCTTCATTTTTGCAGAGTGAGTCCTTAATTACTAGTCAGTTCCTGCCTATTGAGAGTTCAAAAAGTCATAACTGTTACAGCCTAGGTATGGTCACAGCAGTGGTTCCAAGGTCAAATGCTTTTGCTCCTCTTGGGCATTACGATGGTTGTAAATGTTATGATTTCTTGGCTTACTTGAGCATCCAGATGCTGCAGTGTACTATGAAGTCATTGGTTACAAAGCTTTTATAATTTGGGGGATCTTTTATTGCTGTCCGACCTTGTACCAGTTGTAATCCAGACTAGTGAGTGGATTCACATGGTGGGTCTTCCTTTTCTATAGCCAGATAAATTGCAGGTGTATTGATGGATGTTTTGCTTGTGGGTTGAAATGCTGTCCTGGATTCTTACTTTGCTCAACGAAAGAGAAGCCCTTCCAATGAAAAATGAAGATGCATTAACCATGTAGAGCAACAGGGCACAGCTCTTCACCCTTATTGATTGAGAACAAAGTGCCCTCCTGCTGTGGCCATATATAATTGGGCACATGAATCACGCCCTCACATTCCATCCATGTACAAAAGTAGAGTAGATCTGCCAGTGACCCATAAAAGGGAGTGATTGCTTTACTAGCCATTCATATTTTGGGAGAAGTGAATATGTCGGTGAACTTCTTCAGCTGCAGTTTCAGATGGCACTGGATCTGAGGATAAGAGAAACTCCATCTGGTCAGGGTGTTCTGAGAGTGCATACAACATCAACTAGTTTGCCATATTGGAGAATGCTGACGGCCCACCTTCTTGATGCTACAGGGCAGGATAGGAGTTGAAGGTTCATCATCTATTTCAAGGCAGAGAAAATTCACTTACGTCTTCAACTGATTCCATGTCCCATTGTGTAATTCAGAAAAGGGCAACACTTATCCCTAAGGCTCTTAGGTCATTGGCAGTACAGGGATGTTACCTTGCTAAGGACAAAAATTGGCTGCACCTCTACCTTTTTTCTCTCTTTCCTATTACACGCCTATATAAACATATATATATATATATATATATATATATATATATATATATATATATATATATGGGTCTACTTCACTACACCGACACTCCACAAAGCTAACACCCAAAACACCGAGACCAAAAGACTGATGACGCAGATGATCGACAAGGTGAAATCCAGACAGCCGAAACATCGACATGGGCAATGTGTGAGCGCGACTCGGTAAGTGTGTGATAGTGAGGGATTTAGGGTTAGGGAGTGGACAGGTAAGTGTGCGATAGTGAGGGATTTAGGGTTAGGGTGCGGGAAAGGTGAGTGTGCGGTAATGTCGGAGTTAGGGTGCGGGTAAGGTAAGTGTGTGATAGTGACGGACTGTAGTTTTAGGGGCGGGTTAAGTGAGTTAGGGTTAGGGTGCGGGTAGGGTAAGTGTGCGGTAGTGTCGGACCTTAGGGTTTGGGTTAAGGTTAGTGCATATATAGTTGTGTGTAATGTGTAGTTTACATTTTGTGTGTTGGTGTTTTGGGTGTCGGTGTTATGGTGTTCGGTTTTGTGAGATGTCGGTATTGTGTGTTTTTAGTTCTTTTGGTCTGGGTGTTTTGGGTGTCGGCTTTGTAGCATGTTGGTGTAGTGAAGTAGATCTATATATATATATGGTTCTATATATATATATATATATATATATATATATATATATATATACTTTCTAATCCCGAAATGTCAAATTTCGAGATCATAAAGCCGAAACCTGACAATCTCGAAACCCCAGAAGCGCGAATTTTAAAATCGCGAACACTGCACTAACCATACACCACACACACACACACACACACACACAGCTTCCCCCAACACACAAGCACTCAAACCTACACTACATATAAGCAGGAGGGCAAGCCACCCTGCACCCCCCATACTCCCCCTACTTAAATATACTAACTCCACAGTCGCACTACACAGACAAACACACACAAACACCACCATACAAGCTACATTCCCCTCACACACACAGATCTCAGTAAGCAAACACACTGACACACACTAAAGCCCCTAACCAATACCCTTAACCATAAATACTTACCTGAACTTCCAGCTATCCCTTCACACAGCACAACACCAGAAGTGCTACTTCAAAATCTCCCTACTTCGGGATTTTGAAATTTTAATTTCGGGATTATAAAGTGTTCCTGTATATATATATACATATCGTCTTACTGTTATACTTGTGTGTCAGTATCCCCATCTGACTGGTTGCATTTGACATGGATCAGCCAACGAGCTGGTGGAAAGTTCCAGATGCAGATTTCCTAATGCAGTATTTTAATTCAAGTCACTTAATTTCATACTTATGATTTGAGCAGTCATCACTGTCCACATTTCTCATCTGTCCTAGACATTGCATAGAAAGGCTGGCTACAGTTTTACATGTTTAATCACAAAAAAGAGGGTTTCGCTAATAAAACAATGCAGTTGAATGCAGAGTGAAGTACATTTTACCGTGTATACTGGGACTCAGTGTTTCAAAATACATTGCTGTGATTATTTGTGTGTGTCTTTGTATATGTATGTACACTGGTCTACTTTGTTTCACAGAATGGCATTTCGTCGAACTTTCATTTCACTGAAAGTTCATTACATCGACAAGCATTTACCCCCTTCCCCAATGTTGTGCGACCCTGGAGTTGATATATATAGTTGGGGGTGGGGGGGCACAACCCCCCACATTGGGGGGTGCGGGGGGCAAAGCCCCCCACCTAAAATGCTTGTCGATGTAATGAGCTTTCAGTGAAATGAAAGTTCGACGAAATGCCATTCTGTGAAACAAAGTAGACCCATGTACACACAGATACCCTGGCAATAGTCTGCAAACTTACGGCAAGAACACATTTTTGCAATTCTTTCTCTGCTCTGTGCTTTGTCAACAGTGTTTATTAATTCAACTAGTTGTTGCTTTTTCAGCCACTGTCAGTCAGTTTTACTAATGCCTGTTCATTCTTTGTCAGCTCCATTAGTTTGTGTATCCTAGCAACATTAATAACTTGGTAACTGCTGCAGGCTTACCTACCATTTATCCAGTGTTGTTTTTTCCATCCACCTCAACAGTTGGGTCTGTCAGATCCAAATATATCTATGCTTGAAACTTCATACAAGTCTTCCTGCTCCAAGGCTCAGACTCATCCCTTTCCCACAATGCACAGCCACCTTGCCAGCTCTTTAGATCTTGTTGGCTGTTTTGCAAGCAAGATGTGGTCTCTGGTACTAAGAATACTTTCCAGAAGTTACTTTATCCCGTTTGTTTCTCCTCCCAATTTGGGTTTAAAGACTCTTCCAGAAGTTCCACCACCTCAGCAAAGAGCAGCAGGTCTAGAGATTTCAAAGCTGTTGAAACAAAGCAAGTCATTCAGGACATCCCAGACCAGAGAGGGTCTGGAGTCTATTTAAGATTCTTTTTTCATTCCAAACAAGAACAGGGATCTTAGATCAGTCTTGTACCTAAGCAGGTTGAACACCTTTGTAAAACAAATGTCATTTCACATGATCACATTGCAGTCCATATAGTCTGTGCAGAGGAAGGATGATTGGATGTGCTCAGTGGACTTCCAGGGCACCTACTTTCACATCAAAATATTCAGGCAGCCAAGTACCTACACTTCCATTTCATTACAAATTCTGAGCACTGCCATTTGGTCTCACCACAGCCCCCATTCCCCCCTCCCAGGTGTTCACCTAGTGCATAGCAGTGGTAGTTGCACGATTCAGGTTGCACAGGTTCCAAGTGTTCCCGTTATCTACATGACTAGCTCATAAATGGCCACCTCAAAGGACTCCTTTATTTTAGCTAAAGATACCTTACTCCACCTGTTCTCGTCCCTGGAGATCACTGTCGACTGGAAAAAATCCACAGTGGGCCCAGTTCAGGAAATGCATATAGCGCCACCTGAACACTATCATTCAGACAAAAAAGCTTCCGTTATCCAGGCTGCCATCCCTGCAACTGCAGGCATCTCACGAGTTTCTACACCAATGCACTCTGCTTTCTCAGATCCATAACAGTATGTATCACCCTCATCCCTCGTGCGAGCTTCTACATGAGGACACTGGAAACTGTCAGTCAAGTGATCAGGTAGATCATCAGTAGTAGATTACCTGATCAGGCTCATCCAGACTTGCCAATGCCATGTTCAAGTAATGCATAAAATTTCCCCTCTAGTTCTTGTTGGTCATCCCTTCATTTTTTCATTCTCTACATACCACAGACTATGGATACCTCCCTTCTGGGGTGGTTGTAGAGAGGTAGGGGTATTTCAAAGGGAAAATAGTCCAGAGCACCTGCTTCCAAACTGAGGCCAAACTTCAATATCCGGGGGGTGCAGGTAGTCCTCTTAGTATAGTAGTCCTTTCAGGATTGCCTCCCCAAGGGCATCTTCACTGTCCAGATGAACAATGTTGGTCATCTGGTATCAGGAAACAAGGTGGAACCCATTCCTATCCACTATACTGGGAGGCCATGAGGTTTGGCAGTGGGCAATGTCTTCCCAGCACTTTCTTCTGGAAATGCACATTGAGAAATTCAGTATTCTTGTGGACACATTGAGCAGGTCCATTTTTCTGCAGCACAAGTGGTTTCTGTACCCTGCTGCAGTCTGTTTGCAGGTCTGTCCAGCACCAAGTGCAGCATTTTTTTGCCCTGATCCCAGAAGAGGGGCAGTCACTGAGGAGGTCCATACTTGGACCCTGGGATGCATTTATGCTTATCCGCCAACCCTGCTTATAATCAAATTTCTTCAGAAAGTGTTCCGGTGCAAGGCAGTGATTCTCCTGTCCCTTTTGGTCACCTCAGGTTTGATTTCCCTTCTTTTGGCCTCATCTAGATCACCTTGCTTTTGTTCTGGCAGGATGTCCTTCAAGGATGCATCTGCAGTCATAACATATGGGTTGTCCTGCCTCAGGCAGCCCTTCGGTCGGCCGGATTCCAAAGTCTGGGTCTGGCCTCGGCTGATGTTGCATCTTCCCCGACGTCAGAGCTGCTGGGGTATAAAGGCATCAGCCGACGCCATTTTCCTCAGTCTTTCTTGCTGCACGGTGCCCGAAGCAGAAGCTGTTCGCAAGTGCCGGTCGGTCAGATCCAGAGATTCAGCTACCGAAGACTTCTAAAAAGCTAAGTACCCCGTTGGGGACTCTTTCTTGCCTCAGCCGATGTCAGACAAAGTAAATAATTGTTTAACTTGTGGGAAACAAATACCTTATAAGGATTTCCATTCCTACTGCCTTCCTTGCTTAGGCCCAGACCACGACGTATCAGCTTGTTTAGCCTGTGCCTCCTTCAACCGACGGACTCTTAGACGTCGGTCGGAGTTTGCAGAAGAGTTTTTTGGATCCGCTTTTGCATATAAAATGCCGTCGGAGACTCCGACTACACATTTAGCCAAAAAACGCAAGGAAAAAGACCGACACTCACGGCCCGCGGTTTCGGATGAAACCACGGTTAGGCCTACCGCGAGTGTCTCGGTTTCGGCTGAAACCGAGGCCTCGGTTCTACCTTCTGCCGAAATCATACCTCCGACAACCGAGGCCAGCGAGGCCCCGGCCGAGTCAGCTACAGAAATCCCTACCGAAGATGCAAGCGCACAAGAATTGTCCGACACCATCCCTTTGGACATTTCCACTCCTGCACGTGGGGCAGCTAGGCCCCCTGCTTCTATGTCTATTAAGGCTTTCTCCAGGGCTAAAGCAGCTAAAATTACAAAAGCTTTACCTGCAAAATCAACTTCCCAGAGACCTTCCTCAAGTTCCCAGATTCTCAGTCTTGCTGAGGACCTTATATCTCTGATTAGGGGTTCCCAACCTCACCCAGACAGGGCCTCCCAACCTCCTCCAGACAAAAGGCCCAGGACTGAACCCCCTGAACCTCTCTCCTCTGACTACTCCTCGGATGGATCTGATTTGTCAGACCATCAGGAAGGGCCATACTCACCTTATGAGGATTCTGATGCAGAAGACTCTATCCCTTCTGCTTCCCCTCCATAGGAATTTTCCTTTGGGGAAACTTTACACTCTATGAGGGAACACTTTCAATGGCAGGGTCTGGATTTCTCTGATTCTAGAAAAAGACTAAGGACTTTCTTACACTTGCCACAGCATAGGCCTTTAGCCATACCACCTGTGCTAACTGTAGTTGATGATGCATATAATGATGTCAGTTCTGCCCCTGGCTCACTTCCCCCGGCCCCTGCCAAACCTGACAGATACTACAGGGTTCCGGATTCCAACTTCCACTTGTATAAAGCCCATGCTGCAGACCCAGACACTATTTCTCAGGGCCCGAAAGGTGTTGCAGCTGCCACTGCCAAGAACCCACTACCCTCTGAAAGGGAGTCAAGAGCATTAGAGAGATGGGGAAAAAAGGTTTACACATCTGCTACTCTTTCTGCCAGGGCTTTAAACTGTCAATTCCATATGATACAGTACCAGGAATATTTGTTAGATCAGCTGAATAAAAAGCTTTCTTCTCCTGAACCTTTAGACCGTAAGGCCCTTCAGGATTTGGTACACAATTCTCAGCAGGTCAGTAATCATTTCTTAAAATGTGGCTATGATGCACTGGAAGCTTCATTTAGATCAGCTATGACTGGGGCAGTAATTCGTAGACATGCCTGGCTAAAAGAGCAATCCTTGCCGGACCATGTCAAGGCTAAACTCCTAGATGCTCCAATGGAGAAACAAAGTTTATTTGGCTCCCCTGCACAGGAGATTCTAAAGAAAGTGGAAGAAAAAGCAAAATCTGTGCAAACAGTTAAGGATTTTCTGCAGGTCCAACCTCCGAGATTCAGCAGAAACTGGCCTTCAAAGAATTGGTCCTTTCCAGACACCTCCAAAGCACAGAGGGGCAGGAATAGACGCCCAAGAGGCAGAGGTCAATCAAAGGGTGCCTACAGGGTCGCCAGTGGCAACCTGCCAACCAGAGGAGTACTGCCACAGCTGCAACTACAACCACTTCCACAGGACAAACACAATGACTTGACTCTGATTCCGCCTACAAGGGAACAACTGGAAGCACCCTTGGGCGGAAAATTGGCTTTATTCTCAAAAAACTGGCATTGCATTACAAAAGACAAATGGACATTGCAAACAATAGACAAAGGATACAGGTTTCATTTCCACACTTTACCAAGAAGGAGCGGAATGCCAAACCTTCCACCAAATCAGAAGCCAGAGGCTTTAAGACAAATCAACAATTTACTTCAGATGAAAGCAATAGAAAGGGTACCTTCTATGGAACAAGGTCAAGGATTTTACTCCAGACTATTCCTTGTACCAAGAAAAGAAACCCAATGGAGGCCTATTCTCGACTTGTCCGCACTAAACACATATCTCATTGTGCCAAAATTCAAAATGCTGACCCTACAGCAACTTCTTCCCATGTTGGGCAAGGAGTCTTGGCTGGTGACTCTAGATCTCAAGGAGGCATACCTGCACGTCCCTATACGACCAGATTGCAGAAGACACCTCAGATTTCTTGCAGGATCAGAGCATTATCAATTCTCAGCATTGCCCTTTGGATTATCTACTGCGCCCAGAGTATTCACGAAATGCCTGGCATCAGTAATTGCACATTGCAGGCTTCAGGGAATTCAAATCTACCCTTACCTGGACGACTGCCTAATACAAGCGGAGAACAGGACAAGACTTATAAAGGATTTGGCCTATGTCATACACCTGTTACAGGCCTTGGGATACACAGTCAACATCCAGAAGTCAAGACTAGTGCCATCCCAAAGAATAACCTTTTTGGGTGCAGATCTGGACACAATAACTCAGATGGCTTTTCTCACAGAAGAAAAACAAAAGCAACTCCCTGTCTACTTCATGGCTTTGACAAGACAAACTCAGCTCACTGCAAGGAAAGTCCTGCAGGCCCTGGATTACATGGCATCTTGCATAATCTTGATCCCACATGCCAGGCTGCATATGAGGAAATTACAATGGTACCTAAGGAATGTATGGTCTCAACACAGGCACAGTCTAGAAACCATGATTCCAATCATTCCATGCCTGAAAAAGGAATTCCTGTGGTGGGCTCAGGCCTGCCAGTCCAACAGAGGGTTGCCTTTCAACAAACCACAACCAAGGCAGACCATCACCACGGACGCCTCAGACCTAGGATGGGGAGCACACATGGAAGACAAGTGCATCCAAGGCCTATGGACTCAAGACCAGCTGAATTTGCACATAAACCTAAAGGAGATGCTGGCAGTGAAACATGCAATCGAGGCATTCAAATCATTCCTCCAGCAAGGTCATCTGCTGATAAGGACAGACAATACCACAGTCATGTGTTACAACAAGCAGGGAGGCACACATTCCTACCCTCTATGCCGGATGGCAATGGACCTGTGGAACCTAGCCCTGAATCTCAACATCCAACTGCAGGCCAAATTCATACCAGGAAAAGAGAATTCACTAGCAGACAGCTTAAGCAGAACTACCACGGATGCTCACGAATGGATGCTGCATCCAGACATCTTCAAAATCATAACAAACAAATGGGGAATGCCAGAGATAGACCTGTTCGCCTCCCCACTCAACAACCAACTAACGAAATTCTGCTCGAGAGTGTACCACCCACAAGCCTGGAAGGTGGACTCCCTCTCTTTCAACTGGAATGCCCTAACAGTGTATGCTTTTCCACCACTCCCATTGATGTACAGAGTACTACTGAAGATCAGAGAGGAACAGCCAAAGGTGATACTGATAGCTCCAGACTGGCCAAGACAGCACTGGTATCCGCTACTGAGAAGCATGTCTCGGACGAACTCATGGCCTCTACCCCTATGGCCTCTACTTCTAACGCAGAACAACTTCAAGACACTGCATCCAAACTTGAAAACACTGCAGCTGACTGCCTGGAAAATTGCCTAAAACAAAACCAAACTGTCTTATCTCAGAGGGTCAAGGACATAATCCTGGAGGCTCGTAGACCCTCCACAAGAAAGACATACTCAGCTAAATGGAAGAGATTCCTCATTTGGAGCGCTATCAAAGGGTACAAATGTCACACTGGCAAACCTAGCACACATCCTAGAATACTTAGCAGAACTATTCCACAATGGCCTGTCCTATTCCTCCATTAAGATTCATGCTTCAGCAATTTCGGCAGAATACAACATGGATCCTCCTATCTTCTCTCACCCTCTCCTCAGACAATTTTTTAAGAGGGATCAAAAATGTAAAACCTCCAAGGAAACCCCCTCTTCCTGCATGGGATCTCAATTTTGTGCTGGAAAATTTAACACTACCCCCTTTTGAACCAGCAGCATCAGCAGACTTACAGTTCTTGTCTTGGAAAACTGCTTTCCTTCTAGCAATCACTTTAGCAAGAAGAGTATCCGAGTTACAGGCACTGATGGCAGTGCAGCCTTTCCTTATTTTTCACCAGGACATAGTGTCTCTGAGAACCAATCCTACTTTCATGCCAAAGGTGGTATCCAGGGTATCCTTGAACCAAGCTATTCATTTGCCTACGTTCTTCCCTAACCCACAGAACAGGGGGGAAAAACTACTGCACACCTTGGATGTACACAGACAACTACGCTACTATCTGGACAGAACTAAAACCAGCAGAAAAACTGACCAACTTCTGGTAGCATATGCAACTGGAGTGCAAGGAAAAGCAATTTCCAAACAGACAATCTCTAAATGGAAAGGAAATTGCATTTGTTTCTGCTACTCTTTTCATGGAAAGACAGCTCCTGAAAATATCAGGCGTCACTCCACAAGAGCCACAGCCACCACTACAGCTTTCCTACGAGGGGTGGCTACCAAGGACATTTTAGAAGCTGCTACATGGAGCTCCATGCATACATTTGCCAAGCATTACAATCTACCTTTATACTCCAGATCCCGAGCAGATTTTGCAACTGCAGTTTTACAGGGGATCATAACTACACCATCCTTATCTTAGTACCTCCTCCCCCAGTTTGGCTATGGTATTCTACCCATATGTTATGACTGCAGATGCATCCTTGAAGGACATAGTACAGTTTTGTACCTACCATAAATGTAGATGTCCGATAGGTATGCATCTGCAGTCAGGATTACCCACCCCTTCCCTCTGTGGTATTCCTAGGGTGCTTACCCCTCTTTCAGCTAGCTGGGGGAATCTATTATGGTGTATTTGTTTGTATGTATATATATATATATATATATATATATATATATATATATATATATATATATTGTTTTATTCTGTTTGGAATTTTCAACTTTTATCCAAATTTAGCCTTCCTAGAGGGCACCTGGCATCTGGGGCAAGAAACACTGAGGAAAATGCCATCGGCTGATGCCTTTATACCCCAGCAGCTCTGACGTCGGGGAAGATGCGACATCAGCCGAGGCCAGACCCAGACTTTGGAATCCGGCCGACCGAAGGGCTGCCTGAGGCAGGACAACCCATATGTTATGACTGCAGATGCATACCTATCGGACATCTACATTTATGGTAGGTACAAAACTGTACTTTTCCACTGGACATCAAATCCCTGAATCTGACCTTTTGGTTTCTACACTTCCGTTGATGGCCCAAAGTTCCAGGCTTTCTCCAATGTTGTTCACATTATTGTCTTCTCTTAGAAACCCTAAAGTAGGAAAGCTCACAGAAGTGAGTGGAAAAGGTTTTTGATTTGGGCTTGCTCCAAAGGATTAGATCGTTTCTTAGCTCCACTTCCCCCGATTGTTTTTGTGGGCCTCTTTCATTAAGGTGCCATCTCCACTATTAAGGTCCATTTGGCTGCTGTTTCTAATTTTCATATGGGTTGGCATCATACACCGATTGCTTCTCTCAGACTATGGAAAGCCTTTTTGAGAGGTGCTTTTTTGTTACATTCACCTTTGAGAGATCCTGTACCTCTCTGGGATATTACCATGCTGCATCAGGACCGCACTCTTCCCCGTTTTGTACTTGCTGTTACAGCTGACTTGAAGTTTTTATCTTGAAAAATGCTTTTACATCTGCCAGGCGGATTTCTGAGTGGCAAGCACTGTTGTGCAAGCCTGAAAAGCTTAAATATTCCCAAGATCAGGGGTTTCTCTTAGAACTAATTCAGATTTTCTTTCTAAGCTGGCATCTGTTTCTGCCTTGAACCAGACCTTATGTCTGCTGTTTTCTTCTTTGGTTATTCTAACAAAGGGGAATATCAATTACATTCTCTGGATAGTCAGTCATTTATTTACGCTTTTATTTACATTGTACGAAAGACCTTTGGAAGTCTTACCAGGTTTTTGTCTCCTTCTGTAAGTCAAAGTTGGGCACCAGGGTTTCTAACGTTAGTATGTCTAGGTGGCTTTCTGAAATAGTCTTTATAAGCCAAATATGTTGTCTTTGCCCTCGAAACTGAAGGCTTCCTTCACTATAGTGATTGCTGCCTCTACGGCTTCCTTCAACAATGTCCCTATTGATGATATTTGTGTTACATGGTCTGTAGTTCATAGATTCATAGACTGTTACTAGGCTAACAACCTGGGGTGCCTTTCTACGTCTAGCCAAGTTTTACCAAAAGAAGAATAATGTCCTGCATCCAAATAGGACATTGAAGGCCAGGCATTTATAAGCTATCTCTGTCCATAAGAGACATGGGTGCCAAACCCATTGTAAATTTCTTATTCCCCATCCACTTGTCTAGGTTGTGCTTAAATTGGGCAATAGACAAACTCAACTTCACATGGATGGGCAGTCTCTGGGATATATAGCTGTCTCTCCAGTGTGTTCTGTTTAAGTCACAGAAAAATTCAGGTCACTAGACCTTTTTCTGTGGTACTCTTTGACTTACAGATATATAGGAGATTCGTAAGTGTGGTGTTTGTGGATGAGTGACTAGTAGAGGGAAAGGGCTTTAAGACACTCTTCATAAGGCAGGTTTGTTATGCCTTGTATTCTTTTTATAAACAACCTTTGAGGTCACTCTAGGTGCTGCATATCCCTGGTCAGGTACATACCAAAGGGGACCATGTACTCTTGACTGGTCTGCTGAAGGTGGAGTACAGTGGGATAATGACTTCTTTGGACCTAAATGTCATGCAGTTACTTCTAAGTTGTGCAAAATAAAAGGACTTTCTCACCACTATGGCCATGTGGTGGTCGAAGGTAAGGCTACTGTCTGTGTGCCTACTTATAGGTTCATAGGTAGGTACTAGGCTATCAGCCCTGGGGCCTATACAAGCCCAGCCAAAAAGGTACCCTGGCTTTTGCCACCCAAGAAAATTATTTTATATAATATACTTAGATCCCTGACCACTGGTTTGTCTCTTATGGATGTATTACCAACATGGTGATTAGCCAGGATGGTTGATTTCCCAAAGGGTATAATTATGCATTTCTTAGTGCTGAGTTTAAGGTCATGCCTTTGGCACTGTTTGTTAGTCAGAGATAGACCTTCTTGAAGAATGCTAGTGTCTGCAGGGGAGTTGATAATAACCTCCAACTTGCAGTCATCTGCAAATGTAGTCAGCCATAAACCTTCAGCATTTGCCTCCATTTCAGAGAAATAGATGCCAAAAAGGAGCAGGCCCAGTACTGAGCCCTGGGGGATTCTGCTAGTGACAGGCCTCTTGGTGGAGGTGGCCTCATATATTTTGACCTCCTGGGTTCACATCTTTATTTTTCATTATAAACTTTATCTACAGTCTAGACCAACAGCTCCTTTTGCTTCAACCATTTTCCGAAAGATCATTCCATAGTACCACCCAGAAGTCATGTAGCTGGGAACTCTGTCCCAATTGTTGAGGAGGATGGAAAAGACAACATTGGATATAAAAGTTATATACTTACCATAATGCTAAATCCATGTTGTCTTCATTGTCTCAACATCTCCCCACCTTCCCTAATCCAAACTGTCACTTTTTCTTGGCTCCCATGGGCTGCACTGATCTTATCCAGGGCCTTGATCTTCAGCAAATCAGATATGCACGTGGTAATATTTAGCTGTCACAAATTCTTGGCTGTGTGTGTGGCAAATACAGTCTAAAGAGCTGGCAGGATGGCAGTGCATTATGGTTTTCTAACCGATAGCTTTGTTTTCAGAGGGCCAATGTTAACCTGTACCACTTGGTTGCCATTCACCTCTACAGACTAATGCTCAGTTGTGCCATTCACATTCTCAAACTTGTACTGCCAGACACTGCTCAGAGTTTTTTTGGGCAGCAGTAAAGTTTTAACCACAAGTGGAAAGAAAATGTTAAAGAAAGTTGGATCTAACATTCAGAACTTCATCATCTTTATTCTACATGCCCACATCACTGCCAAGAATTGAGCTTGATTTCATCACGACTGAAATGAAAAGTAATTTTCAAAGAAGACTTTTCTCACGCATTTTGCAGGTTTGCTGGATTTCTAGAGTACCAAAAGAATTTAGTCCTTGGAAGAGTAGGTTTGGATCTCACCTAAATGCATAGGTTATCTTGCTAGTACCACTGATCTTGGCCAAAACACCTTGTTTGTTGTCTTGAGTTTAATGTGATTTATTTGCAAGTCAGTCCAAGCTGCCAACTTGTCTTTTATGTCTGTCACGACAGTCACGTAAATGTTATTTCTTTCTGTCCTGCCTTATTGTCTTCAGATATTTCTAATTTAGCATTTGAATTAAGAAATTGCTGCTTCACCATCATCATCTTCTGCTCCAGGGCTAAGGTGGGATCCAAATGGTTGTTTAATATATCATTGATGAAGTTGTCAAATTTATTATTGACCTTTAGAATTTTGGCAAGGATTATTTGCAGTAATAAATTCTGACATAATTAGACTCAAGTGCATTTAATTTTTGTTAAGAACAGCTACTGCTTTTTCTTTATCCATCATGTAGTGACCTAGCAATTCCAACACATTGGAAGTTTTAGTCCTATGACATGCCTTTTTCCAATCTCTTGTCTATGTTATTTCATGCTTGCCAAACAAAACTATCACTTCAATTGTTTTCCTTGACTTCTGCAAGGAAAATTCTATTTTGTAACCAGTTTATGCTAACCTTTTATGAGCTTGACCAAAGAAAGAGAGAGATGCATCTCCTTAGCATACCACACAGTAAATCAGGGTTTGGGTACTTATTTTAACCTACTGCTCCTGCCAGCATTGCAAACTGCCGGGAAGCCTTCCATTTTTCTTTTTAATGTAATGTAAATACTTTGTCAGATTTTTTTATTTTTACGTACTGTGCAATCCACATGCATGGTGCCCTTGTTATTTTTACACTGATTACTGATGCAACCATTTTAAAGTTGTATGTTTACGCAGTACTAGTAAACTTGCCTTATTCCAGACAATTGGTGCTTACAGCCATATCAACTATTCTATCTGTCCTGATCTCAAGTGTGATTTAACATTGCTCCTTAAACAAAAGCAGGCAAATGCACATTACTAGTTACAACATAATCTGATATCAGAAATTAAATTGGAAGTCTTCAGTTTTTCAGGCAGTTTGCAAAGGGGAATGAGTTAATTATCTTCACATAATGGTCACTTGGTTAGCTAGCAGTAGGATCTGACCTGTCTCTGGCCACCTAGATGAATTATGCCCTCATTTATTCCTGAGTTCTGGTACACTTCTCTGGTATTTTTTGCATGTCATGTCCCTTTGGATAGAACTCAAGTGCGCTGGATAGTAAAGCAGTTTCTCAAAGGGGTTCTGTGTCTTTACCTGTCTTTGAAGTCCTTGGGCAACCATTCTTCACCTGTAGACTTGAAGTGAATGATTGACCTGCTCGTTTGTCTTCCATTTTAAGCCAACTACTTTGGCGGCTCTGATTTTCTTTTTTTCCTTTTTTTTTTTTTTTACTGTATTTTATTTAATTAATTTATTTATTTGGCTGTCACTAGTACCCATACATCCTCTGAGCTGTGCCCTTTTTCTGTGGGGATTTTTCTTCTTTTTATGTCTTAGATACTGAATGTCCATTATGGTTGATTTTTCCCCATAAATGGTATTGGAGCTTTACACATGTTCATTCATATTCCTCTTTTCTTTCTGAAGACAGAATCCAGCAGAGAATGAAACTAAGTGGGTTCTAAACATGACAGTGGTCGACTGTATATTGAAGATGTCCTTCTATTCATTGTTGCCGTATTCTTTACATGTGGGTTGTATTCCACGAATCAACCCAACGTCTGGCCTGTATACAAGAGCTTAGAGCCTCTGCCTGTACGTGGGACATCGCAAGAAGGCACAGTCAATATCAGCCATAAAAGGGATGTCCGCATGTACAATCTTCAGAACTTTTTCACCGCCATTCGGAAAGGTTGACTTGTACATTCAGTCTGCCATTGGATACCATTGGTGGCATCTTCCAGCTTCAGATAAGTACCCCGTAGGGGATTTAATATATTGTTACTGCCTTTTGTTTTTGTTAATGTCATCCAGAAAGGGCAAGTGTAGGTGTGAAAGGCAAATTCCCCATAAAGATAGTCACAAGCTTTGCTTAAGGCCTAATCATGATCACCAGGCCTGCTGTATTTGTCAGGCCTTTGTTCCTAAAACTTTGCATAATCATCTGTCGGCCTTGAATCTCTGTTTAGAATATCAAAGACTCAAACATCTGCCTAGGGATGCTATGGAAGGTTCCGCGAGTATTCTGAGCTGCCTGTTAAGAGGAGGGTTAGCAAGGCTATGTCTGAATCCTCTCTTGCTCGCCCTCCACTTCTGCTCCTTCTGGAGCTAGGCCTCATAAGCCTTCTAGGAGACACCCACAGACTAAAGCTGTTACTCCTGCTGCTGTTGCTCCTTCTCAGCAGCCCTTTCAGTTCAGAGTCCTCTGTGACGCTCTGCCTCCCCTCCCAAGTCACATCCCCTTGTCTTTTCGTCTGTCTCTTTCCCTTCCTGCTTACATGGAAATCACTCAGGACTCCTGGGTGATTTCAGTTGTCCGAAGCAGGTATTTTATGACTTGGGAGACTCTCCCTCCCTTTCAGGGAATACCTCAACCCCCCCCCCAGTCAACATCTGTTCCCTCGATTCTTGCTCAGCTTTCCCATCAAGGCACCATCTATTCTCTCCCTCCAGACCAACTGAGAAGGGGATTCTATTCCAGGATGTTTCTAGTTCCAAACAAGGATGGCCCTTGGAGGCCTATATTAGCTCTCTCCCTACTAAACATTTTCCTGGTGGTGCCTTTTTTTCAGAATGCTTCCCTGCCTGCTCTCCTTCCCCTGTTCCCTCCTCAAGCCTCTTCCCTGGATCTCAAGGATGCATACCTATATATCCCTATTTATCCTCATTTCAGAAAGTTTACTGTCTTGCCCTTTGGCCTTTCTACTCCTCCAAGAGTAATCACAAAGTGCCTGGCCCCAGCTATTGCCTATTTGAGGCTAAAAGGCCTACAAGTCTACCCATACTTGAGTGATCTGCTCTTTCTGGCCATCAGTCCAGATTTGTTAACCCAGCATCTGAACATAGCCATTCCCTTTCTGCAGGCCCTGGGTTTCTCAACAAATTTCAAAAAATTATCCCTTCTTCCAAGTCAAGACTTTATTTTCCTTGGTTGCAGGTTCCACACAGACCTGATGATGTTTTTTCTTCTTGTAGAGAAAGTAACTTATCTCAAGCCCTTCATGGAGGCTCTTCTGCCTCTTCCTTCTATCACTGCCAGGGAGTTTCTGAGATTGCTAGGGTTCATGGCCTCTACTATCCCCATGCTGCCCTTTGCAGAGCTATACATAAGGAAGTTCCAGTAGTTTCTAAAGACAGTCTGCTCCCAGCATGCTCACCCCTTAGTTGTCTTGATTCCCCTGCTCCCTTGTCTGAAAAAAGAATTACATTGGTGGATACAGCAACTGTCAGAACGCTGGCCTACCTCTTCAGGTACCTCAACCAGTTCAACAACATTTCACAGATGCCTCAGACTTGGGTTGGAGAGCAACCTTTGCTTCTAGGAAAGTTAAGGGTCTTTGGTCCCTTTCACAAAGCAAGGAACATATCAGCATCAGGGACAAGAGAGCTCTACAGACCTTCCACTGTCTGTTTCAGCCTGGACCTGTCAAGATCCTTGCAGACAATACTACTGTCCTTTGGTATATATACAAGCAGGGGGGCATAAAATCTCTGCTGCCTAGCCATCAAGGCTTGGGAATTGGATACTTGGTACAAAGTGACTGCAGACTGCATGCTGTGTGTGTACCTTCCCTCGGTTCAGAACTCGGTGGCAGAAGCACAAGTGGATGCATCACAGGGATGTGTTTCTGGATCTAGTTCTCCTGTGGTGTACTCCAGAACTGGACCTTTTTTTACCTCCCCTATGAACAGACAACTTCCTCGCTTTTGTGCAAGGGTCCTTCACCCTGAAGTGTGGAAGGTGGATGTTGTATCTTTCTCATGGAAGGGGATATTTCTCTATGCATTTCCCCCTTCCCGTTAAATCCAAAAGTCCTGTTGCAAATCCTACAGGAGAAATCCAGCATCTTGGCCAAGACAGCACTGGTTGTCTGTTCTTCTGTAATTAACGAAGGGTCATCACTACAAGTTACCTCACCGGATGGACCTACTCACTCAGGACAAAGGGTTGTTGATTCAACTCAAGGTGTCAACCCTACAGCTAACCTTGTGGATGATCAACTTTTGAACCCTTTCAGGCACCTATTTTCTAAGGACATGCTATGGGTTTTGCAGGAGGCCAGGAAACCCAATACAAGAAAATCTTACATTTCCAAGTGGAAGAGATTTTCCATTTGGTGGCAAAAAAGGAAAGAGGATCCCTTTGGTATGGCCATTCCCTTAGTACTTTCTTACCTATGTAAGTTGCTTAACAGTGGTCTTTTGTATTCTTCAGTTAGTCTATTGTTCTGACTTGTCTGCCTGTTTGCCTTTAATTCCCCCCTTAGCTTCCAGGTTAGAAGTCAAGTTTTTTTCTTGAAGGCATCCTACATTTAAGACCCCCCCCCCCCACCAGAAAACCCGTTCCTCCTCCTTGAGATCTTAACTGTGTGCTAGAAAAGCTTACTCAGGTCCCTTTTGAACCAGCAGCTTCTGCTTCTCTAAAGTTCTGCACATGGAAAACTGTGCTCCTAGTAGCCTTAACCTCTGCTAGAAGGGTCTCTGAGATTCAGGTATTGATGGCTTCCCCCCATTCCTAGGTTTTCATAGGGACAGGATATCCTTGAGAACTAATCCAAGCTTCATGCCCAAAGTGTTAAATGAATGATCTCTTAATCAGTCCATCCAACTGGCTACCTTTTGCCCTTCTCTACAGTCTTTCATTGAGAGGGTTTGCATACTTTGGATGTTCACAGACAACTCAGATTTTATCTTGACAAAATTAAATCAATTAGGAGTTCTGACCAGCTTTTTGTTTCTTATAGGTTCATAGGTTTATACTAGGCTATCTGCCCTAAGGCATTTATAAGCCTAGCCCAGAGATTTTGTGGCTTACGCCACCCCTTATGTTAAAAAATACTGTGCCCATTAGTTTGTTGTGCCTCTGTCCAGCAGTGACACAGAGATGATTCCCGGGGTAAACCTACGATCTCCCATCCACCGGTCAAGATTTCTCTTGAACAGAGCCAGCGAGGTGCTCTGCCTCACATGGACTGGGATTTTATTCCACAACATAGGGAGTCTCTGGGTGACAAATCTATCCCTCCAGCATGTCCTATTTATATCCGTGCTAAGGTTTAAGTCGCTTGCTCTAGTGGATCTGGTAGATTTGGATTTTTGAGGTGGAGCATGTCCATTAATTCCGGGTTGGACATGGCCTTGTATGTCAGGCACAGGTCACCTCTGAGCAGACGGTATGCGACTGAATAGAGCTGGAGTTTCTTCAGTCTGGCAGCATATGACAGATTTTGGAGTCCCTTTATCCTTTTGGTGAGGAACTTTTGGGGTCTCTCCAATTGCTGCAGGTGTCGGGTGAGATACATCCCGAATGGGGCATTGTACTCTATCATTGGTCTGATAAGTGAAGAATACAGGGGAACAATGACCTCACTTGATCTGGATGTGAATCCCTTCATGATCAGGTGGGCAATGTAGAAGGTTTTTCTAACCACTTTAGCAATGTGAGTGTCAAAAGAAAGGCCACTGTCAACCTGGGTCCCCAGGTCCCTGATAACCTCTTTTGTGCTTAGTGGATTGCCACCTATATGGTAGCTTGGGGTTACCTTGTTTTTCCCGAAGGGTATGACTATACATTTTTTGGCAGTTAACTTCAGGCCATGGCTCTGGCACCAGCTATCAGTTTCCGTGAGACCCCTCCGAAGGATATATGTGTCTGATGTACTTTCCACTATGGCTCCCAGTTTGCAGTCATCTGCAAACTTTGTCAGCCATTGTCCTCCTATGTTAGCCTGTACTTCTGAGAAGTAGATGCCGAACAACAGGGGGCCAAGGACTGAGCCCTGTGGGACACCACTTGTGACCGGCTTGGAGTCTGACATGGCGCCAGCTACTGTAACCCTGTGGGCTCTGTCCTTTAGCCAGTTTGCAACCCATCTTGTGACATATGGGTTTACATTTAAGCTGGTAAGTTTCTCTATAATACCCGAGTGGGGTATTGTGTTGAAAGCTTTTGCAAGGTCAAGGTAGGCTGTATGGACTGCCTTTCCCTCATCAATGGCCTTGGTGACTGTTTCAAAGAAGTCGACCAAGTTCAAAAGGCATGATCTGCCCTTGACAAAGCCAAACTGGGTCGGGTCCAATGTCTGCAAGTCCCCTATGTCTTTGTTTATGAGTTCCATTATGATCCTCTCCATAGCTTTGCAGACCAGGCTTGTTAAGCTTATGGGGCGGTGATTACCAGGGTCCGTAGAGGCACCGCCTTTGTGGAGTGGGACCACAGTTGCCGTACGTCACTCCTTGGGCACGTATCCTGTGGTAAGGCTAAGATTAAACAGCTGCCTTATGTGCGGGTTTAGTTCCTCATTGAGTTCGTGTAGCACACAGCCGGGGACACCATCCGGTCCCATTGATGCTGTGTTTTTAGCTTTAGAGAGAGCAGCTTTCACCTGCGCATTGGAGATGTCTGGGAGGCTGCACTCCGCTGGTATAGTTATCTCTCCTTTTGGGGGGGGGAGAGGGGTGAAGTTTGCACTGAACCTGTCTGCCAGTATGTTGGCAATGTCTGTGGGTTCAGTGATTTTTGTATCATTTTGGACTAATTCTGAGCATATCTGGGAGTTTCCACCCAGGTTTCTAACATAGCTGAAGAAGGCCTTATGATTGTCTTTTGAATCTATGGCAATTTTTCTCTCAAAGTTGGCCTTGGATGATTTTATGAGTGCTCGTATTTTTTTACTAATAATGATCAAAGGTGTCTTCTCTTTTATGGATTTTGCTCTATCATGTAACAGCTTTCTCCTCTTATTGTAAAGTTGGTTTATGGCTGGGGTCCACCAGACTGGACGTTTGCCCTTGGTGGAAAGAGTCTTGGTTTTATTAGGGATTGCCTGATCCATGCAGTCCTGGAGGTGTTCGGTTTCCACTGGCTCGGGGGGCCTTGAAGGATACCACACCAGTCTTGAGTAGTGTGAAGTTTGCTTTAGAGAAGTTCTTCACTGTGGTCTTTTTTGTTTGGGGTGGGGGCGGGATGTGGATATCCAGTGAGATTAGTTTATGATCTGATCTCACCAATGAGGGATATACTTCCGGTGTGGAGCATGTTGTCCCCATGTTTGTGATGATGAGATCTAGTATATTTTCTCCTCTTGTGGGAACGGTGATTAGTTGTTCCATCTCATTTGAATTTATGAACTCCAGGAACCATTGAGCTAGAAAGTTTGGGCTTGAGTAATGTTCCCAGTCTATATTCGGGTAGTTGAAGTCACCCAATATAATGGTGTTTGGAGATACATTTATACCCTCCAGTGTCTTCAGGAAGGCTGTGTGGGGTTCCTGAGTTTGAGAGGGTGGCCTGTAGCATGCTACAAATTGTAGAGCAGTTTTGCCTATGGTTAATTGCACCTGGATGGTTTCCGATGCTTCGTGCGTTGCCACCAACCTGGAGGTGTGGGTATCCTTGATGAATATGGATACACCCCCTCCTTTTGTGGTGTGGTCCAGGTTTTGGGGCCGGAACGCATGATATGAGGTAAAACCTGATAGTGCCGGGGTGCTCTCAGGAGCCTTGAACCAGGTTTCAGTCACAGCACAGACATCAATGTTCTCCATACTGAGAAGGGCCTCGAGTGCGTGCATTTTGAGATTTAGACTTCTGGCATTGAGCAGCATTACCCTTAGTTTCTTCCCATTTTTGTTTTCTAGGGTGGTAGGTTTAGAATTTGAGCCTTGCCTAAAAAAGGCACTATGGGGGTAGCAAGAGCCTTAGCCAATATCCGGAATCCCAGGGGTGACAGGTGCAAGCCGTCCCTTGCGAAGCAGCGTGGCTTGTCAAGCATGTCATCCCAGGCAGACAGACACTGGATCCCCTTTGAATGACACCAGAAATTAAGCCAATTGTTAAAGCTGATCATCTTGTCTCTATGTTGTGGCATCATTCTTGGTGAAGGAAGGATGCTGCTCAGGGTCAGGGTCATACCTGCCTGGGCTACATAATCAGAGAGCTCCTCTTTGTCTCTTTTCATGTAGTCCAGGGAGGTACGTCTCAGGTCGTTCACACCAGCATGGACAATGACTGTGTCATATTTGTACTTGCTGTGGAGTGACCCGAGTGCTTGTGTTGTGGCGGATTCTAGCACCCGATAGGCAGCTTACTGTGACCCTCTCCTTGTTCAGCCTGGTGAGTGGGACGTCAGTGTGTCTGACTATGGAGTCACCTATGACAAGTATGTTTGGTGTTGTATTTGGCCTTAAGGGCTGTGACTGCTTTGCACACTGATTTTGTGTGTTATGTGTTGCCTGTGGTGTGTCATGAGGTGGCGGTTGCTTGGGTGTCTGCTTTGGAGGCCTCTGCTGTTAAGTAAATTTTTGCTCAGAGCCTCCGAGTATGTCTTTGTGTGTTTATGTGTTTGATTCATTGTTGTGATAGCTTTATGTGAGACTGGTTTTGTGGTGTGTGTAGTTGCCTTCTCCTCCTGTCTGGTCTTGCCAGTCCTGAGTTGAGAGAGCTCAGCCTCCAGTTTGGCTAAATATCTGCATCTCTCGCAAGTATTTGTGTTATGTGGGAGGAGGAGAGGGTTGTCTGTGTACATGAGGCAATTGTAACATTGCCTCAATATTCCCAGATTCACCAACTGGACAGGAGAGGACGCCAGCATCTGGCCCTTCGACATGCTAGAGAAATTAAGAAGTTTGGGGTGTAACTGAATGAGAGAGGACTTAGTAAGGAAGTGGGTACTCCTGGGGGGGGGGGTTCGCTAGTGAGGGACTTTGTATAATACAGAAGTGCTAAGCCTGAAAAGAAGATGCTTTTAAGACAAATGCTGAGCTTTTTTTTTTTTTTTTTTTTTTTTGGAGGGGAAAAAAAAAAGCTTTTTAGGAACAAGTGCTGCACTTTTTAGTTAAGGGATATACTGTTTAGATTACTAGTAGAGCAGTTCTAAGGGAAAAAATGAAGAACAGGCTTTATGGAGCCAGAAAAAGTTTAACCTTATTAAACCGGCGCTGCCCGATGCTGCTCTAGTGGCAACTCCGCGCTAAAGCACACTAAAGCGTGCTTGATAGCAGGGGCTGGAAAGAGCCAGGAATTGACCCAATACGGCCAATAAAACTACAGTTTCAAGTCAGTAACCACTCCCACGGGGGGCAGGGGAGCTGCTCAATGTTTTTCACTGCCACTGATCAACAGAGAGACTTTCCTTTAGCCCAAGCAAAAATGGCCTCACAGAAACTTACAAACAGTTCAGGAACAGCAAGCCTGTAACTGAACTTTTTTAAATCTCAGAAAAGTGGGAAAAAAGCAAGATTTTTTTTTTTGTTTTTGTTTTTTCAGAGATAGCAGAGGTTCACAAGTAATATCAAGTTATAACAGTGCAGTAAATGACCCCACACAAGAGTGCTAGGTCAAAGACAGAAAATATGCAAGTTTTGAGAAAAAACTATTTTAAAATTAAGTGCAAACAGGAAATTCAATAAACAGCTTTTGGTTGTGCTCCAAATACAGCTACTAATGCAGAAATCAAGTTTAACAAGCCAGAAAATGCTCAAACTAGGCAACTATGCAGAAAAACTTAGCAAATAAACAGAGAAAAAATACTTAAAATCTCAAAAGTGGCTCCCTTCTTCTCTCAGCGTTTTCTCCTCTTGGTGGGTGCTTCACCAACAGCCAACAATCCCAGGGCTCTGGATTTGCCTGTATCCAAACAAACCATCTCCACATGGATCTCTAAGACTGTTGTGTTTTGCTATGAATTCCATGGGAAGTCTTTATTCGAATCTGTTAAGGCCCATTCCACTAGATCAGTTGCATCCTCAGGGGCCTTTTGCAAAGGTCTAGTTGCTCAATCCATCTTGGAGGCTGCCACTTGGTCATCTGTTCATACCTTTACGAAACATTACAAATT
The DNA here is from genome assembly GCF_019279795.1 of Protopterus annectens. Lineage (NCBI taxonomy): Eukaryota > Metazoa > Chordata > Ceratodontiformes > Protopteridae > Protopterus > Protopterus annectens. Next base: position 495,439,489 of record NC_056725.1, on the reverse strand, counting down.
GGGTGCTGTTTCCAGGTCCAGGGCAGGTTTTTCCAGGGCACACGGATTCCTGGAAAATGCTTCCTCTTAGCTTTTCATACTCCATCCTCCACCCTGGGTCCCTTTGCAGCTTTGTCACTCTCCCATATGTAAGTACTACTGCAACATTGAATAGAAAGACAGAATACTTGTGTAAAATGTTACCATAACCGTAGATGCCCTTCTCTTCTATGTTGCAGTATTCTATCCCTCCTGCTTTCCCCCTACAACGTGTTCTTTCTTTGGATGATTTCCTTAAGCTCCTTTTGGATTCTTTTCCTTATGGGTTTTTTTATTCGGAAGATTGTACGTGCGGATGTCCATTTTATGGCTGACATTGTGCTTTTGTGTGACATCCCATGTACAGGCAGTGGCTCTAAGCTTTTGTATACTGGCCGGATGTTGGGTCAATTGGTGGAATACAACCCATATGTAAAGAATACTGCAACGTAGAAGAGAAGGACATCTATGGCTATTGTAAAATTTTACACAACTATTCTTTCTTTCATTCTCCTTCAGGGAAGGCTTTGCCTAAGAAACCAGGATTCTTGTACAGAGTTTTCTGACAAGTTCAGATCAGACTCAGTTCATCAAAAGAGCTGTAGAGGTTGTTCCTGTTTGGAATGATACAGTGTAGGGACTATCTTTTCTAGTTCCAAGGGGATGGGCATCTCCTCTTCCCCTTCTGGACTTCCAACAACTTCAAGAAGCACATCCAGTGTATCACATTCTGTGTGGTAACTCTCAGGGGGGAGTCATATTGGAGTACTTTAAGGATGCTTCAGTGGCACTGCTGACATGCTTGTTATCACATCATTGTTTGTGATCTATTTAGGATTGCTTCCATTTGTTGGAGGTGAGTAGCACTTTCAGAAGAGGGTGCTGCTGATGTTTGGATTTTACTTTGCACCCAAGTTGAAGAAGGATCTATGAGTTCCTCTTCTGAGACTAACTTCTCATGGCCCTGTTGGGAGACTGTATGGCAGCTTCCATGGCTGCAATCCTTGGTGGTAACTGTAAACTGGGAAAATTGTTCTTTTCTGTCAGAGGAATTGCTTCATTATCAGTGAGCTGGACTCACTCCATGGCTGGTCATTGCTGCCCACATAGAGGATCCTGGAAGTCTTGAAGTTGGCAGCTTGGGTGAGGACAATCAGACGATCAAAGCTGTGACCCTTGTGCACCTTTTGACTGTGAGGGCATGGTCCCACTTACATGCCTGAGAATGTAGGCAGTAGTCTGTGAGATATCAGTGACGATAGAGGCACCACACTCTTATCTCTTATTGTTAGATTCCAGCCAGTGGGCCCTGGAGTGGTGGACAGTTCCCATCAACCTCCTGGTGGACCCTCTACTTCTTGAAACCCACATTTGTTACAGATACGGATGGTGTGTTTATGGTGGGCTCACCTTGTCTACTCTGCATTTCAAGGGAAGTGGTCCCCCCTGTAGAGGGGCCTGCATGTCAGCCAGATGAAGCTGCAGGCAGTCCTCCTACCAATGAAATCCATGAAGAGAAACTTGTTTCTAGATATATTCTGCTTCCCTGTGCTTAGATGCAGTGAAATATAGATGTAAGCATCACTCAATCTACTGAGGCCCTTTATGATTCCCCTTTGGCCCACTCTACCTCTTACTTTCAGGCTAAGCCATTGCTACCCCCACTATTACTTGATACGGTGTCCATTAGCTTGCCCAATCCCCAGTTTATATTTTACAACTGAATAAGGGATTGAATTCACTAATGGCCACTCAGACTCTGAAAAGCACCCTCCCCCAAGTTTATTGATTGACACTCACTTGCACTGTCTCTGCCATAAAGACGTTTGGGGAAAGCATATTTCTTTACACTGCTCATGTTGGTATATAGTTTAATTGCAGTATGTGTTTTTTATTGCAGTGTGTTGCTTAATGTCCTTTTCTCTTGAGTATTAAAAGTTCTTATCAAAGAAAGCAAATCTTGTGTTAATTACCTGTGAGTTATGGGAGGAGCTGCAGGTTATATTTTTATTTGTAAGCATTCAAATGTTTTTTTTTTTTTTCTGAGAAAGATGACTTGAATTGCCTCTTCCATGGAATGGACTGCTGAGGAAAATTGTCTTTCCTCAATCTGACCCTGTTGGCCAGTACCCAGTTGCTCTGAAATTTTCTGCCCCTTACAGTTAATTTGAGCACAAAACTCCCTTCTAGGCCTCTTTCATGGGCTCTTGTTAGTCAGCATAAAATATAATGTTGTGAAACCATTCCTCTTAAACTAATTAAATCCATTTATCTTCCCATTGTGTTGCATCAGTTCAGAATACTAACTAACCACAAATAACTACAGGTTTAACCAGTTATCTTAACACAAAATCTCACTCAAAACTAATCACCTTACTTTTTAGAATAAGCAAGTTTTACATTGTGTATAACCCATGTTATCTGTGCTGTTAGTTGCTTTCCAAAAAAAAAAAAAAGACCTCACGTAATGGACTTTGGCTTGCTTTTAGCTTTGCCCTTGGGCTATCTATTAGCACTTGATTTTCTGAAGTAGTGTAGCTTCTCCCTCATATGTTTACTGAAAGCCAACATTTTTATTGTTTCCATCTGGGATAGATGCACTTATTTAATTACAATCAGTGGTAGTCCTTGTGTCCCAGAAAGTACCACAGCAGCTCTGCATTACCATGGTAGCTTATGAAAGGCTTATTTCATCTTCCCCATGTAATGAAACAGAGTATGCCATGAATCATGTATGACTCCTGTGTTAATGGAGCAGGATCTAGCCTCCTTAATGACTGGTGCACTTAATTGTTCTTTTTTCTAAAGTGCCAGGAGATTAGATTGTGTTACAAAGGGCTGGACTTTGTGCATTGTTTACTAGTTCGTATCTGCAGAAGGTCTACTTTTAATTTTTAGGGGTTTCATCTTATGGGCTTACACATGCTCTTAGGATTTGCATTTCTAACTGCCTTGTTTACGTTGCCAATAGTGCAGTTTGTTCTTCATCCTTTGTCGTCGTACCACCTGACTGCTGCTTTGAGTATATACCACTGCAGGCCTTATGGGTATTAACCTTGTGGATAACTTTTCTAGAAAAGTTTCAACTGAACTTATGTTAGCTGGCATGTTTCCAATCCTGCAATAGCAGAAGTTACATCTCCAGGATCTCCATCGATCTGAACTTGCATTTGGCCACATGAAAAGGAGACAGTTTTATATGCCTTTCTTATAAATGTCCCTGAAGAAGGCTGGGCTGTCCCAATTAGGGACATCAAAAAGTCATACAAGAGACCTCCTCTTGTCATATTTCCAAATGTCAGTAGCTTCCCAGTAAAGTTTTCTAATAATTAAGATGGGCTCAGCACTCCCTGAAGATTTGGCTAATGAGTGCCATACATCTCGACCACTTCTCTAACATTTTTTCATTTCCTTTATTTGCCTTGGTCTCTTTTAGGAATACTGTCTGGTACATATTGACTGAAGCAAAGAGAGGGTTTTTAATTGTGCTCCTAAGTCTTGAACATTGCATGGCATGGTACACATTTGTTCACTTTAATTACATTTGTTACTTATCACTTAGGATGGCTGAAAAATAAATACAACCTCATCTTACCAGGTAGCTGGCAAAGTGCAGTCTGTTGGTTAGGTTAATAGTTAGTCTTTTAGCTGGTAGGCAACTTTACTAGGATTTAATTTTCAGCTTGGAGTATAGGACCCCAAATAAAAGTGTTGTAAGGGTTGAATTGACTTCCTAGTTTTTATTCGGTTGAGAACCTGCAACAGAGACCTAGCGAGATAAAAGATGCATCATTTGAAAGCTTGCAGCAGTTTTGTAGGTAGTAAATAAAATTGTAGCATTGAACAGTTAAAAATTATGTATGAAATTTAGAGAAATCGTCTGAGTGATACCATGAAACCCAGTAAGTGATAAAATAACTTTATGATGGTCTGCCATGTACATAAGATGATGCACTGTTTCAGCTTGATAACAGTTTAACTTTTGGAGCAAACAAGCCACAATATCCAGCAAGCTGTCATGGCAAATGCCACACAAGGTGCTGCTTTCTTTACATTGGTTTTTGAAAGGTTTTGTGTATAGCTGAGGTTCAGTAACTCCACTTTAGGTTACGTTTATGCTTATTCAAGGCAAAGAATTTTCCATTGCCGTTACCCTTGTAACAGTGGATTTGCTTTTTTTCAGTGACTCAAAGATAAAAACCCTTATGGTATAAGAGAACTTAACTAGTACCCCAGATGGATCACCAAGACAGCAGATAGGCTTTGCACATACACATTCTCCATGTACACCCCTTGGGTGAGGATATCAACACCTGCCATTAGGTCACCTTTAACAGACATGGATGTGTAGTGGGAATACTTTCAGTTCTTAAAGAACTTAGAATCTTCTCCACCTTGTCAGTTGATTTGAGTGGTGAAGAGAGAAGTGTCTCATTTGTTTTTGGTCTGATCTCTCTTAGGTTCATGTTTGGTTTAGTGATATTTCTTGGAACTCCATTAAATAGACCCCAAGCCAAGTCTTTCAAGGAGCAAGAAAGAGTTATTAATTTGAACACTACATTATACATTGCACAAGCCGTGTTGCCGTATTCTGTTTTGATATCTGATCAGTTTGTATTGTTATGCACTGTGCAACCTACTTAGTGAGAGGGAATCTCCTGTGGTCAGTCTTAAGGCTTGCTCTTTCCATTTTTCTTTATTGTTCTTAAGACTTCAAACTCTGCTTGAGGTAAACAATGGTCTTGTTCCTTTGTCATTCATGGATTGTCCCCTTCCTTCAGTCTTTGGAGATTCATTAGACTATAGAGACCCAGATACCTTCTTATCCATAAAAGTGATCGAGACCAGCATTGCTTTTCTTGTATCCTTAACTTTTGTCCCTTCCCTCACAACTTCAGCCAGTAATAAATGTGTTGGTGTTCGTGTTTGTCAGTTATTTATGGTTGGGTGTGTTTCTTATTTTTGAGTAAGCAAAAGTGTAAGACTCCTGTAGGGGTAAATTAAAAAAGGTTTCTTCCTGCATATTGCAGATGATGTATAACAGGGAACCTGAGCTGTACTAACATGTCCAGTTCTTTTGCTCACCTGATCACTAAGCACTAAGGCAAACTCCTCTTCTCTCATTAAGGTGATTCCCCAGTATTTTTGTTTTACCTTCTGCATTGTGGCATGCCATGTCTGAAGTACCATTATGCATTTTCCCACATTGTCTGTCATCTGTGACCCTGTTTTTAATTTTCTTTTTGAAAACCTATTTTTTTTTTTCCTTGTCAACATCAAGACTGATTCTCTTAACCTTTATCCCCATGATGTGTGCACAGGGAGTAATGTGAGTATGCCCCCTCAGACTGTAATGGATTCATCACTCTGCATGCACGAGTGTCCATCTGTCATCCTGGTGTCATCCTTGGGGTGACTTCATTTATGTATACATTAAATTTAAACAACCCAAATAAGATAGGATAATGACAGAAGAGCATTACTTCACTAAATTCATCAAATGTTGTGTATTACTGCAGTAAATTCATCAGATGTTGTGTGTATTACTGCACTAAATTTATTAGATGATGTGATGCACATATGAATGTTGTAGACCCACTTATAGGATCATAGGAGGTTGGTAGGCTAATGGCCCTGGGGTCCTTACAAGCCTTGCCAAGAGTTTATCCCCAAAAAGAAACCTCAGTCAGCACTTGTTGCCCTTGTCAATGAGGGAAACAGGTGGAACCCCTGGGACAAATTTGTGTTTTCCCATCCACTCATCAAGGTTGCGCTTGAAGAGGGTCAGCGAGGTACTCTTTTTGACGTAATGGGAAGTCTGTTCCAGAGATGGGACAGCCTGTGGGAGACCAACCTGTCTCTCCAGCAGGTTTTGTTGATGTCACATATTAGATTCAGGCCTTTTGAGCGGGTAATACGTGAGGAGTTAGACTTGTGGATATTGAGCATCTCTAGTAGGGCAGGGTCCGAGATTGCCTTGTAGGTAAGACACACAGATCATCTCTGAGCAATCTGTACAATACTGAGTAGAGTGATAGTTATTTGAGCTTGTCCATATAGGACAGGTGTTGGTGGCCGTGGATTCTCTTTGTGGGGTGTTTCTGTGGCTTTTCCAGTTGGTGCAGATGTTTGGAGAGGTACATACCAAATGGGGCGTTATATTCTATTATTGGTCTCATGAGGGAGGAGTATAGCAAGGTAATAGCCTCCTTTTTTTCTGGATGCAATACCTTTACTTATGACATGAACCAAGTAAAAGGCTTTTCTGACCACTGCCACTACATGATGGTTGAATGTGAGATTGTTATTAACCTAAGTACCCAGGTTTCAAACCACAGGTTGTGTTTAGGGGTTGCTGTTGATATGGCAATCAGTAGGGAACGTGCTTCTGCCGAATGGTATGATGATACATTTTTTTGTGTTTAGCTTGAGACCATGACTTTGGCACCAGTCATTAGTTGCTGTGAGACCCTCTTGCAGTCGGTTAACTTCATTTCGGGAGTCAAGTGACAGCACCCAACTTTGTTGTCCACAGACTCGATCAGCCATAGACTTTTGTCTTTGCCTGGACATCTGAGAAGTAGATGCCAAATAGTAGGTGTCCCAGGACAGATCCCTGGGGAACTCCATTAGGGACAGGTCTGCTATCGGAGGTGGAGGTGCCTATTTTGACCTTGAGGGTTCTATCGATGAGCCAGTTGGCCACGCACCTGATGAGCTAGGGATTTACGCCAAGTTGTGTTAGCCTTTTGATGATGCCCGAGTGGGGGATTGTGTCAAAGTCTAACTATCTAATTAGTAACAGTATTTAAGTTGAAGGGGAAGAGTAAGCATTATTCTTGTGCATCTGAGGAAGTGAGTTCTGTGGTGTTTTGTTACCTTCTCGCAAATAAAGCTGTTAAAAAGAAAAGGAGCCGTGTTTCTTCCACTGGTACTATCTTGTTTTTGTTGGATTGTGTCAAAGGCCTTGGCCAAGTCAAGGTAAGCTGTAAGTACTGACTTTCCCTCATCCAGGGCGTTGGTGATAGTCTCAAAGAAGTCATCCAGGTTCAACAGCCAAGATCTGCCCTTGACGAATCTGAACTGGGTGGGGTCAAGTGCTTGGAGATGAGATCCATAATAATATGCTCCATGGCTTTACAGATCAGAGTTGTCAAGCTAATGGGACGATAGTTTCCAAGGTTAGTAGTGGCACCATCTTTGTGCAAGGGGATGACTATGACAGTTATCCATTCTGCTGGAATGAAACCTGTACTTAGGCTTTGGTTGAATAGGGTGCTTAATGGTGAAGTTAGTTCTTGCTGGAGATGGTGCAGAATACAGCCTGGGATACTATCAGGTCCCATGGAAGCTGTGTTTTTGTCTTGCATAGGGTCTTTAACACTTGATCTATGGAGCTATGAGGTGCAGGACAAGTGTCAGGGATGTCGAAAGGCCCTTGGGTGGGGGAGCAGGGGGTTGAAGCTTGCACTGAGCCTATCTGCTAGCAGGTTGGCTAAGTCAACAGGATTAGTGTAAATGATACTGTTAAGTACTAATTTGGAATAAACCTGGGCTTTGCCATGGAGGTTCCTGACATGACTGAAGAACGCTTGTGGTTTCCCTTTGTTTTGGATGCTAGTTTCAATTCATAATTGGCTTTGGATGTTTTCACTAGTGATCTAATTTGCTTGTTGAGGCCAAGTTGATTTGTAGAGTGATCTGGTGCTATTGTTATAACTAAGTTGCATACACTGAGAATTTGATTTTGAAGCGGTGAGTTTTTTGGTACTTTTTGTCCATGAAGTTGAAGACTTTAACTTTGCAATGCTAGAGTGTAGTGAGCAGTGTACTAGCATTAGTTTTAGAATTATAGATCTATGCCCATACTCTCTACCATTGCTGTGGGCTTACTGGGGTATTACTGAAGTGAAGCTCTACAAAACCCTTTTGACTGTGATAACTCCATGCCCTCTGTCAGGCTGATTAGCCCCCAGATTGGTTAATTTCACCCTGCTTTCTAAGTCATTTACGAAGCTTCAGGTTTTCCTCTAGCCTTTGCATAGTTGTTTCATGCTGCCTGACTTTGATTATGACCTTGCTGGATTCTTTGCAGTTCTACTGCTGTACTGTACTTAAACGCTTCCTTACTCCTCCATTTTCTTTGTAATTGAAACTATATCTATGACCTCTAAAATCTCCATTATTCTTTTCCGGACTTCTGTAAAAAATCATCCACCGCAAGTTCTGTGTTGCAGGACCCTACTTGCTATATTACGATTACTACCACAAACTGGTATTAAAACAGAAAATTGTGAATATTGCTGTCTATTGTCTATTTCACTTTAAGGTCCACAGCCTGAAATTACGCATTCACCATTATCACATGGTCTGCATTTTGTATGGGGTTGAAATTCTGATCATGGCTTGTTGTCATAAGGCCTTTTAGGAAGCACTGGAAGTGACAAAACATAAACTGATAAGTAGCACTATAAACACTGTTCCTTTTCTTCTGGACACATTCACCACTGTCAGCTTTTCTGCAGGGAGTCACCACCCTGATGTTTGATATCCGTCTTGGAGAACATCACTGCTTCCTGCCATGAGGCATTGTTCCCAATTCCATCATATCCCACAAAGTAATATTACTGAATACTGTTCATTTCCACCCTACTTCATCCATGACTTGGAATAAGTGAAATTGTACCAGTCATCACTCTGCTCCATGTTCATTGGGATCACTTTCCAAAATTTCTTTTGGTTGCTGATACCATGTATGGGCTTGATAGTGGGGACTCTCTTGTCTTGTCAAAAGTTGCTGGATATCCCCCGAGAGAGAAATTAAACATCTATGTTATCTCCTTCACTGGTAATCCAGTGGTGGTTCACTGATGCCTTTGTTGAGGGCTGAATCTAACCAAAATTTCAAGACTATCTCAGTCTGTTGCTTGACTGTCAGGTGCCTCTTGTTTAAAAGTGGAATGTACCTACTCAGAAGGACCTTTCACTTAAGAAAGATTATGTACGCTTGAGTATGGAGGCACCTCAATGGAATGGAAGGAAATGAAGTGGCAGTTAGTGGTATCATGTTTACTTACCATTGGTTAACTGGGTAGGCACAGTGGTCCATGAACCCTTTTCAGGCATGACCTGAGCCATACTGGCAGTGAAGTTACATTAAGTACATTGTGATTTTTATCAGAAATAGAATAACAATTGTCACTGTCCTATTTTGAACACAATAGAAGAGTCTTTGTGACTTCTGTTCAAACGGCTTTATTTTATACAAACATCATGATAGATTACTGAATTTAACTTAAGTAACTTACATACAAACAAACTGCTGGAATCATACATGCTTATTCTCTGGCTGCACTCTCAAAATGGCACTAGGAATGGCATGTGTTCAACATTTATACCTGCACGTTATGTCTTTGACATGCTTCTTAAAGATACAGCACACAGCATGTGCACTCTGATCTACATCCTCCCTCTTGAGAAATAAAACATGCAATGTTATGAATCTATTTGGCATGCAGATATCACACACAGTTCTTTATCATGCATTTACACAGTTAAGATACACAAATACATAGTTCATGTTGCTGCATATCTCAGACTGGGCCTATATACTCGTCCATATCGTGTGACATAAAACTGAGAATTAAACTTAGCAACTGGCACTGCCTCTGTAAATATCAGTCTTAAAATTGTCTGAGACATTTTCAGGAATGGAATCAGAGATAGGAATATACTCTGGAATGGGAAGAACATTTGATTCACTCTGAGATCTAGAGTCTGTGTCATTAAAACAATGTTGTGATGATGATTCTGGTACAGGGAGTAAATGTCTGCGATTTCTCCTGTACTCCATACCCTCGGATTCTACATGTTAGGATCTCTGCTTGGCACATATACCTGTAAAATGACCAATCCTGTCAAAACCTTTCTCCGTTTGTATTCTTACCATTTCTCCTTCCCTCAACAGATGAAGAAATCTGCTCGACTTCTAACTGGACTTCTGGATTGAACATTTCTTGAATAGTTGAGTCTTTATGGTTCTGTTGTTTTAGCTTTAGGTGTTAATAAACTGGAACTAATAGGTAGCGTTGTTCTAGTTTGCCTGGAAAGAACTCTTTGAGCAGGTGAGCGGGGTATGTTTCTGAGATCAAGTAAATTAAAAAAGACATTAGTATTGTCACGCTTTGACCTTTCAAGTAATTGCTTTGCACTGCACGTTCAGCTAGACCATTTGACTGTGGGTATTTCGGACTGCTAGTAACTTGTACAAAGTCCCATTCTCTTGCAATTTTCTGAAACCGACTAGTAAATTGATTACCATTGTCGGAGATAACTTGTGGACTACCATGGACTGAGAAGTGACGTTTCAACTTCGTAATAACGGTAGTTGATATAAAGTTAGCTAGTAAGTCAATCTCAAACCAGTTCGAATAAGAGTCTACCAATACTAAGTAGTGTTGATTGTTCCACTCGAAGATGTCAGTGGCTACTGTCAACCAGGGTAGTTCAGGGACTGGACTTAGCTGAAGTGGTTCTGTCTGCAGATGCAGTTTAGTACTATTGCATACTGAACAAGAAAAAAGTACTTTAGCAATGTCTTTCAGTAATGACGGCCAAAATACTAATTCTCTCGGTCTTCTCTTAGTGGATGCAGAACCTGGGTGACCACAGTGCAAAATCTGGATCTATTATTGTTGTAAGGAAGCAGGAGCAACAATTTTAGGACCTTTGAAAATAATGCCATCATCCAGTACATTTTATCTCTGTAAGGAAAATAGGTTTGCACTTCAGGTGGTACGCTAGATTGCCTTGACAGCCATCCAGCATTAATATATTGATTGAGCTTTTGCAAAATTGGATCAGTCTTTGTGTGATCTCTTAACCCATCAAGCCTAGTGGTAGAAAAATTATGCACTGCCATCACGTCAAAGTCAAAATTCTGTGCATCAAGCTGTTCTGTCGTACCAATCTACATTAGGCAGAGCTCCTCGCTAACCCTCTTCGAGAGAAACCTTGATGAGTGGATGGGAAACAGAAAGTTTACCCCAGGGATCACTTCAATAGCTCTGCTGGACAGAGGCACAGGGAACTAATCTAAGAGGGCGGTGAAAGCCAACACATTCCGGCTAGGCTTATAAATGCCTTCGGGCAGATAGCCTAGTACCTACCTATGAACCTATTTCTGGGCGGTCTGGATAAGGTATCAGCCAGATAGGGTAGTTTATCTTTTGTATAGACAATTTTGAAGTTGTACTTTTGCAATTTAAGCATCATTCTTTGTAATCTTGTTGGAGCTCATTGCATAGGCTTTTTTAGAATAGTAATTAGAGGTTGGTGATCAGTTTCAATCTGATTAGCTCGACCATAAATATAATCATGAAACTTGGAACATGCAAATAATATTGCCAAAATTTCTTTCTCAATTTGAGCATACTGCATCTCAGTTTGGGTAAGTGTTCTAGATGCATAGGTTACTGGTCTGCCCTCACTGCACCTAGACCAAATTTTGAAACATCACAGGAAAGAGTGACTGGTTTGTTCACATCATAGTATCTTAATGTAGGTGGGGTGGTAGTTTTCTGCATGAGTTTTTCAAATGCCTTCTGGTGGTGTTCCGACCATGACCATGCAACATTTTTGCACTTTAGCTTGCTTAAAGGTGCTGTCAACTCAGTGAGGTCTGTAATGAACTTGTCTAAATAGTTAACCATACCTAGGAAATGCTGTAGAGCTTGAACATTGCTGGTGCTGACATCTCAAGGATAGCTGCTTGTTTGGTCGCATCAGGTCTCAAACCAGTACTAGTAGATAAATGACATACATATGTAATTTCTGGAAGCCAGAATTTGCACTTGAGAGGATTGAGCTTCAAGTTTACTTCATGTGCTCTTAGAACTCTCTTTAGGCTTCTGTCATGCTCAGCTTCCCCATTGCCTCCATCCAATAAATCATTTGTTATGGCACAAGTATAACCCAAAAAAATTGCTCCATTCCATACTGAAAGACTTCACTTGCAGAATTTATTCCAAATGGCATCCTTAGGAATCTGTATCTGCCAAATGGGGTACCAGAAGTGGTTAGTAATGAGGATTTGCAATCAAGTATCACTTGCCAAAAATGACCTTTTTGAATCCAAGACAGAGAAAGCAGTGGCATTCGGTATTATAGCTGCGACCTCTCAACTGTGCGCATTGGATGATGCTGTCTCTTCAATGCTTTGTTCAAATCTCTTGGGTCAATAGATATTCTGATTTCATCTGAGCCTTTTTTGTTAGCTATCATAGACGGCACCCATTCAGTTGGTTCTGTAACTGGACAGATTACACCTTGCTGCACCATTTTATCCAACCGAGCCTTGACTTTACTCTGCATAGCTATTGGAACTTTTCTTACCGGTCTGACCTCTGGGTCTTATTTCATAAAATACACCACTGGAAGTTTGCCCAACTTGTCACTGGTTTAAAACATCAACATACTTTGAGAAAATGGCTTCAGAAAAATCAGAACTCAGAGATGCACTTATGTGATGAACTTCTTGGGTAAAAGAAAGCAGATTCATTCTGAATCTTTGAGACCCAATAAAGACTGCACTGGCTTTCAGACTACATAGAATAACAAGTTGTAATAGTTCTTTGGCCAAATAACGTTAAAGTATCACTGAGCTTTCGGTTTGAATTTCTTCACCTCCATAAGCAACAAGTTTCACTCTACTAGCCACATTGAGTTGTTCATTAGCTCTCACTTTAGCAAATGTGTCGGCTGATATAACATTACACTTTGAACCAGTGTCTACTTTAAGCTGTGTGGATTTACCATTGATCTGGACAGTACAAAATACTTTGCTCTTTGCCAGTAAATTCACTGCTTCAGCTCTTTCACCAAGCTACACCGTCTACATAGAAAGCTGACTGCTGCATCTCTACTTGATCAACCTGCTTTTTTGTGTGACCTTTTTTCACAACTGTGAGGTTTACTTGATTTGCAAAACTTTTGAAAAGGATTCCATTTTTTTACACTTGTGACATTGCTGACTAAATGCTAAGTACTTCTCTCTTTTAGACTCATAATTTGCACTGCAATTGTGACAGTTAACAATAAAGCTGGACTTGGATTTTGCTGATTCACGTTTGTACTGCACTGACGGTGCTTCTTTAAATGAACTAGCCTTAGAACATGCTGGAAAGCTACATGGTCTCCCTGGTGAGCCAGCAGGGCCTGTGGCTGCCATGTACTTAGGCCTACTTTTGTTTGCCATGTGTTGCATACTATCTACATTTGCTCTTGTGCCTGCTGTTACTATGCTCTTGTCACTTGCAAGCATACTTGTGTGTTTTTCTGTCGCTTCATGTATCTGACAAATCTCACTAGCTTTGCTCAATGTTAAATCACTGTCCCTAAGCAAGATCTTTCTCACAGCAGCGCTATTAATAACACATATGAGCCTGCCCTTTATTAACTCATCTTTTAAGTCACCAAACTGACACTTTTTAGCTTTGTTTCTCAGGTCAGTTATGTAAGCTGCAAATGTCTCCCCTGGTTTCTGATCTCTCATGTAAAACAAATGCCTTTGTAGTGTAATAACTGTCTGGGGGGGATTGCATATCTCTCTGAACTTGCGCTTCTACACTATGGGTCTTCCCTTGATTCAGCCTGTACAACAATATGACGATTTTCACCTTCTCCCTCATATACTGCTGGTGCATACACAAATGAACACTCTCTCTCTCTATGGCCTCTGACCCAGCTAAGTTTAACAAAATGAATCCCTCGGTGCGTGCATCTTTATCTGAATAAGCTGCTTGTATAAAAATATCATACTGTTGCTCAAATATCCTCCAATTCTCTGCAATATTCTGATCAAATACAAGTGATAAGGGCTTTTGAAATCCATCTGCCATATTAACACATACCAGCGAAGGGTTTTGAAAATAAAGACGAACACATACACATGTGCCAGTATTTGTAACTTTGCACTTCGGGAATTATGTTTTTGAGCTTTTCTGTAAAACTCTTTTGGGTACTATAATATTTTCAAAATTATTGTATTGCAAGAAATCACATTTTATCAGTACATGACACCTATCAAACAACTGCACGATGCAAGTCTGTGTGCAACTGGACTTTGCGAAATAAGTCTCGTGGGCATTGTAACACTCTTGAAATTATTGTCTTGCTAAAGTAATTTATCAACATTTTAAAAAGCATTTCAAATACCATCACAATGTGAATGAACTGGGCAAGAGAAGCTCAGAGTCAACAACATTTCAAAGTAATTGCACTTTGCAAATAAACTGTACACAGCATACTGAAATTTCCCCCAAAATGGTGGTACCTTGCCAGGTAACTCTTTACAGTGCAAGAAACATTGTAATGTGGCATTTTGCGAATAGACACACCCAGCACAAGAAACTTTTCGAAATGGCTGTACTTTGACTGTACTTCACGAAATAGTTGCACTTTGTACACAACTCTTCAGAATACGTACACAGTAATAAGCACACACTGTAAGCACTTTTACACACTTTGAGATACTTTGAATAACTTTAGTTATGCCTTTAATACAGTACGAAGCCACAGTTATGCCCAAACACAGCACTTTGCCAAAAAACAAGTCGTCTAACTTTATTTATGCTTATTGTGCCCTTGTTTGCCCTTATTATATTCGTTTTGCTCGTTCAATCTCTTTCCATGCCCATTTTACTTTTCTTGTGCTCATTTTACTCTAAACATGCCCATTTTGCCCTTAAACATGCTCATTTTGCTTGTTTGATAATCATTTTGTTAAATGTCGTTATTTTAAACATTTCCCTTAGTTAAGAAAACTTTTGTGCCTCCTGCTTGTTTAATAATGCAGTGTGTGCCCTTGTAGTGCTCCATTTTACTTTCTTTATAAAACGAGCAGTTTGTGCGAATTCTCATTACCTTTGATTCTTTTCTGGCTCTTTTTCTTGCTCGTTTCTCTTGGTTTAACTTCACTGTCATCTCTGCACCTCATGGATCCAAATCTTATTCTCTGCGATCCCGGTTCTGACACCATGTCACTTTCCTACTTTGGACACAATAGAAGAGTCTTTGTGGGTTCTGTTCAAACTGCTTTATTTTATCACGATAGACGTTTACTGACTTTAACTTAAGTAACTTATATACAAACTAACTGCTGGAATCATACATGCTCACTCTCTGGCTGCACTCTCAAAATGGCACTAGGAATGGCACGTGCTCAACATTTATACCTGCACATTATGTCTTTGACATGCTTAAAGATATACAGCACATGCAGTCTGATCTACAACAATATTGATGGGCTTCACCAGCACAGTAAGAACAAATTTACATAATTGAAATAAGGCAATAAAGCAAATTAATACAGTGTATAAGAAATGTTTCTGATGGATGGTTTTAATGCATATATACATATTTGCAATAAGAATACAAGCTTACCTGTGTTTAATTGTGTCATCAGAAATGCACATTCACGGCTTTGCAATGAAAGTCAGTGCAAAGACAGTGTGACCACCTGTCCTGGTTTATTGAAACATGTACAATATTTTTCATAGGTTCATAGGCAGGTACTAGGCTATCGGCCCAAGGGCCTACGTAAGCCTAGCCAGCAAGGTTCCATAGCTTACGCCACCCAAGAAAGTTATTTTCCCGTACCACTGTCCAGCAGAGACACAAAAGTGATCCCCGGGGTGTATTTCCTATTTCCCATCCACTCATCAAGATTTTTTTTGAAGACTGCTAATGAAGAACTTTGCTTGACATAGATGGGTAGCTTGTTCCAGAGTATAGGATGTCTCTGGGACAGGAATGTATCCCTCCAGTGTGTCCTGTTTATTGTAGTGACAAGGTTTAGGTCCCTAGAGCATGTAGCTCGGATGGATTGGGATTTCTTTAGGTGTAGCATGTCCAGCAGCTCTGGGTTTGACATAGCTTTATATGTTAGGCAGAGATCACCTCGGAGTAGGCGATATGCTAGGGAGTAAAACTGGAGTGTTTTGAGGCGGTCAGTGTAGGGCATTTGTTTGAGGCCAGTAATCCTCTTTGTGAGGTACCTCTGTGGCCTTTCCAGCTGTTGCAGATGTCTTGTGAGGTACATTCCAAAAGGAGTGTTGTACTCTATAATGGGTCTAATGAATGATGAGTAGAGGGGAACAATTACCTCTTTTTTCCTGGAAGAGAACCCTTTTATGATGAGGTGTGCCACATAGAAGGACTTCCTGACTACTGTGGTGATGTGACTATCAAAGGAGAGACTACTGTCCACCTGGATCCCAAGGTCTCTTGCATTCGGTGTTAAGTAGATTGCTGCCTATGTGGTAGTTCATGGGTACAGAGTTTTTACCAAAGGGGATGACACTGCACTTTTTGGCATTGAGCTTGAGGCCATGGCTCTGACACCAGGCATCTGTCTCAGTGAGGCCCTTCTGTAGGATGTCCACATCATTTGGGGACTTGACTATGGCTCCTAGTTTGCAGTCATCTGCGAACTTCGTTAGCCAGAGGCCTTTTGTGTTAGCCTGTGTTTTTTTGTGTGTGTATGATTTTTAAAACTTGTCTAGTTTGTCTATGTTTCTTAATTCTTCTGGAAGCTTGTTGCAGATGGCTGAAGCTGTTTTGGTAAAATATTCACAAGGTATCACCATTTCCATAGATTTTTCTGGCAGTCTGTGGGGGACAGGCAGGTTAGTTGTTAGAGGGTTACAAATTTTTATTTATCAAATGCTATTTTCAAAAGTTTGCATTATTGTAGATATCCATGTTTCTTCAGTTCATTACAGAAAGTAGCTCTGTACCCTTTTTTCTGAGACTTAGAGTAGAAAGTAAAGAAAAATGTCTGTGATGAAAGAACATTAAGCAAAATAAAAGCTTGCTGTGACCTGTACCAGTGTAAGAAGACAGTACAGCATTGCTAAAAAGAAAGAGTAGAAATAAAAGGCTGTCAGCAGCCACATGCCTGCTTGTGTGCCCTGGTCTTTGGAGTTCATCTGAAGTCTGGCCTAGTGGCTGCAGAAGTCCAGTAGATATGACTTGTACTCTGCCAGGCCACATAGCTGCTACTGGTAATCAGAGAAGCAGTTCTCCCACCATTGGCTTATTCAGTCCTGCAGCTTTATTGCATTTGCACAATCCATCTGATTCGTGCCTCTTCCTTCTAGCCAAATCTGCATACTTTGTCCATGGCATTTGCTACTGTTGAACAAGGCCGAGAGCCTTCTCAGAAGTGTTGCAGTGGAAAGGGTTCCAGAGATTGAAAACTGCTTTATGTTACAGAACCATTTAGGGGCTTCCTGTCCATCTTGGACTTCACAAAACCTCAGTCTAAATGGAGTACAGAGTAGTCTAAATGTTTTGTCATTTCAGTTTGCTCCAGGATGCCTGTCCCTTCATTAAGATCCGTTATGCTGACAGGCAGTTTCTGAGGATCCAGGTACTTTCCAGTACCTATAACCAAAAAGATGTAACGCCAGTAAGAGGGTCCACAAGATGGTCGAAATGAGATTTAATATAATTCAATAAACTAAAATGATTGAACACCTTTATCCCACTCTGGAGACATCATCAGAATACAAGGCATCTTTAAAAACATCCTTATATAGTTGTAGAGTGGATATAAAAAGTGACACCCCTGTAAAAATGCCAGGTTTCTGTGATATAAAAAGTGATATCACAATGAATCATTTCAAAACGTTTCCCACCTTTAATGTGACCTATAACCTGTACAATTCAATTCAAAAACAAACAAATCTGTTAGGGGAAAAATATAAAAAATAAAAAACGGACAATATCTTGTTGCACAAGTGTGCACACCTTTAAACTAATACTTCGTTGTGTGTGCACACCCTTAAACTAATACTTTGTTGAAGCACCTTTTGATTTAATTACAGCATTCACTCTTCTTGGGTTGGAGTCTTATCAGCATGGCACATCTTGACTTGGCAATATTTTTCCACTCTTCCTTGCAAAAGTGCTCCAAATCTGTCAGATTGCAAGGGCATCTCTTGTGCACAGCCCTGTTCAGGTCACCCCACAGATTTTCTATTGGATTTAGGTCTGGGCTCTGGCTGGGCCATTCCAAAACTTTAATTTTCTGCAGGTGAAGCCATTCATTTGTTGATTTGGATGTATGCTTGGGGTCATTGTCATGTTGATAGGTGAAATTCCTCTTCATCTTCAGCTTTCTAGCAGGCACCTGAAGGTTTTAGGCCAAAAGTGACTGGTATTTGGAACTGTTCGTAATTCCCTCCACCTTGACTAAAACCCCAGTTCCAGCTGAAGAAAAGCAACCCCAAAGCATGATACTGCCACCATCATGCTTCACTGTGGGGATGGTGTTCTTTTGGTGATGCGAAGTGTTATTTTTGCGCCAAAAGTACCATTTGGAATTGTGCCCAAAAGTTCAACCTTGGTCTCATCAGACCATAACATATTTTCCCACATGCTTTTGGGAGACCTGATGTATTGTTTTACAAATTTTAGCTGAGCCTGGATTTTTTTCTGTGTAAGAAAAGGCTTCCGTCTTGCAACCCTACCCCATAGTCCAGACATGTGGAGAATACGGGAGATTGTCGCCACATGTAGTACACAACCAGTACTTGCCAGAAATTCCTGCATATCCTTCAGTGTTGCTTTAGGTCTCTTGGCAGCCCCCCTGATGAGTTTTCATTTTCGTCTTGTCTTTTCATCAGTTTTGAAGGGATGTCCAGTTCTTTGCAACATCATTGGTGTCCCATATTTTCTCCACTTTTTGATGACTGTCTTCACTGTGTTCCATGGTATATTCAAAGCAGTAGAAATTTTGTACCCTTCTCGGGACTGATACCTTTCAACAATGAGATCCCTTTGATGCTTTTTAAGCTGTCTATGAACCATGGCTTTTGCTATAGCAGGCAACTTAGTAAATGTCAGGAAAATCCTACTAGGACAGCTGAACTTTATTTGGGGTTAATCAGAGTCTCTTTAATTGATGCAAAATTGTGCAGGACTACAATCTGTTATATTCAACTTATATTCTACATCATTTTCATTATTCAAATTTTGTTTTGTCCATGCGGCTGTCAATTCATGCATAAACAAATTAATGTCCTTTAATGTTCTCTTTAATTGATGGCAGGTGTGTACCCAAGAAAATGGAATGCTGTAATTAAATCAAAAGGTGCTTCAACAAAGTATTAATTTAAGGGTGTGCACACTTATGCAACCAGCGTATTGTACGCTTTTTATTTTTTACATTTTTCCCCCTAACAAATTAGTTTATTTTTCAATTGAATTGTACAGGTTATAGGTTGCATTAAAGGTGAGAAAAGTTTTGAAATGATTTATTGTGGTCTCATTTTTTTTATATCGCAAAACCTGGCATTTTAACAGGGGTGTATAAAATTTTTATATCCATTGTAATAAAACATTTCCATTGGTTAATTACAGTCTAATTAAAATTCATTATAATCAGGCAAGTTGCTTCTTAAAGCTACAGTAAATGTTAATTTACCATAGCACAGACATACCCCGCAAGTCATAAATCTAATTATAAACCATGACAAAAGTGCTCAGTCATTTTTTTTTTTATTGAATTACATTGTTTTGTTTCGACCGTCTTGTGGACCCTGTTGCTGGTGTTACTACTTTTTTGTTTGTTTGTTTGTTTGTTTGTATAACGCTGCACCTTTAATCCTTATTTTGCTTTCAAATATCTGCAGTTTCACTTTTTGCCATTTGTGTTATGTGCACTGAGCAGCTTTACCAGATGTTAAGTCATTGTTGCAGCTGTATTGAGGAGAGGCGAGAATTTGTCTTTTACCTAGATCCCTGACTGATAGCAACTGCTTCCATGCAGGCTCACTGGATGAGACGGGTGTCTATTCTGGGCCAGTAAAAGTTGAGGGCCATAGTCTTTTGGGAGATGCTGTGTTTATCTTCCCAGAGATTCTAGTTCTTGGATCTGGTTGTGGATGTGACCACATAATTTGTCGTATTCTTGGCTGAGAGGACTAAGACTGAGCTGGGGTGTATGTAATCCATGTTGTGGAGATTTTGGATCATGACTTACATCACCTTGCAGGTGCTGGGTATTCTATTAGCATGAATGTACCTGTACAGTATTAAAATCTCTTTGAGGACAGTGGTCAAAAGCGGCACACCCCATATTGGAATCTTAATTTAATTTTCCTGAAATTCTTGCCCAGACATGTACTGGTGATTGTAGCACCTTTCACATGTGTGCTGCCCAAGTAGAAGATTAGTATTGTTGCATCCTTGGACTTGGAAGGGAGGACCAGTAAATGTTTTCCTCAGTACACAGGGCAAGCAGTCTCCTTTGCAGCAAGTTTTCATTTGCTGATGACTCCAGTGAGCATCTTGATCTAATTGCCTTGAGAACTATAATGTGAAAGCCTTGTCCCACTTGTAAAATGGCTGTAGGCTTGTGAGTCATCACTGTTTAAGTCTGGACTGGTTTCTTATGTGCTAGTATTGCATAGGCCTTTTGAATGTGGCAGGAGATTTTGGATAATAATTGAAGATAAATCCAGGCAATGGAGCATTAGTGAAATAAATGATCTGATGCTGTCATTTTCATTCATTACTCAATTGTTCGGGGTTCAGATTCGATTCTCCGATCCGACTCCGCCGCTTCTTCCAGATCATAGAACACTGAACTCTAGAGCTCCTTCTTTTTACCCACAGTGCCCAAGTCATGAATGTAGACTGTGAATTCACAAGTGTGGTTTTCACACTTTGAGTTTAGCTATTATTTTTTCTGTAGTTATTATAATTATTATACCTTTTACAGCTTTTATCGTTACTTCCCTTTAACCCTTTATCTCAAACTATAAACTTTATCTTCCTGCTCGTAGAGTATTGTCTTTTACCATAGTTGGTATTTTGTTCCTTTACTGTACTTATTAGTACTCCTCTTTTTACCATTGTTAGTAACTTCTCTGTTTTTTTATATATATATATATATATATATATATATATATATATATATATATAATGTATATCTATATCTATCTATCTATCTATATATATATATATATATATATATATATATATATATATATATACATACATATATATATGGGTCTACCTGACAATGCCGAAAGCTGACAACGCCGACGATGAGAACACCGACACCAGAAGATCGAAAACTGAGATGACCGATGGATGAAAACCCCGACGCTGAGAACACTGACATGTGAAAAGGCTGTGTAAGTATGCGGTAGTGACGGATGTTAGAGTTAGGATGCGAGTAAGGTAAGTGTGCGATACTGACGGACTCTAGGGATAGGGGTGGGTTAAGTGAGTTAGGGTTAGGGCGCGGGTTAGGTGAGTGTGCGATAGTGACAGTCTTTAGGGTTAGGGGAGGGTTAAGTGAGTTAGGGTTAGGGTGCGGGTTAGGTGAGTGTGCGATAGTGACAGTCTTTAGGGTTAGTTAGGGTTAGGTGAGTGTGCGATAGTGACAGTCTTTAGGGTTAGAGCGCAGGTTAGGTGAGTGTGTGATAGTGACGGACCTTAGGGTTAGGGTTTGGGTTAAGGTTATAGATAGTTGTGTATGTAAGGTTTAGTGTGGGTTTGTAAGGATTTTGGTGTTATTGTGTTGTGTGTGTGCTTTTTGGACAGGGGATTTGTTTTGTTTGTTGATTGTCAGGATTGTGGTGCCTCCGGCATGTGAGGTTTCGTGTTTGTGAACTTTCGGTTATGTGGTGTCTGTGATTTCGTTGTCGGTGTTGTAGTGCGTCGGTGTTGTCAGGTAGACCCATATATATATATATATATATATATATATATATATATATATATAAGCTTTCATTAATATTTGTAACTCTTTTCTAGAAAAAATGTCTGATAAGACTTCAGGGTTAAATATGTGGCATGCAGCCATAAAATACCAAAGTCAGATGCATACTCAAGTGCATCTACTGTCTAGGACCAGCTCATTTGGATTTGGACTCTGACATTGGCAGGGTATTTAACTCCCATGCTTTAATTGATCATAAAAACAAAGTAATACTTAAGGGCTTGCTGCCTTCAAAACCTTCATCTATGGCTTCTGGGGCTCAAACTCCCATAAGATTGGAGAAAAAAAAGGAGATTCTGTTTCTAAAGGAATCTTGTGTAAGATCTCCTGAATGGACATCTGCTTCTGCTTTGGCTTCATCCTCACACCTGCCCCTGAAACAAAAAAAAGTTGGATCTGAGTAGTTCAGATCAATGATCAAGATCTGATAAATTACCTCGGACCCATTATTCTCAGTTACTGTTGGAACCAATTACCTCTTGGCTCCATCACCTTTTTTGCAGCAGTCTGCCCATCACTGTTTACTCATCCACATCCTTTATTCCTTCCGTTTTCCAGGAGACTGTCCAAAGCAGATGAAGCAGGATGATGAAGAAGTTCTCCTTAGGATTCAGATAAAAATGGGAGACCTTCTGGCTCTGACCCCATCAGTTCCAGAGACCCTCGTTAGTTCTACACCTTTGAACTTAGCTCCTTCTCTGATTCGTGCTTTGGTTTTGGAGCTGTCGGATCTGAAAGCCTGGAGTTCTCTGCCTCAGATTCGAAGATGTTGGCATCTTCGACTCTGATGGTGTCTCCTAGCTGTCCGGCCCGAAGTACTTGGGAGCCAGATGACTCTCAGAGCCAAAGCATTGGCGCTGGCTCCGGGGTGTTGTATTAGACTCCGAAGTTGTCAGAGAGGTCTCTTCCCCTCTGAGTTTCGGTGCTAGACAGCTCTGCTCCAGCTCCCTCCTCTGGTAGTTTGCCTGTGAGATGATGGGAGGGACAGTCCATAAGCCTGCCATGTTGGAGCTGTCAGTTTCTGTTTATCCCAGGCACTCTGCCTGCGAGGTAGTGGAAAGAGCCTTCTCTATTACTCCCTCCTTGGCTCCAACTCCTCAGTTCCATTTTGATTTTGTCAGAGCCTCCTCAGTCATCCATCACTAGGTAGTGGAAAGAGCCTTCTCTATTACTAGAGTTAAGACTTCTCTACCCTCCTTGGCTCCAACTCCTCAGTTCCATTTTGATTTTGTGTCCAGAGCCTCAGTCATCCATTCCACTAGGAAAAGCCAACCTGAACCAGTCTCCAGGCCACCCCGCAGGGTATCGTTATCTCTTTTAGTAACCCCCCTGGGGCACCCAACCAAGCAGGTTCCCTGGAAGAGGAGGTGCATGAGAAGGCTCTTGGACACTCCACAAGAGTTTGTCACTGAGGACACTGACTTTGATGAAGGGGAAGAGTTCCCCAGATTACTGCCCGATGATGTCTCCTTAGGAGACATCTTAGAACACCTAAAACAAAGGGGTAGTTGGCCCCTGATAACCCTTCCGAAGAAGAGTCAGTGTTCTTGGCCTTTGGAGCTAGCCCATCTTCCTCCTGGGTGACTCTGCCAGCAGATGAGCCCATAGATTTAGTTTCTTGATGGGCATGGAAGAAACCATACACATCTGAGCCAATCTGCAAGAGACCAGAGAGGATCCTGGAACCACCTAAGCATAAACCACACCGGAGAAAAGGAGTGCCCATTAATGCTGAGGTCGTAGCAGCGGCCACTAAAAAGGAACTGGCAGAGCAAAGTTCCTCTGTCCCCCCCCCCAGCAGAAAGTCTAGGGTGCTGGACAGATTTGGGAAGCATGTGTATGCTTCAGCGACTTTCGGCCGTAGAGTTGCTGAATTGCTTGGTACTTTTCATAAGACCCTAGAGTAATTTGATCAAAGAACTTTACAAATCCCTCTCTGGGACCATGTCCTCCAAGGTATAAAGTACTGTTTCCTCGTAGCTGGCCATGAGGCGTATCTCCCATGTGACTTAAGGTACCTCATAGGTGGTGGGCTCAGGCATTTTCATCAGAAGAGACAACTAGATGTACTTGTATGATTTTGCGGAACTCTTCAGATCTTATTCAGTCAATGCTTCCTTTGACAGAACCTCCTTTTTTTAGCCCCAAATTTAAAGGCACACTCTCTATATGTGTGCAGGAAGGGAAAACCCAGTGTGCTATAGGTGTATGATTTTCAACTCCTCAACGGACCTTTTCTAGTAAAAAATGATGCAGATTGAAAATGTGGTTTAAAAAATCCAAGGGTCCCTTCCACGATCCATGTGGAGACAGTTCCCCTAGGAGCAGAGGGGGGAACTCATAGGTTCATAGGAGGTTATTAGGCTAGCAGCCTAAAGGCTTTACAAGCCTTGCCATGTTAATCCCAAGTATCCCCATTTGTTCTTTTTTGGCTAGTTTGCAGACTGAATTTATGAACAGAGTGGGTCTGTGATCAGCATCAGCTACCCCTGTCCATGAGGGACATGGGTGTCACCCCATGGGTAAATATGCGGTATCCCAACCAATTATCTGAGTTGCTTTTGAAAAGGGTCAGTGAAGACCTCTGTTTTACGTGAATAGAGAGTATATTTCAGAGAAGCGGCACTCTCTGGAAGACATACCTGTCACTTCAGCATGATCTGTTAATGTCACAAGCTAGGTTGAGATCCGTGGAGAGTGTGACTCTTGAGCCATTTCACTTGCATATGTGCAGCATTTCCATTCGGGCAGAGTTGGAGATTGCCCTATATGCCAGACACAAGTCACTCCTCAGCAGCCTATAAGATACAGAGTAAAGTGACAGGCCTTTCAGCCTATCCACGTAGGTCATGGTTTGGAGTCCCTGTATTTTCTTAGTGAGAAACCTCTGAGGTCTTTCCAGCTGCTGCAGGTGTCCAGAGAGGTACTTGCAAAAGGGATGCTTTATACTCTATTATTGGTCTGATGAGGGTTGCGTACAGTGGAGTTAAAACATCCTTGACCTGGATGCTATGCCGTTGCTTATGAGATGCGCTATGTGGAAGGCTTTCCTTAACCACTGTGGACACTTAGTGGTCAAATTGCTATTAACCTGTGCTCCCAAGTCTCGCACCACTGGGTTGGAACTCAGGGGGGTGCTGTCAGTATTGTAGTTTATAGGGAATTCCATTTTACCAAAGGGAATAATAATGCATTTTTTTGCATTTAGTTTTAGACCATGACTTTGGCATCAATCATTTGTTTGTGTTAGCCCTTGTAATATATTGACATCATTGGGGGACTCGGTTATTGCTCCCATTTTGCAATTATCAGCAAACTTGATGAGACAAAGGCCATCTACTTTGACCAGGACTTATGAGAAATAGATGCCAAACAGTAAGGGGCCCAGCACAAACCCCTATGGTATTCCACTGGTGAAGGGTCTACTGGTAGAGGTGGAGTCACCAATTAGCTATCTATCTAGTAACTGAAGAGGAATCCCTATCTGAGAGAGTTTCTCAGTGATGCCAGAGTGGGGAATTGTGTCGAAAGGCTTGGCAAGGTCAATATAGGCTGTGTCTTACCTTCGTCCATGGCTCTGATGACATTCTCAAAAAAGTCTACCAGGTTTAATAAGCATGGTCTACCCTTAACAAAGCCAAACTGTGTTGGGTCCAGCATTTGGAGGTTGCCTGTGTCCTTGTTAAGGTCCATAATTATTTCCATGGCCTTGCAGATGAGATTGGTTAAACTTATGGGTCATTATTTCTCAGGGTTAGTTGATGGCCCCTCTTTGTGCAGGGAGATCACTGTTGCCGTTCTCTGTTCTGCAGCATATAGCCAGTTATCAAGCTATGATTAAAGAGAATGCCAAGTGGGTCTGCTGGGTTTTGTTTTAGATTATTTAGGAAACGACTTAGTATATTATCTGGTCCCATTGAGGTCATGTTTTTCAGCTTAGAAAGATGGAAGATGCTGTCCTCAAAGCAGAGGTGGTCCACATAACCAGGGACCCAAGGATACTTTCTCCGATAGATTCTGTTACTGCTCCTTTAAGAAGGCCAGACTCTCAATCTCTGGAGGCAGTTGGGGGTCATTTATCCCTGCACCATAGAGCCTGGGTAGAATTTACAAAAGATTTATGGGTGCACAGGATAATATCCAGAGGTTATACAGTACCATTTCCCCATCTACACTTTCTAGTATCAAACAAAATCCCTGATGTTCCACCCAGTCAGAGGGAAGCAGCGGCAGGAAAAATAAACAAACTGCTAGAAAAAGAGTCGTCCATGAGGTCCCCCCAGACCAGATTTAATCCAGAACTTATTCAAGACTCTCTTTAGTGCCAAAAAAGACAAGGGACTGGAGACCAGTCATGGACCTCAGCAAACTAAATTTATCAGTACAACATAAGAAATTTTGGATGGTCATGGTTCAGTTCATTCTCCCTTTTCTGAACAAGGATGACTGGATGTGCCCAGTAGATCTTCAGGATGCGTGCTGTCACAGAAAAACATGAACAGATCGAGAGGATATCTACCTTCCAGCTGGGAGCCAGTTATTATTAATTCAGAGCACTGCCTTTTGGTCTCACCACAGCCCCCAGGGTGTTTACCAAGTGCATGGCAGAAGTCGCAGCTCACTTGAGACTGCAGAGATTCCAAGTGTTTCCATATCTGGATGACTGGCTACTGACTGCTCCGACCAGGCAGTGAATTAGTTCAAGCATGGGACTATTACTCCAGCTGTGCTGTCATTTGGGGACTTCTGTCAATTACAACAAATCTTGACTTACTGTGGGATTCATTGGTGTTTTGTTCAAGATGAGCACTCAAATAACTTATTTTCCTTTGTTTCAGATTCAGACAATTCAGTTACAGGTCAAAAAGATCATTCTGTTGTATTTAAAAAAAAAAAAAAAAAGTTGTAGCTTGTTTTCCCACCTTTTCTGTTACTAGAGTAGACCAGATACAGATTTGCTGTATGCAGGACTCTATTGTAGTTTAAGTTCCCCAGACCTTTCTGTGTTAGAGGGAAGCCTCTTAGCTTATCAGTGGAAGTGGTAAGTACTAGGTAGCCTATCTACCACAAGAGGAGTGGTTTCTAGCTCCCTTTCAACTTTCTGCTTTAAAAGTCCGTGTTTGCACAGGTTTGCAGCACCACTAAGCTAGGGTAAACTATTACCGGTGCCAGAAGGTCTGCTCTTCAAATTTTCCGTTAGATTTTGCTAGTTCTCTTCTCTCTTGCATTTAACTAGCTTATTCACCTAGCACTTCATCTAGTTTCTTGTAGCAATTATTGTAGCACACAAGTGCTAACAGCACTAAATGTCCTATAAGGAAACAGCTCCAGTACTTAATAATGACCATCCCTCCTGGTATGTCTAAAGGTCAGTTCCCTGTGCTTTCTCCTATTAACCTGGTGAACTTGGGCGTTCTGAGGCAGTGTAGCAACTGCCTCATGTACACAGACAACCCTCTCCTCTTACCGCCCAACATTCAGACTTGTGAGAGATGCACTTTTATATCCAAACTGGAAGACATGCACTCTTCAGCCAAGACCAGAATAGCTGGTCAAGAGGAGAAGGTCAACACCGGCATCACACCACATGGAACACACAGCCCTCCAGAACACCCACCATCACAGCTCTCACATAAAAACACAAGCCACACACCCACCTTCGCAGAGGCTGTCAGTAGAAATCTACCCAAACAGCAGACACCTCCAAATCAGCAACACACTCGACCACCACAACACAGCACAAATCGCAAGACACATAGCTCACCTACACAGTGCGCCCCTCAACCTAAGTCTCTAAATAAAACAACTTGCCCAATACACTAATCATAGGTGACTCTACAGTGAGGGCACACTGATGTCCCACTCACTAGGTTGAATAAGGACAAGATAACAGTCAGCTGTCTGTCGGGTGCCTGGATCCGACACAACACACGCACTCAGGTCACTCCACAAGTATGACTCTGTCATTGTCTATCTGGGTGTGAATGACCTGAGACGTACATCCCTGGACTACATGAAAAGAGATATGGAGGAGCTGTCGGATTATGTGGCCCAGGAGGTATGACCCTGGCTCTGAGCAGCATCCTACCGTCGCCCAGAATGATACCGCAGTACAAGCAGAAGATGATTGACTTCAGCAATTGGCTAAGTTTCTGGTGTCATTCTAAGGGGATCCAGTATCTGTCTGCTTGAGATGACAAGACTGACAGACCTTGATGCTTTTCCAGAGATGGCCTGCATCTGATCTGTCACTCCTAGGTTTCTGGATACGGGCTAAGGCTCTTGCCACACTGTAGTGCCTTTTTTTAGGCGGTGTTCCAAAGACCAAGTATCCACTGTAACAGCTATAAATAAATGCAATCTGCAGGTCATTCTGCTCAGTGCTAGAAGTCTAAATCTCAAGATGCACTCGCTCGAAGCACTCCTCAGAATGGTGAACATCGACATTTGTGCTATAATGGAGACCAGGTTTGCGCTACCAGGCTACAACTCATTCCACACCTTTCAGCCCCAGAAAATTGACCGAAGCTCCAAAGGCGGTAGTGTCTCGATATTCATAAAGGATATGCACACCTCCAGACTAGTAGCCCAACATAACACATCGGAGATACTTCAGGTACAACTAACAGTGGATAAGATAGTGATTCAGGTCATAGCCTGCTATAGGTCCCCAACAATGTCCCAAGACTCTCATTCCATGTCATCCACTGTAGATTTGATCTGGGACACTCCCCTGTCCCATCTCTTTACCACATTCTACCTAATAAACTCTTTCTGCACTTGCTTTTAGTCCTTTTTAATTTAATTAAATTTTTTAAACTGTGTTTGGTCTAATATTGCTGCATAGTCAAGTATGCTAGCTTGCACTGCATGTGAATTATTTTTTACTACTGTTTTTGCTACTTTTCTGTAACAAAAAAAAAAAACAAAACTGTAAGCCTGTTTCCTACCTTTCCTGTAACTAGTGTTCCAGATACAGATTTGCTGTATCCTGGACTGTATGTAAGCTTCTGAGTCCCCCAAGCCTTTCTGTGTTGGAGGGAAGCCTTCTAGATTATCAGTGCGAGTGGTAAGCACTAGGTAACCTGTCTACCATATAAGTAGTGGTTCTAGCCCAGAATTTGTAGTTATTGGCCATTTGGGCAATCTCTTCCATCTCTCTCAATTTCTGATTTGAAAGCCCGTATTTGCACTTGTTTCTGTCCTGTAACTCATCTAGTGCAGATACAGATTCTTAGTTTCAGCACTTAAATTTGCTTGTTTATGCTCAGCACTTGTTCAGAACTTGTACGCACTAAATAAGCTACTAATTACTATAGCACTCTAGCTTCCTCATTACCTAGAGGAAAACAGTTCTTGTACTTACTTTTCTCACTTGCTTAGAGAAAAACAGCTCTTGTACTCACTTTCCTCACTTATCTAGAGGAAAAACCCTGCAACTCTCTTTTTGCGTGGTATTGCGCACAGAGCAGTGTCGGGCAGCGCCGGTTAGCTGGGGTATACTATTCCCGGCCCCACAAAGTCTGCGCTGTGAATTTTCCTTTAGAACTAGGCAAGCCTCAACTCAAGTGCTTCAGATCAGCTGCTCTTATTGCAGCACTTGCAAAACAGAAAGCACTTGTCCTAATCTCCTAGACAGCACTATTATTCTCCACATTTCCTAGACAGCACTATTATAATATAGCATAAGACCCTCGATCGTCCGCAGGACTTAAGTTCAATTTACTCTTCAAAGCATGTCCAGAGGTCAGCTTCAGGTGTACTCTCCAGTTCATCTGGTGGAATTGGACATCCTGAGGCAATGTCACAACTGCCTCATGTATACAGACAACCCTCTCCTCTTACCTCTAGACACAAACACTTGTGAGAGATGCAAATACACAGCCAGACTGGAGGCTAAACGCTCTCAACCCATGACTGTAACAGACAGTCAAGAGTATAAGGGACACACTTGCATCATACCACCTGTCACACATGAATCTACAAAACAAGCACTGGCAAAACATACGCATAAATACACAAAAACTTATTCGGAGGCACTAGTTACCAATGTGAAAAAGAAACAGTGCCCTCCAAAGCAGACAAGCAAACAACCCGCACCCCCAAACACAAGCCAGAAAACACATAATTCACCTCAGCAGTGTGCCTCACAACAGCTCTTAAGGCAAAACACCATACCTAACACGCTAGTAATAGGAGACTCTATAGTAAGGCACACAGATGTTCCACTCACCAGACTGAACAAGGAGAAGGTTACTGTCAGCTGCCTGTCGGGTGCTCGGATCCGCCACATAACAGAGGCACTTCGGTCACTACAGAACAAGTACAAGTATGATGCTGTCATTGTACATGTTGGTGTGAATGATCCAAGACGTACCTTCCTGGACTACATGAAAAGAGACATTGGAGAGCTCTCTGATCATGTAGCCCAAGCTGGTATGACCCTGACCTTGAGTAGCATACTACCTTCACCTAGAATGATACCACAATACAAAGACAAAATGATCAATTTCAACAACTGGCTAAGCTTCTGGTGTCATTCTAAGGGGATCCAGTGTCTGTCTACCTGGGATGACATGGAAGACAAGCCTCGCTGTTTTGCCAGAGATGGGTTGCACCTGTCACCCCTAGGTTTTCGAATACTGGCCAAGGCTCTTGCCGTCCCCATAGTGCCTTTTTAGGCAAGGCTCAAAGGACAAACCAACCACCGTAACCAGCACAGGTAACCAAAAACTAAGGGTAACGCCAGAAGTCTCAACCTCAAAATGCACACACTCGAGGCTCTCCTCAGCATGGAGAAAATCGATGTTTGTGCAGTGACGGAAACCTGGTTCAAGGCTCAAGAGAGCACCCCAGCACTGCCAGGTTACAATTCATATCATACCTTCTGGCCTCAGTTACCGGATCACAGTACAAAGTTACCGGATCGCAGTACAAAGGGTGGAGGTGTATCCATATTCATCAAGGATACCCATATCTCCAGGTTAGTAGCGCAGCATGATGCCCCAGAGATCATTCATGTGCAACTATCAGCAGGCAAAACCACATTTCAAGTCGTAGCCAGTTATAGATCGCCCACCATGTCCCAAGATGCTCACTCTGCATTCCTTGAGACATTGGAAAATATAAAGGTCCTACCAAACACCATAATCTTGGGTGATTTCAACTACCTTGGTATAGACTGGGCAAACTACCAATGTTCCAACTCATATGCTCAGCGATTCATAAAATGTATAAATTCAAATGCCCTTGAACAACTAGTATGTTCCCCCACTAGTGGGGACAACATATTGGATTTAATCATCACAAATATGGGCGCCCATTGTACCACACCCGTTATCACTCCCTCCTTGGTCAGATCCGACCACAAACTGATAACCCTGGACATCCTCACCCCTCCACCTCCCCCAGTCAAAGAAACCAGTCAAAAACCTTTCCAAAGCAAACTTCAAACTACTTGCATCCGAAGTGGAAAGCTTCACTATTCCCTTGCAGAAGGATAATGATATCCAGGATGCGGAATCCTACACCAAGGCACTCTATATGCATCTTCAGGATTACATGGACCATGCTATCCCAAATAAAACCAAGAATCCTTCCTCAAGCAAGAAGAAACCAGTCTGGTGGACCATGGCCATAAGCAAACTTTACAATAAAAGGAGGAGACTTGTACAAAAAAAGGCCAAATCTCAAGTAGAAAAATCATCCCTGATCAGCACTAGTAAGAAATTGAGGACCCTCATCAAGTGAACTAAAGCCAGTTTTGAAAAGAAAGTTGCCAAGGATGACCATAAGGCCTTCTATGGCTATGTCAAAAACCTAAATGGCAATGCTCAGGTCTGTTCTGAGCTAGTCTAAAATGGAACAAAATACACTGACCCTTCTGACATTGCCAACATCTTGGCTGACAGGTTCAGTGCAAATCCCCCCCCCCGCCCCCTCACCACCTACAGGGCCTATTACCATTCCAGGGGATTGTGTAAGTCCAATTATTACTGATACGTTGGTTAACAGGGCTCTATCTAAAGCTAAAAACACTGCTTCCATGGGACCAGATGGTGTCCCAGGCTGTGTCATATGCAAGCTCCAAAAGGAATTAACCACGCATCTTAATACCCTGTTCAGTCTTAGCCTCTCCACAGGATATGTGCCCATAGAATGGCGCACGGCAACGGTGGTCCCGCTACACAAGGGTGGGGCCACAACTGACCCTGGGAACTACCGACCAATAAGCCTGACCAGTCTGATCTGTAAGGCTATGGAGCAAATCATTATGGAACTCATAAATGGAGAGATTGGGAACCTCCAGTCGCTGGACCCCACACAGTTTGGCTTTGTCAAGGGCAGATCATGCCTCCTGAACCTGGTGGATTTCTTTGAGACAGTTACTCAGGCTATAGATAAGGGAAAGGAGGTACACACGGCTTACCTTGACCTTGCTAAAGCATTTGACACCATTCCCCATTCAGGTATTATTGATAAGCTCACCAGCACCAGCCTGGGCATAAACCCTTACGTCACAAGATGGATCGCAAACTGGCTCTCAGACAGATCCCATAAAGTAAGAGTAGCGGGATCTATGTCCGAATCTAGACCAGTAACGAGTGGTGCGCCTCAGGGCTCTGTCCTGGGGCCCCTCCTGTTTGGCATATACTTCTCAGAAGTACAGGCAAGCATGGAAGGGCTGTGGCTGACTAAGTTTGCAGACGACTGCAAACTGGATGCTATAATAGAGTCTCCGGCCGACATGGAGATCCTCCAGAAGGGCCTAAATGAGACTGATGCATGGTGTCAAAGCTAAATGCAAAAAAATGCGTAGTAATCCCCTTTGGAAAAAAACAGAGTACCCGCAAACTACAACATGGGAGGTAATCCCCTGAAATCTGAAGAAGAAATAAGGGATCTAAGGACCCAAGTAGATAGTCCGCTTTCCTTTGATAACCATGTTGCCAAAGTGGTTAGAAAATCCTTCTATGTGACCCATCTGATCACGAAAGGGTTCGCATCAAGATCTAAGGATTTAATGGTGCCCCTTTACTCTTCCCTCATCAGACCCATTATTGAGTACAATGCACCAATTGGAATGTACCTGGCTAGACATCTCCAGCAGCTGGAGAGACCACAGAGGTACCTAACCAAGAGGATTACTGGCCTCAAACAGTTGCCCTATGCAGCACAATTGAAAAAGCTAAGACTGTTCTCTGTTGCATACCGCTTTCTCAGAGGTGATCTCTGTCTAACGTACAGAGCCATGTCCAACCCAGAATTGTTGAACATGGTCCATCTTAGCAAAACCAAATCTACTTGAGCTACAAGCTCTAGGGATATAAACCTCAACACAACAATGAATAGAACATGCTGGAGGGATAGATTCCCTTCGCAGAGACTTCCCTTACTATGGAACAGGGTCCCAATCTACATAAGACAGAGACCCTCACTATCACTCTTCAAGAGGAACCTTGATGAGTGGATGGGTAACAGAAAGTTCACACCAGGGATCACACCAACAGCACTACTAGATAGGGGCCAAGGATACTAGCTGCTAGTACAAGGGTCTAGGGAACTACTAAAGGGGCGGTGAATACCGCACAACGTGGCTGGGCTAATATATGCCTTCGGGCAGATAGCCCAGTACCAACCTATGAACCTATGTTCCTAAACACCCTGGAAACTATTAGGGTCCAACCCAACACTCTCATACTGGGTGACTTCAACTACCCCTCCAACTGGGAAAACTACTCATGCACCAATGCACTTACCCAACGCTTCCTGGAATTCATTGATTCCAATGTGCTGGACCAGTTCATTCTTACCTCCACTAGAGTAAGCAACATCCTTCACCTGGTTATTACTAACATGGGCAATCATTGCTCAACACCAGTAGTCAGTTCCTCCCTGGTTAGATCCGACCACATACTAATTACCGTGGAAATCCATATCTCGCCCACACCACCAGCAAAGGTAACCACCATGAAAAACTTCTCCAAAGCTGACTTCGGGCACCTAAAAACAGAGGTGGCTAACTTCACGGCACCCATGCAAATGGAAAATAGGTGCATGACTGCTAAATCATCCACCAGTGCACTATACAAACACGTACATAAATGTATGGAACTAGCCATACCCAACAGAACCTAGATGCATTCCTCCAAGAAAGCCAGTCTGGTGGTCCCCTGCCATTAACAAACTCCTACAACAGAAGGAAGAAACTGTTGCAGAAAAAGATGAAGTCCCAAGACTGGAAAAACTCCCTTATTAATCTCAACAAAAAGTTGAGATCCCTCATCAAAACCTCTAAAGCTAGCTATGAAGGCAGAATTGTGGCAGACACTAAAAACAACCACAAAGCCTTCTACAGTTATATCAAGAATCTCCACGGCAGTACCCAGATTTGCTCTGAGTTACTGCACAATGGTACCTCTTATACTGACCCAACAGATATTGCCAACATACTGGCTGACAGATTCAGTGCCAACTTTACCCCTCTCTCCCCCTCCTAAAGGACCTGTCACAATACCGGAAGAATGCCCGGCACCCAGTATTACTGCAGCACAGGTTAAAGCTGCATTGTCCAAGGCCAAGAATACAGCTTCCATGGGAACGAACAATATCCCTGGCTGTGTTCTGCATGAACTACAAAGTGAACTGGCACCACACCTGTGTGCCCTGTTCAGTCACAGCCCCACTTCAGACTTTGTCCCTACAGAATGGCACACTGCTACAGTCATCC
This sequence comes from Protopterus annectens, assembly GCF_019279795.1. Lineage (NCBI taxonomy): Eukaryota > Metazoa > Chordata > Ceratodontiformes > Protopteridae > Protopterus > Protopterus annectens. The sequence continues at coordinate 495,404,945 of NC_056725.1, read as the reverse complement.
CTCTCCATAAAGGGGGAGCAACTACAGACCCTGGGAATTATCGCCCCTATTAGCCTGACTAGTCTGATATGTAAGGCTATGGCATGCATCATCATTAACAAGGATATAGGGAGTGTCCAAACTCTGGATCCCACTCAGTTTGGGTTTGTGAAGGGTAGATCATGCCTCCTCAACCTGGTTGACTTCTTTGAGTCGGTCACCAGAGCTGTGGATGAGGGCAAGGCAGTTCATACAGCCTACCTCAATCTGGCGAAGGCCTTCGATACTATTCCCCACTCAGAAATTATTGATAGACTCACCAAACTAAGCATCAACCTTTATATCACTAGGTGGGTTGCAAATTAGCTCACAGAACCCACAGTGTGAAAGTAGCAGACTCCCAAGTCAGACTGCCGACCAGTCATGAGTGGAGTCCCACAGGGATCGGTCCTGGGTCCTCTCCAGTTTGACATCTACTTCTCAGAAGTCCAGGCCAACACAGAGGGACTCCGGCTGACCAAGTTCGCCGATGATTGCAAGCTGGGAGCCATTATTAACTCCCCGGGTGATCTAGACATCCTACAGAAAGACCACACTGAGACCAACAACTGGTGTCAAAACCATGGCCTTAAGCTTAGTGCCAAAAATTACGTCGTCATTCTCTTTGGGGAAAAAACTAATTTTCCACTAATTACCACATTGCAGGTAGCCCACTGAACACGTTATGAGAGATCTGAGGACACAGGCTGACAGCAACCTCTCCTGTATGTGGCACATCTCATTACCAAGGGTTTTGCATCCAGGCAGAAAGAGGTCATCATCTCTCTGTACTCTTCCCTCATTAGGCCAGTCACCAAGTATTATGCCCCATTTGGCATGTACCTTACTAAACATCTGCAACAGCTGGAAAGGCTACGGAAGTACCTCACGAAGAGGATCATAGGCCTTAAACACATGCCCTACGTGGACATATTCAAAGTACTCCAGCTTTTCTCTGTCTCATATTGTCTATTAAGAGGAGCTCTCTGCTTGAATTACAAAGCCATGTCTTACCCAGCCCTGTTAGAAATGTTACACCTAAAGAAATCCCAATCTCTCCACACCACATGCTCCAGGGACCTCAACCTCATTATCATAATCAACAGAACATGCTGGAGGGACAGGTTCATAACCCAGAAGACTGCCCATGCTCTGAAATATACTTCCCATACATGTCAAGCAGAGCACCTCACTGGCCCTATCCAAGAGAAATCTTGATGAGTGGATGGGAGATTGAAAGTTCGCCCCAGGTATCACTCCAGTGGCTCTACTTGATAAAATCACTGGGAACTAATGACAGCATGATGCCAGGGCAATTCTGTGGGCTAGGCTTGTAAGGGCTCCAGGGCCTTTGGCCTAGTACACACTTGTGAACCTATGACCCTATTCAGAGTTCTTATCTTTCAGCTGGAGTGATACTCTAAGCATTTGGATCCACATCAGCAGCAATCACTCTTGTTCCACTGGCGAGGTTCCATATGAGAATCCTCCAGTGGACACTCGCAACTCAATGGTCTATTCTCCAACAAGCATTATCCAGTAAAGTCAAAATAATGCAAGCTTGCAAAAATTACCTTCTCTGGTGGATCCACTCCAATCAAATACAGGAAGGCAGTCCATTTGTTCTCCCTCAACCAAATGCCGCAGTGACCACATTTGCCGCTCTGATTGGGTGGGGTGGGGGGCTTCTTAGGAAAAATGGTTCAAGGTACATGGTCCCCTGAAGAGGCCAGCACACATATCAATGTCCTGGAAATGAGTCCTACTAGCATTGCAGGCCTGCCAAGACACACTCCTGATTGGGACTATTGCGATTCAGATGGACAATATGTAGGTGCTCTGTTATATCAACAAACAAGGGGGAACCAGATTTTGCCCTCTTTGTTGAGAAGCCATGAGAGTATGGCAATGGACGATCTCATCCAATCACTTTCTAACAGCAGTGGACATCCCAGGGAAGACCAGCATGATTGCAGGCAGATGTTCTTCGTCTCACATTGCTGCAGTCATAACCTGTGGGTAGTCCGCTGTCCTCGGTCGGCCCGAATACCAAAGAGCTGGGCTGGCGTCGGTCATTGTCGCCTAGAGCTGACGTCAGTACGTAGTAGTACTTAAGCGCATGACCGACGCCATATCCTCAGTCTTTCTTGCCGCATGGTCCGAAGCAGAAGCAGCGTTTGCAAGTGCCGTTCGGCGTTCTGAAATTTTCATTTATTGAGTTTCAGACCGAAGACCAAGTTGGGCTAAGTACCCCGTTGGGGAAATCTTTATCTTTTCTTGCCTCAGTTATCCGGATGTCAGAAAAAGTTAATAATTGCATTTCTTGTGGGAAACAGATACCTCATAGGGATTATCATTCTTTCTGTATTCCTTGCTTGGGGCCTGAGCACGACGTGGTCGGGTGTCGCTTTGTGCTAGATTTAATAAGCGCACCATTAAACGGAGATTAGACTGTGCCAGGCTTGTTTTCGTAAAAGGTGTAACTATAACATGCCGTCGGATCCCCGGCTACCGCTAAAAAGCATAAAGACAGATCTTTGAAGTCTAAACCGGATGAGTCGTCCGTTGCGGACGCCGGTTCTACTGAGCCTCCGGTTGAATCTGTGGATCCTGCCGAGGGTTCGGCTGAATCCCAGGGGGAACCTTTACTTTTACAGGAGTTGGCCTCTCAGGAGTTAGGCCCGGCTGAAGGTGCTTCTCAGGTGTCTGTAGTTCCATCCTTACAGAAGGTTATTAGGCCTTCTACTTCAGTGGCTAAAGGCCATGCTAAGGCCAAACCTTGTCTTGTTGGCCCTGGTCATAGTTCTAGCTCTCCAGCCCCTGTTCCTAAAAAGCATATGTTGAAAATGGCGGAGGACTTGATTACTTTGATCAGGGGTTCTATGCCCCCCCCAGAGAAGAGGCCTAGGGTGGAGGCAGATTTAGAGGGAATGGATCATTCCTCAGACTACTCTGATTCCTCAGCTGAAGAAATTCAGGAATTCCCTTCTTATTCAGATTCGGATGCAGAGGACTCCTGTCCTTCTGCTTCTCCTCCAGAGGATTTTTCTTTTTCTGAGACTTTACATTCCATGAGGGAACATTTTAAGTGGGAAGGTCAGGATTTTTCAGATTCTCGGAAACGGCTTAGAGAATTTTTGTTTCTGCCACAACATAGGCCCTTGGCTATTCCTCCTGTCTTAGATGTTGTTCAGGATGTTTTTTCTGAATCTTCCCTTAATCCTGATTCTTTGCCTCCTGCCACTGTTAACACGGACAGATATTACAGAGTTCCAGAAGCACATAAGTATTTGTACAAGAGTCCTAGAGCTGATCCGAAACTATTATTCAAGGTCCTAAGGGTATTAGGGCTTCTGTGGCTAAGAATCCAGTTCCTTTGGATAAAGATTCTAGAGCTTTAGATAGGTGGGGGAAAAAAGTGTACACCTCCTCTACGTTAGCTATGAGGGCTTTGAATTGCCAATTTCATATGCTGAAGTATCAGAACTTTTTGTTAGGTCAATTGAAATCTAAGGTGGATGCTTTATCTGAGGGTATAGAGTGTAAGGAGCTCCAGGAGTTGGTTCATGCATCAGATCAAGTTGGCAAGCATTCTTTGCAGTGCGGTTTCGATGCTCTTCTGGCTTCTTCCAGGGTGGCTGCTACAGGTTCAGTTATTCATAGACATGCCTGGCTTAAGGATCAAAATTTGTCAGAGCATGTTAAGGCTCGGATTTTGGATGCTCCTCTTCAATCTGAAGTACTTTTTGGTCCTCCTGTGGAATCAGTTTTGAAAAAGATGGAAGATAAGGCTAAGTCTATGCAGACGGTCAAGGATTTTATGCAGGTGCATCCTCCTAAGTTTAGTAGGAATTGGCCAGCTAGAGGATGGTCTTATCCTTCTTCGGATTATCAGTCTAAGGGCAAGTCTAGACGTGGTAGAGGCAGAGCTCACGCTCAGGGTTCTTTTAGACCTAGGACTTGGAGTTCTCCTGCACAGTCTTCTGGTGAGGGCAGGGGTCAGCCCTTTCGTTAACAGACCCGATGACCTGTATCTTCCGCTGCCAGACCCTTCTTTACTGGCAGCTCCTCTAGGAGGGAAGTTGGGACTTTTCAAACAAAACTGGCATTTGGTCACCCAGGACAAATGGGTGTTGGATATAATAAATCACGGTTACAAGTTTTATTTTCACACTTTTCTTCCTTTCAAAGGCATGCCGGATGTGCCTCCTCAGCAAAGGATGGAGGCTCGAGCAAATCTCGTTACTTTTGCAGATGGGGGCAATTCAGGTGGTCCCTCCGTCAGAAGTAGGCCTAGGTTTTATTCCCGTCTATTCCTAGTGCCAAAGAAAGGAAACACTTGGAGGCCAATTCTGGATTTGTCCATTCTCAATACCTACCTAGACATTCCAAAGTTCAAGATGTTAACATTACAACAACTTCTGCCTATGCTAGGCAAAGATCACTGGATGGTAACCCTGGATCTCAAAGAGGCCTATCTTCACATCCCTATCAGGCCCAGCTGCAGGAGATTCCTGAGGTTTCGGGCTGGTACTTCTCATTATCAGTTCTCTGCATTGCCCTTTGGTTTATCTACTGCCCAGAGTATTCACAAAAGTTCTGGCTCCTGTAATTGCTTTCTTCAGACAGAGAGGAATACAAATTTATCCTTATCTGGACGATTGCCTGATTCTTGCTCAAAACAAAGACAAGTTACTACAACATCTCCAGTATGTAATGGCAGTTTTAAGGTGCCTAGGGTATTCTGTGAACGAAATAAAGTCCAGTCTAGTGCCCTCTCAGGACATGTGCTTTCTGGGTGTCAGACTGAATACAGCTTCTCAGATGGCATTTCTGACCACGGACAAACAAAGAACTCTTCATCTATACTTCCAGCAGTTATCAGTAATGTCCAGGCTGACTGCAAGGACAGTCCTTCAAGCCTTGGGGTTCATGGCATCTTGCATTCTAGTACTTCCCAATGCCAAACTGCATATGAGGAAGCTACAATGGTATCTCAAAAGTGTGTGGACTCAGCACTGCCACGGTTTGGAGACTGTCATTCGGATTATACCTTGCATCCAGAAGGAATTCTTGTGGTGGGCTCAGGAATGTCACCTAAACAAGGGACTCTCTGTGATCCGACCAGAGGCGAGTCAGATCCTAACGACGGATGCCTCGGACTTGGCTTGGGGAGCACACTTCAATGGGAAATGGATTCAGGACATATGGCCTCCCAAACTACTACATTTGCATATCAACATGAAGGAGATGTTAGCAGTCCAATTTGCCTTGATGGCCTTCAAGGACCTACTTCAGCCGGGACAGGTGTTGATTCAAACAGACAACACAACAGTCATGTGGTACATCAACAAGCAGGGGGGAACCCATTCCTACCCTCTTTGCAGACAAGCAATGATTTTATGGGAGACTGCTCTGAGTTTGCATATCAATCTTCAAGCACGGTTTCTGCCAGGAGCACAGAACTCCCTAGCAGATGTATTGAGCAGACAAATTGTGGATCCCCACGAGTGGAGACTGGACCCTCAGGTATTCAAACAGTTGACCGTGGCTTGGGGAGCTCAAGACATAGATCTGTTCACTTCTCCACTGAATTTCCAACTGCCAAAATTTTGCACAAAGATGTTCCATCCAAATGCTTGGAAAGTGGATGCTCTATCTTTCAGTTGGAACAACCTGCACGTTTATGCTTTCCCCCCTCTGCCTCTTCTTCCCAAGATACTCTTGAAAGTCAGGCGGGACAAGCCTTGCATGATTCTAATAGCACCAGATTGGCCACATCAGCATTGGTATCCTCTGCTGAGGAGTTTAATTCAGGAGCCTCCTTGGCCTTTGCCACAGGTTCCTCATTTGTTATCCCAGTCAAACAATCATTTTCTCAATGTTCGGGTGCAGTCCCTGCATCTAACAGCCTGGCGTATTCTGTAATGGAGCCAGTGGGGTCTCAGCTTCCTCAACAGGTTTTAGATGTCATTTTAGAAGCCAGGCGGCCTAGTACTAGAAAAGTTTATGCTGATAAATGGAAGAGATTTTTTCTTTGGAGCACAGCAAAGGGCTTTGATGTTTCAGTGCCTAATTTGAGTTTTGCACTACAGTATCTTACTGAATTACTGGACAAGGGTTTGTCATTCTCTTCTGTGAAGGTTCATGCTGCAGCCATTTCTGCTCACTATGATTGTGACCCTCCTTTATTTTCTCACCCTTTGTTCAAACAGAATCTTAGAGGGGCAAGGAATATAAGACCCCCAGGTAGAGCTCCTACTCCTTCCTGGGATCTCAATTTTGTGTTGGAGAAGCTTACTTTACCTCCTTTTGAACCTGCAGCTACGTCTGAATTGAAGTTTTGTCTTGGAAGACTGCTTTTTTGTTGGCCATTACTTCTGCTAGGAGGGTATCTGAATTACAGGCACTCATGGCAGTTGAACCCTTTCTGATTTTCCATAAAGATAGAGTTTCTTTGCGAACTAACCCTACTTTTATGCCTAAAGTGATTTCTAATGTGGCCTTGAACCAGTCTATTCATTTGCCTACTTTTTATGCTGATCCCCAAAATAAAGGGGAAAAAGTCTTGCATTCTTTAGATATCCACAGGCAGCTACGTTATTATTTGAGCAGAACTAAAGAGTTCAGACAGACTCAACAGTTATTTGTTTCCTTTGCTTTGGGTTCACAAGGGAAAGCTGTTTCAAAGCAAACTATTTCTAAGTGGATTGGTCAATGTATTGCTTTTGTTATTCTCATCATGGGAAGGATGTTCCTGCTGGGATCAGACCTCATTCTACCAGGGCTGCTGCCACATCTACTGCCTTTTTGAGGGGGGTAGCTACTAAGGATATTTTGGAGGCAGCTACTTGGAGTTCAGTTCACACTTTTACTAAGCATTACCATCTCCCTCTTTATTCCAAGTCCAGGGCTGGGTTTGCCACTGCAGTTTTACAGGGCATGTTAGCAGCTCCTAATGCTATTTAGTTTGCCAGCCTCCCTTTTCCTTTGCTTTGGGATTCTACCCACAGGTTATGACTGCAGCAATGTGAGACGAAGAACATAGTACAGTTTTGTACCTACCATAAATGTAGATGTTCGAGGATCTACATTGCTGCAGTCCAATTATCCCTCCCTCCTTCCCCTCTATAGTTTGTGGTTGCTGTATTTTTGGGATAATCTTTATTTCCACACTGGTAGTTGTTGGGCTTTTACTATTTTGGCTCTGGCCTTCTTTCATTCTTAGGCCTTCTGACATCTGGGGCAAGAAAGACTGAGGATATGGCGTCGGTCATGTGCTTAAGTACTACTACGTACTGACGTCAGCTCTAGGCGACAATGACCGACGCCAGCCCAGCTCTTTGGTATTCGGGCCGACCGAGGACAGCGGACTACCCACAGGTTATGACTGCAGCAATGTAGATCCTCGAACATCTACATTTATGGTAGGTACAAAACTGTACTTTTAAGCAGGTATATTATGATGCCTCACGAGTGGTCTCTCAACATGAATGTGGCGGAGAGCATTTTCATTTATGGGGCCAGCCATTCTGCCAACCTTTTTGCATCTCCTTTCAACAACAAGTGCAAGTTCTTTGCCCTGATCCCCCCACTGGGCGAGTCACCAAGGTATGCTCTACTTCACACTTGGCCATGTGGTCTCCTTTATGCCGGTCTCCCATTACCTGTTATCCCCAAATTCCTCCAGAAAGCATCTTGATTGAAGAGCACTGTTATCCTCATTGCTTTGTATTGGCCTTGTCAGTTCTGGTATCCCTTCCTTTGGTCTCATCTTCTACATCCGCCCTAGATACTGGATCCAACTCCAAACCGGCTATCTCACCTGACAGACATGATTCATCCAGACTTTTTAAGCCTCAAGTTGACCACATGGTTTCTCCAGTTCCATTGATTGCTAGACTCTGGATTGCTATGGACGGCACAGTGGTGCAGCAGTTGCATTGTCGCCTCACAGCAAGAGGTTCTACAGTTCGATTCTTGGCTGGGGTGCCTTCTGTGCGTAGTCTGTATGTCCTCCCTGCATTCGTGTGGGTTTCCTCTGGGTGCTCCGGTTTCCTCCATTACAAAGACATGCGCCTGGAACAATTGTCCCTGGGCCTCTGCTGAAAATTGGCTTTGTTCCAAGTCAGACTTCCTGGTAAACAAATGTTAAATAAATAAAGTAAAACTCTCCTCCCTTGTCCTTCACATTCTGTTATCATCCCACAAAACTTCCACTAAAAATGTTTACAAAAGTAAATGGAAAAGATTTGTTTTTTTTTTTGGGCACACAAAAATAATTTAGTCCCCTTTTCAGCACTGATTTATAAGGTTCTTGACTTTTTTGTTACAATTTTCATTAAAGGGGCTTTCTCCTCAACTGTCAGAGAACAATTAGCAGCCATGTCCAACTTTCATATGGGAGTAAATAACTCTACCTTAGCTTTCTCCAAGCTTTGGAAGCTAGGTTAAGAAGGGAGGTGATGATTAGTGATCAGCAATATGGTTTCATGCTAGGAAAGAGCACTACAGATGCAATATTTGCTCTGAGAGTGTTGTTGGAGAAATACAGAGAAGATCAGGAGTTGCATTGTGTCTTTGTGGATTTAGAGAAAGCATATGACAGGGTGCCTAAAGAGGAGTTATGTTATTGTATGAGGAAGTCGGGAGTGGCAAAGAAGTATGTAAGAGTGGTACAGGATATGCACAAGGGTAGTGTGACATTGGTGAGGACTGCGGTGGGAGTGACAGATACGTTTAAGGTGGAGGTGGGATTACATCAAGGATCAGCTCTGAGCCCTTTCTTATTTGCAGTGGTGATGGACAGGTTGACAGATGAGATTAGTCAGGAGGCCCCGTGGACTATGATGTTTGCAGATGACATTGTGATATGTAGTGAGAGTAGGGACAAGGTTGAGGAGACCCTGGAGAGGTGGAGATATGCTTTAGAGAGGAGAGGAATGAAGGTCAGCAGGGCTAAAACAGAATATATGTGTGTAAATGAAAGGGAGGGTAGAGGAATGGTGATGATGCAGGGAGTAGAGTTGGTAAAGGTGGATGAGTTTAAATACTTGGGATCAACAGTTCAGAGTAATGGTGAGTGTGGAAGAGAGGTGAAGAAGAGAGTACAGGCAGGATGGACTGGGTGGAGAAGAGTGTCAGGAGTGATTTGTGACAAACTGGTACCAGTAAGAGTGACAGAGAAGGTCTACAAGAGGGTAGTGAGACCAGCTATGTTATATGAGTTGGAGACAGTGGCATTGACGAAAAGGCAGGAGTCAGAGCTGGATGTGGCAGAGTTAAAGATGTGAAGATTTGCACTGGGTGTGACTAGGATGGACAGGATTAGGATCAGTATATTAGAGGGTCAGCTCAGGTTGGACAGTTTGGAGACAAAGCAAGAGAGGCGAGATTGCGTTGGTTTGGACATGTGCTGAGGAGGGATGCTGGGTATATTGGGAAAAGGATGCTAAGGATGGAGCTGCCAGGTAAGAGGAAAAGAGGAAGGCCTAAGATAAGGTTTATGGATGTGGTGAGAGGACATGAAGGCGGTTGGTGTGAAAGAGCAAGATGCAGAGGACAGGAAGAAATGGAAACAGATGATCTGCTGTGGTGACCCCTAACGGGAACAGCCGAAAGAAGATGAAGCTTTCTCCATGCTTTACAAAGCCTTTCTTATAAGGAAAATGTCTACTTAAACCTCCTCTAAAGTATCCTACTCCTCCTTGAGAGTAAAATGTTGCTCCTCAGGCCTTAACCCGGTCCCCCTTTAATCATCAGGTAAGTCTGAACTAAAATTTTTGACCTGGAAGACTGTTTTCCTAGTTGCTATTACTTCTGCCTGAAGAGTGTCTGAACTTCAGGCTCTGTCTTCTAAACCTCCTTATTTAATTTTTCACAAACATAGGGTATCTTTACAGACTAATCCTTCCTTTCTACCTCAGGTGGTGTCAGAATCCAATATAATCAGGCTATCAACCATCCGGTCTTCTCAAATTTCTCAAATAAAGGAGAACGTCTGTTTCTTGTTTGAGTCCCAGTTTCCATCCTTTCGTTATTCTCCACTGCTCTGTAGGTCTGTGGGCAGCAAACTAGGTCTGAGGTATGTTAGGTGACTATAGGGCAATGTGGGTAACGGGAGCTCGAGAGTTCAGTGTTCTACAATCTGGAAGAAGCGGCTGAGTCAGATTGGATACAAACCCCCAACAGTTGAGGAAGAATGAAAATGGGCAGCACAGATGGAACGTTATGGTGAGTACATACCTTTTTTTTGTAAGTGGGTCATATTCTAAGCTTTTGATCTCTTTGAAGATAAGATACATTGTCTGTTGAGGAAGGAGGTATTTTGTATGTCTTTGCTCCATTTTGTCTTATTCAGAAGGCCCTTCTCAAGTACAAGGAGGAATCCAGTTTCAGTTGCCTGTCAGAAGCCTCAGCAAATATGATTTCCCATGTTATAGCAGTTGTTAGGGATTCCCCCATCAAATGCTTAGGGGCAGGTGCAGCCTTCTCCCACAGGAAAAGGGTTTTCGTGTTCATCCCAACCTCTTGACTTTGAGGCTGCTTGCTTGTTTGCTGATTCTGTAGCTTTGGCAACCATACAGGATTTGTCACTCCATGTCACAAGTTATATTTGTTTTTAGGAAGCAAGCTTCCAGGGTTGCTTAACACAGAGATATGGAAAGGATTTGTTCTCTGGGTCTCTTACAAAAATCTAGATTATTGCAGATATTCATCATGGAGATCATTCCTACGTTGTTAGTAATAGAAGGGAATTGGCTGCTGGCAGAATGCTTGTTCATCTGGCCTGTCTTCTGAAAATGTAGGCATTTTGAGGGTGGACTGATGAGCATGTGCAATAATCATTTGTTTTTGTCACAGCTGTTTGGACGAAAGTCTTCCTGATGCTAATTTATTTTACTAATGATATCTCGGAGTTTATTTAGAAATAGATAATTCATTGCTGAAAGGTGATGCTCTCCTTAACACGTTAGATACTAGAAAGGCAAGTCAAGGGATTACTTTAAATATTCATTGAAACAAAGCAGTTTATTGTGGTCTTTTCCAGACTTCTGACTGTAATCCTGCAGTGATAAAGACTGTGTCTGGTTGGTTATTGTATTTCCTCACAGTTTTGTTTGTTTATTTATTTATTTATTTATTTATTTATATTTGTTGACTGGGAGAGTCCAACTGGATGTAGGTCCATTTTCAGCGGAGGCCCGGGGAGAAAAGCTCCACAGTTAAAATAAACAGACAGTAGTTACATTGGATTACATAGCGATTAACAATTTACATAGCAATTACTTATAACATATTTACAGCTGAAGAACATAGTACATCAGTAGACAACTAGAATCTTTATCTGTGAAGTACATAACAGACATTAACAAATGTTACAAGAAGAAGTTCCTGCTGTATAATAAGTACTGACTTATGAGCAACTGAGCTTGCTATAATCAAGTTAGTTAGTGGAGTGGAAAGAAAGGTAGTGGTTGGATGGGGTGGGTGATTTTAGAGTGGGAGTTGCAAGGGCATAGCCAGCATGTTTTTAGGTGCGCTTTTAGTAAAGTTTTGAAGTGGGTGCATGATGGTACGGAGGTAATTGTGGGTGGGAGGGAGTTCCATAATTTGGCTATAGTGCAAGAGAATAGTGCTTCACCAGCAGAGTTATTGGCTTTAGTGATCTGCAAGTGATTTTTGTTGCTGGATCCTGTGTTATCTTTTACATCAATCTAAGCTACCATCAACTCAGGCAGATGGAACCTCTGTATAACATCTCATCCAAAGGACTGTACACTGGCAAGTACAGCACCCCTAATGCTATGTCACTAATGGAAAATGCTACAGACAGTTGATGATAAACATCTAAGTCTGATGGTGCATTTTGTTTTTCGCAGCTTCTGCTGTTTTCTTCATGAGTGGATAAAAATCTGGGAGACCACTGGCTGGTGAACACAGCATGCCTTTATCAGTCACTGTAACCTGAATATTATTTCTAGTTTAGGACCAGCTTTCTTATGACAGTCCTTCAGGGCCTACATAGAATAGTATGTACAAGCCTCCTGTTCATTGCTAGGGGCTTTTTGATGCATTTACGAACTGTTAATCAAGGCTGCTTGTAGGAGAGTTTATCATAACTCCATCTCTGCAGCAGTGTTTCCCACCCAAAGTAGAACTGATACATGATGCTTTTTTCCTTTGGTCTGCCTGACCTATCAGGCTTTCTGGAACTTCCACTTGTAAAGGAAGTAATGGGTATTTAGGCCGGGATTTCCTAAATGACCCCAAGCCAAAGCTGATTTCCCAGCATAGGTTCATATTAGAAACAGTGTCAAATCAGAGACATTTAGATCTTCAGACTTGGTCTGTGTTCAGGATACTTCTCCAGATGTTTCTGGTGTGCAGTTTCATTTATTAGGAGCCTTGTCTGATATTCCATAATGGCCTGGTCTCCCTTGGAATCTTTGTTTTGTTTCAGAAGTTGCTGCCAAGATTTCACTTAACTAGTTTATCTACCACTGTTTTTACAGGGGAAACATATGGGAAGTGAATTAGTCATACCTTGGATGTTAAATGCATTTACATTTCCATGTCTTCCACAACCATATTAATTTGGAACAGGTTGTTTTCCTCCCTTGCTGCAAGTGAGGAGGGAATTGTTGTTGCCAGATAGAAGCTATATAAAGGAGGTACCACCTACATTTTATTTGTCACCACAGAGTTAGCAGGGTTTTAGTCAGGATGGTCAGGGTTCATTCCTTTAAGGTGCAGCTGTCTTCAGTGCTTGCTGTAGGAATTTGTCCATGGCAGTCATGAACTTTATCAGTTTAGTGCATGCATTCAGAAAGCACTAGAGTTTTATTATCCACTTCAGCAGTTTAGCATTTTTTTTAGATGTTGCCAACCCCTTGGGGAGCTTTTGTATATGCTGATTGAGATTCTAAGAGTGTTTTCCACCTGGTGAAAAAGGCCTTTTTGAACTAATATAAAGATGTGTAAGAACTCACTCAGCTGAACTTTGGAGGGGGCCTCTTCAATGGAGGTTTCCTTTTTTTTTCTGTTTCCCTGTAGTGCATGGTTGTTTAGCTGCAATTTGTAGCAGAATATTCTAATGTAATGCGAGCACTGCAGTTTTATAATTATAACTGTATGCCATTTTCTTGATTCTGTGTACTTGCGTCTGTTCTTTGATGTTCAAAAGAGGGACATGAGCAAAGGATTTTGGAGCTTTTCATACCATTTACTGTGACACAGAGTGCCCTAAAGCTTAGGAGCTTGACATTTTAGAGAAGAACACAAAAAGTAGAATGTCTAACTGTTTCTGTTAAAGCAGGCATGCAGGGCACATATGTTGCTTTTACTCATTAAAGAAGGCCCTTTTAAGTTCAGTCAGTGTGTGTTGGCTATAATATTAAAAAGACCATAAATCTTGCAACTGTCTGCAGAAGAGTAGCAGGGGTAGAGTTAGGAGGCAGCCCCGGGTGCAAGGTATTAAGGGGCATGATCGAGTAATACAGTTCCTATATTCTTCACTGGTTTAAATTTTGCTTTTCACTTGGTCTGAGTGTGTGAATGGGCACCAGGCAGTTTATAAGAGCCAGCTATGTCTGTGACTATGTTTGTGTCTGTCCATGCTGGTATATGTTTGAATGCTTTCACAGGTTCACTTAGGATAAAGTTCCTTGCAGGTAAGTGCAGTAAGTGCCTGCTCTTGTGTTTTTTTCCCTTGTTTTCCTGAACATGATGAATTTGACGTCCTGTTTTGCTGCATTCTGGTTTTGTTTTGGACTGGTAACTCCATCCCAACACATGGACCTTGACTGGCACTGGAAATAGATCTCCAGAAAACATGTTAAACCAAAGTTCTGTTTCTGCTGAGTTTATTTTCTTAATCCACTTCATTTGAGGTCAGCCCTGTCATACGAACTAAGCAATGTAGGTCTGCACAGCTTGTATTTTAAGTAATCCTTTTTTTTTCTTCCTTACAGGACAAGGAGATCAGCGTTTTTGAATTACGACAGATCCTTAACAGGGTAGTATCAAAACGTAAGTATGCTGAGGCTCAGCACTTAAGTAAAGCAGCAAGAAAGGAAATGTGGTACAGAGGCCTTGTTTTAGCTGGCTGAGTTCCTTAGCAAGTACTATCTGACATTTTTGGGGAATCTTAGCCTGTGATTTGTATTGGAAGTTTGGCTGTGATCTTCTGATAGCTGATCAACACCCAAGTAGCTAGTGCATGTTAACTGTTTTGTTGTCACAGAATACAGATGATGATTAAACACGACTCCTGCCCATGAGTTTGTACAGCACACCGTGTAGTAATTCCCAGCAAGTCTTCCTTATAACAGACTACATACAATTTAAAACAATTGAGAAATTTTGGGTGATGCTCTTCAAAGTAGCTGGTGAAGCCATCAACTTTAAGCATGGTGTAAGTGATGGATAAAAGATAAATTGCTGACTGTATGTTGTGTGGTATTATTACCAAATAACTTCTGTTCACTAACATTTGCATGCATCAGTGCTGCTTGTATGTTGTTGGGACTCAGGACTCTTCATAATGAATCTTTGAATGGTGAATGTTTAATATGCACACTATCACTGTTGAAAGAATAGCAGGTTTTGTTTACTTTAGGCCCCCTACAAGATGCATAGAAAGTAAAGGGAGCACGTGTTATGCTGCAGCCAAGAGACTTCAATGATAAATGCCATATTATATGAAAAACGGTGTGGTGTCAGTATTTATGCTAAATACAGCTGACATACAACTTTGCCTTTTTAGTGTGCTTGTATAATGTTACTCTAATGCTCAATGTGTAAAACATGTATGAATAATAATACTCATCTGTCCTCCTGTGGTAAGTTGTCTTTTCCTGTACCCACACTGATGGGATCTGGCTTTGCTATAAAGGTTTTACACCTAGTTGTGGTAGTGAGCCTGGGGTCTGGAAGAGCTACCCAGATAGAGCTCGAGTGGATGTTGATCAGCTCGAGTGGATGTTGATCAGCTCTTTTCATCCGATATTTTGTCTCTGGATCCATCAGCACTGTAAGGCATTATTTATTTATTTATTTATTTTTATTATTTTGTTTTCTTTGCCACTAGCAACAAAGTATTTGCACTTGGCATCCAGGTTGCATGCAGATGGATTGATGACTACAGGATCTTCATCTACCAAAAACATAATTGGTTTTAGCCAAATCAGTGAGTGGGAATTCACCAGATGGTGGTTGACTCTATAGAAAGTTTCAGTAGTATGCGCACATCATTCACCTCTGTAACAAGTCACATTTTAATAGTCATTGCATATCTTTACTACAAACTGCAGTTTGGGCCAACACTACAGAAGCAAAGAATGTTCTGGGAGAACTGTTTGTAAATGTATTCTACCCTTTTGCTTTTTTCTGACTTCTTATTTTTTTTGTCATTGCTTGGTATACTACACAAGTCTTAACCACCCACATCAGCGAGACCCTCAGAATAAGATACAAGACTTATTTGAGTAATCATTGCACCTTATCAGCTGTAGTTCAGCATAGTGATTGTTAATGCAGAAATGTAACTCTTATTAGGAATGTTTACCAGACCTCAGCTTAATCTATTTTTAGCAGTGTAATATCCTTAGGTGCACAGCCCTGTGCAATCTGAAGCTGTGTCCATTTTATGGAGCCTAGCTATGGAGACAGTGCTCCTTGTGCCTGTATTTAGTTTGTTTTTGTCACACAGCATCAGTGGTTGACATCCTCTGCTTCATTGGTTTAAGTAGCATTAGTCTTTTTTACTTAAAATGTATTTGTTTGTATATTTACACTACATAAACAAAGGGCCAGATTCAGTAATATTACCACGAGGTAACCATTTCTGATTCATAGACTGCCCTGCCAGAGAGCTATATTAAGAAATGGTGCAGCACCATGGTAGGCTGTCTCTACTGCTGTACTGAGGCCTACGCTATTTAGGCATGTGCTGTCTGAGCCACCACTAGGCACTAGGGGTGGTCTTTGCATATTACATTCATTCTTTGAAAATAAAAAAAAAAAAGTAAAGGGGAGGAAGAGCTTCTAACTGTGCACCCTTGACACCAAAAGCAATATCCTTAACTCTGTATGCCAATTGTGGAGTTAGTGCAAGAGTGTTTTTTTTTTTTTTTTTTTTTTTAACATAAAAAAAAAGTGTGATACTCTTAACGTCTAGCATTAGTCACTGATTGCAGTGATCCATATGCCACATGGGTCAAGGCAGGTATAAGAAGTAACAGAAGGAGCAGTCTTTAAAGTCAGAGATAGTTGCGAGCGATGAGGGTGGATCTCTGTGTGGGGGAGGCGCTTCAGGACAACTCCAAGATTAGCATTAGACATCAGGGAGAATTTTAAACCATTACTTGGGCTCACTGAAGAACTCAATAGAACAACAGGTCTAACATTGTGACGCACTTAACAAATGTTAAGAAGAATGAAACTCTGTCGTTACTGACTGGCTGTAAGGATCCATGAGTTTACAAAGGCTGGAAAAAAATAAGATACATCAGGGGCATTCTGTACACCAAGGGGCATGTAAGAGGTATGTTAGTGTGTGTCTGTGTGTTTGCATGTGTCTGTGAGAAAGTGTGTGGGAGAATGATTTGGGGTGCTTGTGCAATGCTATGCTTGGGTTGCCAAGCTATAATCAGAGGGGCTGCAGTTGACTGGCACAGAGTGTCAGGTGTAGTATATGACAGAAGAATGTCAAAGAAGCTGAAAAGTAAGGAGTGCAAAACAGTGGTGCGACCAATACTACTTTTTATAGTAAAGAAACCTGGACAGTAAATGCAGAGCAGTTGAGGAAGCTAGAAGTGAAGGAGATGGTGTGCCAGAAGCGAAAGTAGCTCTAGTTGCAGAAAATGTCAAAGAGAACAAATTACAGTGCAGAAAAGAAGACGACAATCGTGTGAAGAAGATTTCGGACAGACTGGAAGAAGGCAAGGAGAAACAAGGGCGTTCAGCAAAGAGGTAGAGGGATTGTGTGAGAGAAGACCTGCGACAGTCAAGCATGAGTGTCAGTGAAGGAAGGAAAGTGGCATTGAGTAGATAGAGACAGAGAGAGAGAGAGATGGTGATAGTTGACATAGCACCTTGACCCCATGAAGAAAAAGTGTGCTGGTAATTAAAAAATATATATATATATTTGTATATATATATATATATATATATATATATATATATATATATATATAAATATATATGTGTATATATATATATATATATATATATATATATATTTATATATATATATATATATATATATGGATTCCATACATTTGGTCGAATTACACTTAGTCAAAAATGATTCCAGGCATTTCACTTCACTGAAACCTCACTTGGCCGAAGTTCATTTGGTCGAAAATGGAATTTAGCCCCTGCCCCACTGCAGTGCAACCCTGGAGTGAAAATATTAAATAAGAGGAGGTGTGGGGAGCGTAGCCCCACATTATGCCAATAGTTTTTACTAATGATATATATATCAATGCATTTCTAATGGATATACCGTCTTATAATAGTGAATACATTAAAATTATGTGGGGGGCTGTGCCCCCACACCCCTCCCTACTTTAATATTCTCCCTCCGAGACCACACTGCAGTAGAGAAAAGGGGAAATTTCCCTTACCCGCACCGTAGTACAGCCTCGGCAACAGTCATACTTACGGGAAAGTGCTTCTTCGGTGAAAAGCACCTTCGCGTAAGTATGCCCAGCCGTTTGGATTTCAGTCATTTGCTCAGTCGAGCAAACGTCCTAGATCCATATATATATATATATATATATATATATATATATATATATATATATATATATATATATATATAAGCTGAGGGACTCCAGCGTTGCACCACGAGACCACAGGAAACAGTTCATTAACAACTTATAAATCCTGTAAGCCAGACTGCCAGGCATTTGTAAAATTAAAAAGTGTAAGGTGCAAATAGCAGTCTTACAGGTGACACATCAGGCTGGATATTCACTAGTAACTAAGAAAATGGAAGAGGTGTTACCAAAGTTGATAAACAATGGTCACTGAAGTACTGTGGAGGGGAGACAAACATTTGACAGCATTAATAGAACAATGCTTATCCATGGAGAAGCAGAGTGTAAGAAAGTACCACTATTAGTGGGTCTTGATGCGGAGAAAGCATTCAGTAGAGTTAGCTTGGATTTTTATCAGCAAGATATTAGTAGCATTTGTGTTCCCTGATAGAATAATAAGGTTAATAAGGAAGTTATAGGAAGAGTCGGATGCAAGAATTAATGTGTTAGGGCTTCCTCTCTGAGACGAGCTATGTTTGAACAAAAGTGATGTCCTCTCTCTTTGTTTATTTGCTTTATATTTAGAGCCATTGGCAAAGGATTCTCAAATTCAAGGAGATTAGTATGGTGCATTAGCAAAGTTAGCTTGATTTGCAGATGGTATTATTTTCTACTTGAGAAATCCAGAAAAAGAAATTTCGATGTGGAGCATTTTGAGATGGTTTTGTTTTTCAGGATGTAAAATAAGTGAAGGTAAAACCACGGGTATTACAGTAAACTGTGCACTTCTATGCCTGAGCTGGTTCAGCAGTACCTCTAATTATTGGGGATTAAGATGATTTATTTAGGGCTGTCCAGTTCGATTCTCAGCTGGAGTGCCTCTTGTGTGGAGTCTACATGTTCTCCCTGCGAGCGACTGAAATTTAAAAAAAAAAAAGACATGCAGGTAGGTGCGTGTGCGTTTTGGTGTGCCTTCTCTGAAGGTTGGGTGCTGGGCTGGCAACTCGACACCGTAAAAATCACTGCCAATCATAAGCGGACTGGAGATCTGCTGTGACAACCCTTAACCGGGAAAAGCCAAAAGACTTTTTTAAGTATATATGAGGGAAGAAAATAAATGAAAGATAATAAAAATGAGAAACTAAACGCTCCTGATTATTGATATGGTTAGACCCCTTTGTATTTTATACAGGTCAGTTATATTTGTATCAGCCAGAGTAGAAGTTATTCATTGCAAAAAGAGCTGAAGGAATTACTATATGAGGTTAAGAAGGAGAGTTAAGTGGAATAAGCAGATACTCGCCATATAACAAAGTTGTTCAGTATTACCTTATCTGAAAGGAGTTCTTTAGAGCTACACAGTAGAGGTTCGTGTATATATAACATGAGCAGAAGATTATAAATCTAAATGGAAATGGATAAAAATGAAAAGGGAGGTTTCACAATATAAAGAAAGACAATGAATTTGGGTGCAGGTTCTTAAGGGAAATAGCAACCATATAGTATATTACATTTATAAAGTAGCAGCAAGTATTCTAAGAACTAAGCCAGTACAGGAATGGAGGAAGGAGTGTTTTCCACCTGGTATGCCTGCAGATAGGTGTATATATAACTCAGCCACGTGGCCTGGTAGAACACATCCTTTTAGGAGGCTGGTGCTGCATTTTTGTTGCTATTGTCTTAACTAAAATGTTACTGTGTAAAGATATATTTTACCAACACATCATTTCAAATATTCCACTATGAGATCCAGAACTATTCATAACTGATTTCCTTCATACAGATGAATATGCAGTGCCAAAACACTGCTTGGGAAAATGTCTTAGTGTTGTTCAGTCCATAGCTGCAGGCTAAAAAGTGGTTGATGCTATTTGATTCCATTAGTATCACTTGGATTTGAGTTATGTATTATGACGAGCAGTGTTTTTCTTTACAAATGTATTTTTTGTTTTGCAGATAAAGACCTGAAGACTGATGGTTTTAGTATGGAGTCCTGCCGTAGTATGATCAATCTCATGGATGTATCCTTCTTATGACAGTGTTTTATATATATATATATATATATATATATATATATATATATATATATATATAATGTGTGTGTGTGTGTGATAAGTGCTCTGTAGCATGTTGTATACTTTGGGTTATTTGAACTACTGACTTGATGTTGACATGGACAGGCAGAAGTGATAAGTAATTCTAATAGATCGTCTTGTACACGATTGCACCATACCTAATGATACCAGGTGGCAAGCATTAATGGACAGCTCCATCTTTCTTCTCTGCACTCTACTTTTCAAAATCTTAAGCTTAACCCCCCCCCCCCCCTGAAAATAGCACTTATCTTTAGGCACCAGAATTACACCTTGAGAAGCTCCCAAAACTATAGCCTTTCTATCACCTGTCCATACACAAAACACCTACTGGTTAAAGAGCATTCTTTAGACTAGGTCCTGTGATTTTAACACCTGTCCACAAAAAAGAAGAAAAAAAAAAAAAACTGCGATACATTTAAGGCCTTTAAATATGCTTTCAAAAACCCACCTTCTTCTGGCAGCCTAGTGCACCTGCTGTTGTGTAAATGGTTACTACCAGGTAACAATTCAGACTATCAGTACTGGACATATTAATGTCTTTGTACCTGAATTCTTACGTGTTGCTCTAAATATTATCTGATGTTTCCCTACTGTATGTATAAGCAGAACTCTTGCTTATAACTCATTTTTTGTCTTCATATTTGTACTTGAGCCTTATTTATTGCCAATGTACTAATATGAATGTGACAAAATGAATGAAAAAAGAGTTTTGTGTTTTAGCTAGTAATAGTGGTTAGTAGTTGCTTTCACATGTTTGATTGTAGTTTTACAGTTTTACTTCCTGCATGGTACAGACTTAATGACTGCGAGTTTTAAAGTTGCTCAGAAATTAGACATGAAGCAGTATGATTTTTGTCAGTGTTTTCCACTTGTTTGCATTTGACCTTTTTGCATCTTCATTATTGGCATTTATGATTATCTTGCTTTGCCATATTAGGTCTGGAACAGCTACTTTCAGATTATTTTTATTATGCTCTTAATTAAAACAAAATCCTGATGTCATGTAACATAAGAAGCACAGCACTTGTTGAGGAGTTTTTTGAAAGGATTGCAGCAAAATGAGATGTCCTTCTGATGTGGTCGTGTTAGCTGCATAATTCTCTTTTTTGTGATGCTGGTAGCCATGGGTCCCTTACCTAGCGGCAGTACTTACCATTTTCACCATCCACCTTAGTTTTTTTGTTTGTTTCTTTTTTGACATCTTTGATAAGAACTGATTTTTTAATAATAGCATCGGTATATGCACAGTAATAAAAAAGAAAAGAAACATAGTATAATTTCCTTTATTTTCATGCATTGTGTATTTAAAAAAATTCACTCACTCCGACATTAATAATTACTAATTTCTTGCCTCCCCTTAAATTTCACTCTTCCTTGTGAACACTATTCTACATGCATTGTTCCCATAAATTCCATTAATTTTTATGTAGTTTACGTCTTCCCTTTTCTAATGGCCCAACTTCAAGTTTAGTTTATTTATAGTAAAACACAAAAGGTACCAAAATCTGGTGAAACAATAAAATGTCAGAAAATAATAAACGTCTCCATTGTTACGTTTTCATTTAAAAAATCTTCATCAGATGTGGGCTAGATTCAAAAACATTCATTTATATGCCAAAAGGAATTACATCATTAAAAACTAACCAATTGCAATAACATTTTCTAATCGCTTAAACCACCTAAAAATTCATATAAAAATACATAAATTTGCATAACTATGTGTGAATCATAAATGAATAAACATCATTCAATCTGTAATAAATAAGAAAATTCATATGATTAAAAAACCTTTTAGTTTTTTCAGATATAATTTTTATCGCATTTCACTTCTATTTATTTACAAGAAAAGAATGACACAGAAAATATACATACAAGCTACTTGGAATATCAAGTTTCAGTCATCCAAATACAATATACATAACATAAATCATCAATGTTAGGGTAACAATTATACAGAATTGTCTAATAATCAAGCTGCTCTTAATGAGCTGTAAAACAGACATTTACATACCGATAGTATACAACATATTGGAAAAAAAAAATAAAAAAAACTTTTAGTTAAAAGATAAAACTAAAATGATTTTAATGTCATGTTGTTAGTATTAAAAATGATCCTGAACATCCCTCTGCTGGTCAATGGCTGAATTACATCTAATAAGTACTAAAATAAAGAGAGAAAAGGTGCCATGGTGAATAAACACTAAACCTGTACACACAATTGAATCAACATGTTTGTATAAAATAACTGTTTAAAACATTTTATATATATATATATATATATATATATATATATATATATATATATATATATATATATATATATATATATATATATATATGGGTCTACTACGTTAGACCGACAGTCCACAACACCGACACCCACAACACGGACACCACAAGAACGAAACCGCAAAAACACGAAAGTTCACATGCCCGACAAACCACAATACCAACAGTTAAAACAAAACGTTTGCTGTTCCACACAACACACACACAACACAAGCACACCAACAACCTAAAAACCTACACTACACCTTACACACAACTATCTATGCACTAACCTTAACCCAATCCCTAACCCTAAGGTCCGTTACTATCATACACTTACCTTACCCGCACCCTAACCCTAACTCACTTAATCCGCCCCTAACCCTCAAGTCCCTCACTATCGCACACTTACCTTACTCGCACCCTAACCCTAAATCACTTAATCTGTCCCTAACCCTAAGTCCCTCACTATCGCACACTTACCTAGTCGTGCACACACGTTTCCCATGTCGGTGTTTTCACTTTCGGGATTCCAAGTTGTCAGTTAACTGCTCCATCGGTCTTCTGGCGTTGGTGATGTCAGTGTCGATCTTCCAAGATTTCATTCTAACGTAGGGAACGTGTGTGTGTATATATATGTGTATGTATATATATATATATATATATATATATATATATATGTGTGTGTGTGTGTGTGTGTATGTATGTATGTATGTATATATATATATATATATATATATATATATATATATATATAAAATAAATCTTATAATTTAGCAGCTTTCAACTTGAGCAAGGGAGCTACTGAAATATGTTCATTCATTTAAATACTTAAAAGTGGAGAAACCCAGAATCCCTATTATTTTTGGTATCCCAAAGACACACAAAAATGGTTTTGATCCACCATTTAGACCAGTTGTCTCAGCGGAAGGGTCAAAGACGTTACCTTTAGCTAAATTAGTTGACACAAAGCTTAAGGGATTCTGGGTGAAGAGAGGTAACATTTTAAGGGATTCTTGGGATTTTCTAAGAAGTTTTAAACAAAAACTTTTTAAAGAGGAAATATGTTTGTAACTGTTGATGTTATTGACTTATTTTCAAGTATACCCCATGACAAAGGTCTAGCTTTATTAGAAGTAATTTATGATGACAATAGTTTAACAAATGATGAATGTATATTATTTTTACAATTAATGGACTTGGTTTTAAAATATAACTATATTTATTTTTAAGGGTGACTTTTTTCCCCAAATAAAAGGGGTGGCAATGGGCGCAATATGCGCACCCACCTATGCTAACTTAGTGTTAGCAAGGTGGGAAGAGAAATTTGTTTTAGATTCAGTATATAGTCATTGTTGGAACCTATATAAAAGATTCCTGGAAGGCATATGTGTTTTATGATCTGCTTTGGATGAAGAAGTAATGGCTTTTATTGATTTTTTAAATAACAGTACTAACTTTTTAAAATTTACCCACAAACTTAGTCGAGACAAATTGGAGTATTTAGATGTAGAAATATATAAGAAAAATAACATCTATAATTCTAAGGTGTTTAGGAAAAGTACATACTGTAATTCCCACTTACATTTTAACAGTGGACATCCCATGCATTACAAGAAGAACATTGTAAAGGGACAGTACATTAGATCCAGTAGGATGACTTCTAATGATGAGGATTTTGTGAATGAGATGAAAGTCTTAAGGATGTTTAAGGCAAGAAACTACCCGGATTACTTGCTTAGTCAAGTTGAAAATGAGGTAATGGAAGGTAGAAGTGGAAGATTTAAACCTATATTAGGAATGAACATGGAAGGAATTGTAGTTAGGAATACAGAAAAGGAAGAGAATTTTGACAGGTCATTTGCTAGTTCAAACTTGGTTAAAAAAATTTTAGATAGTGAATGGAATAGGTTATTTACCTTCACTGTCTTATATATGTTACCTAAAGATAAGTTAAAGGTCGTCTATAAAAATGCCAGCTCCTTAAAAAATCTACTAGAAGTGAACCATGAAGTAGAACTATGGAATAGTAAAAAGAGATTTGGAGCCTTTAAGTGTGGTCATTGTCCACAATGTGAATGGATTGCTAACAAAGAGGAAGTTACTGTAGTAAGTAGGAACACAATACTAAAAGGCAAAGAGTTTAGTAACTGTAATTCCAGTGGGCTTGTATACCTGGCCTTGTGCCAGGTGTGTCAGGTATTCTATATTGGCAAAAAAAACGAAAACTAAGAAGAGAAGGATATATGAGCATAATCGATATTCAGAATGGGAAGACGAATAATGCTCTGTGTAAACATAAACAAGAATGTCAGAAGCCTGCTATTCGTTTTTTGTAATAGAAAAAAAATAGATGGTCGTGGGGGTTTGTAGGAAGAGAAGAGAAAAAGGAGTACAGGGGAGCTTTGGTGGCTACAGATACAAAGCCAATATTGGCCCGGTGCTCAAGTTGTTTAAATTATATAATTTTTTAAGATAAACATTTAACATTTTTTGTTTTTAAGGTTTTTTTTTTATTATATATATATAAAATGTTTTTAAGCAGTTACTTTATACAAACATGTTGATTCAATTGTGTGTACAGGTTTAGTTTTTATTATTTACTATGGCATCTTTTCTCTCTATTTTAACATTTATTAGATGTATTCACCCATTGATCAGCAGAGGGATGTTCAGGAACATTTTTTTAATTAATAACATGATTTTTTATTTTTTTATTTTTTTTTTAAATTTTTTTGTTTGATCATATGAATTTTCTTATTTATTACAGATTGAATGATGTTTATTTATTCATTTATGATTCACACATAGTTATGCAGATTTATGTATTTTTTATATGAATTTTTATGTGGTTTAAACGATTAGAAAATGTTATTGCAATTGGTTAGTTTTTAATGATGTCATTCCATTTGGCATATAAATGAATGCTTTTTGAATCTAGCCCACATCTGATGAAGTTTTTTAAACGAAAACGTAACATTGTTGACGTTAATTATTTTCTGTCGCTTTATTGTTTCACTAGACTTTCTTTGGTGTTTTACTAGTTGGTTTTGGATACCTTTTGGCTGCTTTTTTGGTTTATTTTATTTATATTACATTTGTTTCATTTTACATTTGTTTACCGGGAGAGTCTAACTGGGCAAGGAGCCAGTTTTCAGCAGAAGCCCGGAGAGAAAAGCTCCACAGAGATTATCACAACAGTTGTAATAAAAAAACAGGTACTTTAAATACAGAAAAAAATAATAATTTCAGCATTGGGTAAATATACAATGAAGTACATGAACATTTAGTGCAGTTATTGGATAGTACAGATGGGTAATTGGTAATTAAGATAATGGTTTGTGCATTGAAATAAAAAGCATGTTATTTGAGCACAGAACAGAAGAGAGGATGTGATGTATGTTTACTCAGTACAGATCAGCTTTAACATCAGCATAGGGTTAAGTTACATACTGATTAAATGCATCCACTTTGCTTAGAGTAGCAAGTACATAGAGTATATATTAAGGGGTCTACTTTTCTTCATTGAAATTACATTGTGTCGAAAAAGAAAATATGACCCCACTTCCATGAAAGTGCACTTCAACAAAAGTGCACTTTCGCGAAAGCCGATTCACCGAAGCACGGTACAGTGGGGATAAGGAAATATATCCTTTTCCCCAATGTAGTGCGATCTCGGAGTTAGTATATTTATGTAGCGGGGATGCAGAGGGGCTAGCCCTGCAAAACTGTGTTTTTAATGTTTATTTAGCCAATTTGGTGAATGGGCTTTTGCAAAAGTGCATTTTTGTTTAAGTGCACTTTCGGAGAAGTGGGTTGTATTTTCTTTTTCGAAATAATGCAATTTCAATGAAGAAAAGTAGACTCATTTTAAGAAACAGTGGGCTGTAGGTATATATGTTTCAGCAGTATCAGATGTTGAACTGTAGTATATCATGATGGGGATAGTGAACTAGGTATAGTTGAGTATGTTGTAGATCTGTTTTGGGGAGCTACTCCGGGCCTGTACAGTTACAGATTCATGACCTGTATAAATAGGATCGGAGGAGTTTTTTAAGTTGTTTATATTTTCAGTGGTCCTGATTTCTAGGGGGATGGTGTTTCATGTTTTAGCGATAGAGGAACATCTTTTATCAACTTTATAATAGTCAATACTTCAGTTACAGTTGGTTTAGATTTTGATTTCCATTTTCTAGTAATTGCTTTTTTGAAGCCAGTAGCATTAAATTTAGTAAAGTCTTACTATGTTTAGGCAATTCAAATCCTATGTCCCAGCTAAAAATAATTATTTTCTTGGTTACAGCCATTTGCTCTCCCAACATTTTTAACAGTGTTCTGTAGGGAATTCTTAAAATCTGACCACTCGTTAAATTCCCAAAAAGCACGTTCAGACTTGATCTCTTTTTCCTGTCACACCTCCAGCATTTGATGCCTACCAAAGGAAAATTTCTTCAAAATCTGCTTGAAGTATAAAAATACCTATGGAAATGCTTCCAAGCAAAAAATCCTAAACCTCCTGGACTTTATTGCACACTTGGGAGCTGTATAAATGTTCTCCAGCTATTGTTTTGTATATTGCCCTACCATTCTCTCTTCCCAATCTTTTCAAAACTTTGATTTTTTAATGTTATTGTGCCATGTTTTATATGTACCAACTAATTATCCCCTTTTTAAAAATGCTGTCATTTAATAACTCTCTGCCCCTTTCTTTTTGCCTATATTCTGTTATCAATCCCTGGTAGAAAAAGTAGTCTCTAACCTGCAGTACAAATGTCTGCTTAGACTTGGCCCACTCTGTTACTTTTTCCTCTACAATTATTTGCTACCACAGCCTTGGTTCCCTTGCTAATTTTCTGCAGTACAGTCAAGGCCCTTCTTCCCTACTTTTTATACCCCTACTTGTAGTCATCCCTGTTGGAAAAAAATCTCCTTTCTCCATTCTGGTAATGGCTTAGTTGCAGGATTACTCTCTGCTACTTTATTAGCGTAGTATTTTGTGTGGTGTTTGTTCTCCTTAAAGATTTGTATCCAAAATACCACACTCTCCTTACTACCTGAACTCTACCCATCGTTTCATCCCTATTCACTTTGAGTTATTACCATCTACTTGTGGCATGTATATGAGTCTTAGCTGCATAGATCTGAAATAACCCTTCAAATAAAATAATTCTAAATCACCTTGTTCTGTGGGGAGTATCCCACTTAACTCCTGCCCTCTTCTACTCCCCTATATGTTCCTTTAACTCTATTAATTTTTGTCCACAACTTCTCCTGTGGTTATTAAAATGTGCCTAACCTGTGTGTACAACTTAAAGGACTAGTATCGTACTGCTTGTATCTTGCTCTCCATATCCATGATCAAGAACTTTCAGTTTCTCAGTTTTTGCATTGTTTTCCATCTAGTCTCTTCTCACATATCTTTATCTGCCATAATAGAATCCTTTTTAATCCATACACCTAAACACGTCATCTTATCTTGTCCCTATAAATATAGATATTAATAAAACAATTCATGTGTTGGTACATAGTTTACTGTTATGGACTTTTGTTTATCTTCCTTTATTTTATATCTTGAAAGATCTGAAACCATCTCAAAATATTCCACAACACTGAGATGTCCTTTTCTGGATTTATCAAGTATAAAGCACTGTTATCTGTGAATAGAGCTAACTTTTTTATTACAGTATCAGTTATATCCTTGAGTTTGTGAGTCACTTGTTTTCTTTGCTAATGACTCTACATGTAAAGCAAATAATAAACGGAAAAGAAGACATCCCTGCCTTGTTCCTCTGTTCATATTCCAGGAATCTTCCCAACTTAACTCTTGCCTCTGGGTCTTCATAAATCTTCCTAATTAACCCTATTATCCTATCAGGGGAACACATTGGCTACTCATAAAATCCCAGTTGAGGCTACTGAGTAATATCTTTGTTTCAAGACCCACCAACAATAGTGGCATTTACTTATGCTCTGCTTCACTCTGGGTCATCATTGTTCTAGTAATGTTGTCAAATGTTTGCTTTCCTCTCATAAAATCGCATCGATCCATATCTGTCATTTTAGGAACACCTTTGCCATTCTCCTATCAAATAAATGCTTTATAATCATGGTGATACAGCCACATTGACTTTCTTCCCAGATGTTGGTACTTCCCTACTTTTGAATATTGTTAAACAAAATCTTCCAGATATTTATCACTTTCTTCCCTTCCAACTTCCAAACTTCCACAAGAATATCGTATGTTCCTGGAGACTTTCCTGATGATTGGTTGTACAGCACCATTTAGTCCCATCTCTTCCTGTTTTAGCTATTAATTCTTGACCCTTATCTTCCACTAACCATAGCATAGTTAAGTCTTCTATAAGTATTTCTGTTTGTGCCTTTCCTTGCTTTCCAAATTCATCTGCTTTGTACAGATTTTCATAAAATTCTGAAATATCTTTAACACCTCTAAAGGATCTGTGCTTATTTTTCTTGTTAGAGGCTCCCTTCATTTAATTGCAGCCCTTTCTGCTTTCTCTTGCCCACGTCATTATACTAAAGGTTTTTGGGCTCTGACATTATCAAAAATAGGTTAATAGCACCCTTTCTAAACTCAGACATATTTTCCCTGTAGCACTTGTTCTTATTGTGCGATATTCCCCCTTATTTTGCAATACTTCAGTCTTTGCCACACCATTAATATGTTTCATTTCTTTTTTTCCCATAGCTTTTTACCTTTTATTCCTACCATGTTTTTAAATTCCATTTTAATTTTATCCCACTCACTAGCTATCTCTTCCGAAGAAATTTCTGTCTTCCCTAATAACACTCAAATAATTTCCTCTACCCATTCCTTAAATGTCCTCAGTCTGTGCAGGTCAGTGGGGAAGCACCAATGTCTCTTTTTTTATTTCATTGCTTTCTTTCTTTATCTTCGTTTGCATTGATGCGTGATCTGAAATAGTTATTGGATGTTTGTCAAAGCTTTCAATTAAATACATAAATACACATTCTCCTTTAATAAGTGTATTACTGACTCGAATTACATCTAAGATCTTAGCCTTCCCAGTCAGATATTTTACCATTTGGATGTAGTTAAACAACAAACTGTCTTCAGTTATGTTATTAACCACTGCTGAGTTAGAAGAATGGAAACTGTAATAAACATCTGGAGCTTTGATGTCACTTTCAGTGATGTCATATTTATTTTTATATCAACGTTGCTTACATTGACAAGCCTGGTATCTTAATCCATTTTCAGATTGGAAGGGCAACTTCCCTTTTTTTATTTTCTACTGACTACTCTAACAATTAAATTCACAATTATTGTAAGATTGAATAGAGTTTGATGTAAATTTAGTTGCCACATAGGCTGAAACATCTCCACCCTTTCATTGCATTTGAGTACATGATGTCCTTTATGCCCTGGAATAATCAAAGGTTTTTTTGTTACTTAATCAGATTTTGGTAATAGTGTATTCTAATTTTTACCAGCTTTTAAAACTTCATGATCTTTAAGTTTGCTGTTTAAGCCTCTGGCATTTGACGGAAGACATTTTAGATTATCACTTACTGGGGTGTCTTGTTGTTCTACTCATACCTAAGAAAAATTTCACATTTTTTATCAGTTTGTAGCTTAGAAACCCATTCTCTTGATGATTCAAATATAAATCGTCTTTAGTAAACAGCTTGGGTTTAAACACTACTACTACTGCTCAAAGAGTGGTGATACTCAGAGTTCTTAAGCATTCTTTTCCATTTATATTAGTCATTTGCTAACAACTGTGTTTAAAATCCCAGCATGGCATGGAGCTGGAAGGATATTACAGAAGGCAAGATGGAAACCAACCTCTTTACTTAGGGAAATAGTTTACTTTTTTAATTGAAAGTGTCAATTTCAGAATAGCCCACATAATTATTATCATATATTATCACAGTGCCATATTTTCTAAATCAGACAACATGTTTTGAAATGACATCACTTACATCAGGTATTTTAAATCTCCTAATGCAAGAAACAAGTCATTAATTATCCTTGGATTCTAGGAAGTAGACAGTTTAGCCCCCTTAACATGGACTCTTCTTTTATCAGAACCTGCCCATGTTTTGTGGGAGAGGTTGAATCAGTAGTGATAGCACTGTTGCTCCATGTCTGCTGGACGAGGGAGCATTTAATTTGTAATTGATGTTTCACCTCCCAATGCCCTTCTGCATTTCTTTTTTTCTAGTTGGTCATGCTATGACTCACAGTTCAAGGGTACAAATATCACTCCACAGTCTTTTATTTACTTATTTATTTTTTAGTAAAATCCAGTACAGCAAAACTACTTCATAATATTGCTACTCATGATGGCAGTATCATCAGATTTCTGATTAGCTGTTGCAAAATTCAATACTGTATCAGCTTCAGTTATAAGTTCAGTATCAGAGGCTCATCGGTATGTACAAGATAATCGGCCAAAAAGTCCCTATTTAGACGTTCTCTTCAGCCTTAAGGAGGGCAGGACAAGGTAGACAGGGGAGAATTTGAGGATGCCTCTTCTGTTATCTAGGTTTAGCTTGATAATTGGGATACCTTCAGATTGTTAAAACATTTCCTTAAAGTGGTACTGCCTGCTTCATGTAGTTTCAGATCATGACCAAATGACTTTGTTTTTCTTTTCACCATGACCCTGCGACATGTGTTTAGAGAGCTGTTTACAAGACCTCTTGACGTCCTCCTATGGTCCATTTTTTATCTCTACTTGGGATTGTAAGGTTGGATAGTATCAGTTCATGTGTATATATTTTGATATGTCAGTCAGACAGAAGAGATGAGATTAGATTAATAAAGTGGGCACAGAAAGATAAAACAGTTAAGCACCTCAGAGTGAACTGGAGCATTGACTGACATTAAGACAAGGTACATATCTGCATTGTAGGTATAACATTCTCCAAGGCCTTAGGGCTGCTGAGTTCTGATAAGTAAAACAGAAGTGGCCAACATCTTCTTATCTCCTTTCTTATGGTGACTTCCTAGAAATTGAAGGGGCAGGTGTAAGGGACAGAGATTATAAATGGGGATGTCGTACTGCCAGTGATTGTTGAACTGTGCTCCCTGCCCACTCAGAAAATTCCTGAAGTCACAAAGATGGTCAATGATTCTACCATCAGCAACAGCTCATACCAGGAGGGTGCTTTTCTGTGCTTTTATTTTTGCTAATCTCCTTCCACAACTGTCGTGATTTGGACACATGTTTAGTCAGACTTGGCCTGATGTACGTGAGCTGCACGTCAAGACTGCCCAGTTTACATGCTACCAGTGAAAGCTGGCAGAGGATGAGCTCTTCTGTGTACTGTTCAGCCTGCAAGATGCTGCTTGAGCTTCTTAGTGAGCCCACTTGTGTGCCTTTCTCTGCTTTCTTAATTTTTTTAAGAGGGAAGTGTTTGTATTGCAACTTGATGAAATGGTTTGCCATGTCTGACTGTGAAAGGGGCTTCAGGGAGTACTTTTCCAGGATTTTCTCTTTCGATATTTCCAGTTTGACACAGTTCTAAAATTTTGCTTCGTCTGTTGGGAGCATGCATAGTTCCAGTTAAAGCCATAATGTCACATACTTCTGAGCGTCTTGATTCTCATCTCCCACTCGTGGTCATACTGTGATCCTAACACATGTCAAATGAAGGGAGAGATGGGAAAAGCTCAAGGCCTTCATTATATCTTACAAAATGGCAGATCTGGATGTTAGCCAGTGCAAGGAATGTCAAGAAATGCCGTTTAACTTCTGAGTTAGGGTTGGACATGTAGGAGAAGGTAAGGGCAAGACATCAGACATAGATTGTGAGGACAGGCTTTGACCTATGAGAGAGCCTTATGTGTGGTGAATTCTCACTAAGAGGGGTGCCACTTCATTACATCATTAAGGAAATATGCATTACAGGTATATTTGGGAAGTGCTGCACATTTTCAGCACTGTCATCATTTTGGAAGCTCCACTGCTTGCTCATATCTTACTTGCCAAAATGGGATGAAGTTTTGAGGTCCCTCAAAATAGGCTTAGTAATGGAACACAGGTTCAGGGAGTTTGCCTTTCTGCTGCATTGCTTGAAAGATTAATCACTGGCTACAGTTGAGGACATTCCTATGAGTGCTTCTGAGCCAGATGTCTCCAAGTCGATACCCAGTTGAACAAGCATGTTCTATTTCATGTCTTATAAGATTTGTTCTTATGGAGATCCCATTAGGAAGCATGACTTGATGCCATATCACACTTCATGCAGACTTCCACATGATCTAGTGCCAAATCTGGCATGAAATGCTATGAGCATTGTGATCCTGCCACCCAGCGCCTGCATATTTTTCACGTTACCTTCCATGTTGGAGCTAAGGAGCTAGGTAGTGCCTCCCTCCTTATCAGATATCTCCTAGGATGCGATACCAGTGGCAGTGAGACTTTCCATATAGCTATTTTCCCGATGACCTCTTGTATGAAATAGGCTGATTGTGAACTGGCCTGTTCCTCTTCTGCTTTTTTAGGGAAGTGTTTAAAAATGTTTTTGGAAAAGAAGGAAAAAGAAACTTCGGTCTTTACCACAATGGAAAGTGTCCTTAAGTTTGCAGCTTTTTTTAGCCTGGAACCAACCATATTTAGCTCATTTGTCCTTAAGAAGATGGGTGTCCTCTTTAAGCCCGTAGCAGAATAAAGTAACATCCCTTCTAAGGGGCAATTTCATGTGAGGCTGGCTGTTCCAGCATATCTCACTGAATGTACACCACCTTTCTATCTCACTGTCTTATTTTGCTATGTTATAAAATGTCCAGGTTTTAAGCGAGGAGAACAAGGGGGTGTTCTCTGTTGTTTTTAGAGCCTTAGGTCCTCAACCTACATTTCTAAACTACTCCAGTTCCATTCCTTTCTTGTGGACTACCAGCAGTATGAAGAACTGGTAGACATACCTGATTCTGCATTTCACTAATGTCATGCAAAAAACTTTGCTGCAGCTTTCGTACTGTTCTGTCATATAGCTTCCTGTCAGTTTGCACTGACACTGTAGCCTAGGCAGCAGGCTCAAGTATCTGCCAGAAGAAGATGTCATGTTCTCTCCTTTTTCCAAGGATGAACACATTAATGCTTATACAAGAGTAAAAGTTCTTTTGGTTGGGCTTCACAAGGACTGGTTGAAGATCTCAAAAAAAATGAAACAGATCTTTCCCAATGAGTAGAGTCTGTCTGATGCCCTGTCTTGCTTTCTTCTCCTCTTC
Organism: Protopterus annectens; assembly: GCF_019279795.1. NCBI lineage: Eukaryota > Metazoa > Chordata > Ceratodontiformes > Protopteridae > Protopterus > Protopterus annectens. The sequence continues at coordinate 495,371,574 of NC_056725.1, read as the reverse complement.
TTCTAAGCTGTCCAACAATCTTAAAAAGCAGTAACATCATACAATGATTTAACACTCAAACATCAGGTGTTGCGGATTGTTGCCTCCATGTAATTCACATTTGAAGGCTCACATGAGTATTACTTCACTAACAGGACTAGTAAGAGTACTGGATCCCGTTTGGGCATAGCCGGCCTTAGGCATAGGCCAGCTAGGCGGCCGCCTAGGGTGCCGCTCTAGCAGGGGTGCTTTCCAGTATTTATTTGGTGTAGGTAGACCAGGAGGGGGGCACCATGGAAGGTGTGTTCTTCATATGTGCATTAGTTTGGACAGGTTACACCACAAAAAGATAATGTGGTCTGAGATGACTTCATGTTAAAACTTTAGGTCTTCTGTCAAAAGAAGCTCCACTGAAGAGTGGAGTACTCTCTGCAGAGCTCCTGGAAGAGGCTTTTGGCTGTACTTTACAGAAGGACCACAGAATCTGTTTCTCTTTCAGGGAGAATCATTTTATTAATCCAGTTGTGTCTTTTTCTGTAGAGAATGGGAGACTTGTGTACCATCCTGGACATGAGTTTATTCAACAGTTTCATTATGTAGTGGGTGAGGACTCCAGTGTATATTAATGATAGGGTGTGACACTTGTATAGTTTTCTTGGATATGATGGATACCTTTGGAAACAACAGGGTTTGTGATCTACCCAGAATGTATGTTTAATTCACTCTAAGTAGTCTTTACGTTGAGTACAGAATTTGTGATTGGAACGTTTTTCTCTACCTGTTTTTTTTTACCAGGGTGCTATCCATTGTGGTGGTGATCTTCCAGGTGAAGGAACATATTTATATCGTAACCTGGATGATTGGCTCCTTTGTGCACCTTTGGGTATCATTCCTAGCTGACCAGCTCTCATGGGCAGGCCCTGGAGATTATTATAAACTGGGGGGGGTCTTTAATTTCTGTGGAGCAGAGGATTGTTTTGATTGGGGCAGAACTGCCTCTTATTAGTATTGTTTATTCTAAGAGACTACCCCAGAAGTCATAGCCTTGGCAGCCTAGGTAAGTCAAAGCTTGAAACCTTCTCTGTCTCGACAGCCACAGTCTTTACAGCTCCTTTCAGCATACTTGAGGATAAGGGTACTGTAGTGAACACTGAGATGCCAGTGGCTGCAGAGCCAGTATGCCCTTAGAGACCTCCTGTTGGTGTTGGAACATATATCATTAGGCCTTAAAATCTTGGAGGGCATTATCAGTGTCATTGTGGGTCTTGTGTTCTTTGCAGCTGAACTTATCACAGTGTCTAATTGGAAACAGTTTATTACTGGGTTGCTGGACATCCCATAGGAAAATGAGGCCATTGATTTTGTACTCTGTACCCTGTCCAAGACCAGAACCCTACATTCTACACTACATTAGGAAAGTTGGGACTCAGGCTGTGGTGCAGTGTTTGAATAAATAGGAAAGTTCACACTAGTACCATCTTTGCAGCATGGATATGTTCCGTCAGTGTACACTAGACTGGCTCATCAATGTTATGCTGTTTGTGTAGAGCTTGGGATAAGGGAGCCATGTCTAGTCTGGGTCTTTCACGGGTGGAGTGCCCTAAAATCAGGCTGCCCAGTACCCCTTATTCTGCTTAGTTCATCAGGGCTATGACGCCCGTGCACTGGCCCAGCAATCAAGGAGCCTCAATCCTCACCACTAACGCCAGTGAGGGGCGTCCACATTGGGAAGGATAACAAATACATACAGTAAAGTACAGTTTCCCTTAAGAGCACAGAGAGAGCCTGGGGCTGGTTTCTCCCTTTCTCTTCTGATCCCCAGTAAGACTCCCAACTGGCACAGCTATAGGGTCCAGATCTTAGCCTAGTGGGCAAGCTAAAACCTCCAGCACCCTCTGTCCAACCAGTGCTTCGTGCCCTGCCCAAGTAGCTGACACACACACACACACACACACACACACACTTTGAGATATGAGTTATATACAAACACACAGACACTCCTTTGGAAGGCTGGCACAGATTCTCCAGCTGTGCCCCCTTTCTGCCCAGTCTAAAAGGTAGTACCAGCTGCCACCACCCACTAATGTCAGCTACTAAAAAAGCCCCTTAACAAAGGGTGTCCAATTAGTACTGTGCAATATTATTATCCAAATGGTAAGTGTGGCTGAACAGCAAGGCTTTATTGGAGTGGCTTAGTACAGTATCACTATATACATGCAATGTACTCTAGAGCTTAAATTATCTTTACAAAAAACAGCCACAGTTGAAAAGTTTAAAAATATTTAATAATAAAAACACAAGAAAGTACTTCTTACTACACAGTGCTAGTCAGGAGTTCAGAGATCACAGAGAAATACTTAAAATAATACAGTAGAAAAGTTCTGACATCATTACAGAAAAAAAGACTAATCTAATCTTCCTATTTCCTAGCTATATCTAAGAGAGACACTGAAGTCTAAGATGCTACTTACATGCAGACACAGGCAGAGTGCTGGTGACTTGGATGTTCTCAAGACAAATGCCAAATGCTCTCTGATTCTCTCTCCTTAAATTGACAACACAGTGCTGTTTCTCATTACATCATTCTTAACAATGTTCTGGTTTTGCCAGGCTAACAAACTCGGAGGTTAATAGCCCTTTTGATCTAGCAGCTGGTCAGGAAGCCAGAGTAATAAAAGAAATTATAAATGTAAATTCTAGCCATTAACTCTGGCCTCAAACAATAGGAAGAATTCTTTCATTTAGACATCCCGGCTCTGAGTTTTGACATCAAACAATTACACAATGCTTGACTTATCAGCATTCCTCCAGCAGAGTGCAATGTGGTTATATTTTTGAAGTTCAACATTTAACAGAATTTTCTTCCATTTAAGAGAACAAGACTGTGGCTTATATTAATATTTACAAATGACAGAATTATCTATAAATTCAATCTAACTAGGCTGGCAGCCTTCACGTTTCTTCATATATCTCCCCCCGGAGAACTCAAGCTAGTTTTTCAAGTGACCCTTGAGAAAAGAATTCCTCAAGAGAGTTAGGTCTGTCTGAGTATACCTTACCCCATTCCCTGTCTTGAGAGCCCATCTGCATTGGCATTGCTAATCCTACCACGGTGCTGCACTGACATATACACTTGCAACTGTAGGCTTCATCTTAGAAACTTGGCATTTTGCTGGCTGGCTCTGTGTAACTATGTTAGGGGATTGTATTCTGTAGCTACAGTGAATTTTCTTCCATACAGATAAGGCTGAAGTTTCTGCAGTGCCCACACTATGGCTAGACATTCCTTTTCTACAGCTGGATAGCATTCCTCCCTGAGTGGCACCTACGAATGAGATAAACCACTGGGTGTTCTTCTCTATCTGAAGAAATCTGGCTAAGTACAGCCCCCACCCCATGGTTCGAAGCATCCACCTGCACAAAAATTATTTGCTGTAATCTGGACTGGCTAACACAGGGAGTCCTCCCAAAGCTTCCTTAAGCTCCTGGAATGCCTGCTCACACGCTGGGGTCCACAGTACCTTATCTGGCCTGTTCTTCCTTGTCAGGTCTGTGAGGGGAGCAGCTATGGTACTATAACTGGGGATGAACTTTCTGTAGTACCCTGCTGTCCCTACAAATGCCCTCACCTGCTTTTTGGTGACAGGTGCAGGCCATGCCTGAATGGCTTCTACTTTGGCAAGGTTCTGGCCTGATCTTACGACTCCCCACTCTATGTCCCAGGTAGGAGACCACAGCCATACCCACCTGATATTTCTTGGGCTTAATGGTCATCCTTGCCCTCTGTAGTCTGCCCAGCACCTCCCTGACATGTTGAAGGTGCGCTTGCCAGGAATGGCTGTAGATGGCAATATCATCTAGGTAAGCAAGGGCAAACCCTCCTACTCCGTCTAGGATATGATCTACTAGCCTCTGGAAAGTTGCTGGGGCATTTTTCATCCCAAAAGGCATATTTGTGAACTCATACAAGCCAAAAGGAGTCACAAAGGCTGACCTCTCTAGCACTGAGAGTCAAGGGCACCTGCCAGTAACCCTTGGTAAGATCAAGTGGTTATAAAATACTTAGCCCCACCCATCTGCTCTAGGGCCTTATCTGTTCTAGGCATGGGGTAAGCATCTGACTCTGTGTGACTATTTCATTTCCTGTAGTCCACACAGAGCCTGGTGCTGCCATCTTTCTTTGGCTCAGCACCACTGGGGAAACCCAGGGACTGTTGGACTCTTGAATTACCCCTAGTTCCAATATTTCCTGTATCTGCTCCCTCAGTGTCTGTCTGACTCTCTCGGGCACCATTTAAGGAGCTTGCCTAATAGGCCTTTGGGGTCCTGTATCCACCTGGTGCTGCACCAGGTGGGTGCACCCTGGTTTCCCAGTGAACACGTCCCCAAACTCCTGTAACACTGCTCAGATTTCTTGAACCTGGGTAGGAGATAGCTGCTGGGACATTGATCTCCTCAGTAAGACTCGGACTGAGACCTCATTGGAAGGGGTAGAAATCACCAGATCTCCCTCAGACTCATCCTGCAAGCCATTGTCAATGTTCAGCACAAGGGCCTTACTATCATGGTAAAGTTTCATCATGTTAACATGGTACATTTTGTGCCCCTGGCTCCTGCCTAGCAGTTCTACCATGTAGTTAACATCACCTACCTTCCTTACCACCTTGTAGGGTCCCTCCCAAGCTGCTTGCAACTTGTGTGTGACAGGAATGAGAACCATTACCTGCTGCCCTACAGCATACTCTCTAGCTTGAACATTATGTCATACCATACCTTTTTCTGTTGTTGGGCTTCCACCAGGTTCTCCTGGAACAAACCCATGAGTTCCCTGCGTCTTCTCCTGAGGTTTAGGACGTATGCCACAACAGACTCCTTGTGAAATTCATACTCACCTTCCCACTCATCTTGAATTAAATCTAGAAGTCCTCTCACCCTATGCCAATACAGCAACTCAAAGGGTGAAAAACCCATGGATTCCTGGGGAACCTATCTGTAAGCGAACAACAGATGGGGCAAATATTTGTCTGACTCCCTCTTAAGCTGGTCTGAAAGTGCCTCTGGCATGGACTTGATTGTAGAGTTTAACAAGACCATTAGTCTGGGGATTGTAGGGGGTGGGCGTCAGGTGCTTCACCCCACAATACTTCCATAGACAAGCCAGCAGGTCTGACATGAAATTGGCACCTCTGTCAGTCAGTATTTCTTTTGGGAAACCTACCCTGCCGAAAATCTCTAACAAAGCATTTGCCACCTTCTCTGCCTCAATAGAGGACAAAGCCACTGCCTCAGGGTATCTTGTAGCATAATCTAGTATGACAAGGATATACGTTTTCCCTGTGGAACTTGAGGTACTCACAGGCCCCACAATATCCATTGCTACCCTTTGAAATGGCTACTCAATCACAGGGAAAGGCATCAAAGGAGCTCTCACTTTGTCTCCTGCCTTGCCTACCTTTTGGCACTGCTCACAGGTCCTGCAGTACCCTGTTATATCTCTGGAAATTCCAGGACAGTAGAAGTTCTGCATAATACGTCTCTTTGTACATTTTATGCCCATATGAACTGCAAATGGAATATCCTGGGCTATGGTTAGAAGCGCCAGACTGTAGGCTCTAGGCACTACCAACTGCTGTACCCTCTCACCTTCCAGCCCACCCTCAGGTATCCTCTCTCTGTACAGTAACCCTTCATCCCAGTGTACAGATTCCCCCCTTTCCTTGAGAATCAGGTGCCTCACTAGCTACCTGCCTCAGGTCTTGCAATGTAGGGTCTGAGAGCTGACCCTGTCTCAACTCTCTCTTTGTAACCCTTCCCAGCTCCCCTTCCACAGGAAGTCTGGCATCCTCTGACAGTGGTGCCTCACTGTCAGCCTGGGTACTACTACTCGCCTCTACCTTTGCAGTCACGCTGTCCAAGGGAACATCAGTACACACAAGCAGCTGTGGCTCACCTTCAGTCTCACTGCTTCAGAGTAGCTCCCTCCTTGAAGTAACCACCTCACCAGTCCTGGCTGCAAGTATGCGGTCAGTCTGGGTCTCTCCCAGGCTACCAGACCCACATGCTTGTCTCGAAGCCTGACTGCATGTAACTGCCTTAACACATAGTACTGCCTCATCAAAATCCTTCCCTATCAGGACATCTGCAGGGTAGTAGTTTAGTACCCTGTTGACTCACGACAGCCTATTATTGGCATTTTGTCTTTCCCACTTAATAGCTCTCTCACCTTTTGTTCCCTACCTTGCCTCTGTGGACATCTGTATGCCACATGGCCCCACTGATTGCATTCAAAGCATTTAACCCCAGGTCCTGGAAATGTACCTGGACTAGTGGCTTCCCCTGCTACTGGCAGATTCTGTTGGGGCAGTCTGAGCTGCCCACCATGGGTTCCTTTAGACCTATGAGCAGCACTTGGGGTCCCTTTCCTGTGCAGGGATGCCTTGCTTGCTAGGTATAGGTCTCCCTTCTTCCCCAACTCCTCTGAAGTAGCACATTGTCTATCAGCTAACCAGATGCTCATGTCCTCAGGCAAAGTGCTAAGGGCTTGTTCCCTCACCAAAAGGTCTGCCAGCCCTTCAAATGTGGTGACCTGACATCCACTCACCCTGTAGGTTGTCACAAAAGCTCTAGAGAAATCTGTGTTAAGAATCTCCCAATTGTTCTGATTCATGCTATTGGACCTATCAAGTGAGTGTAACTCTGTATTGTCATGATGTCTACTCTGATCATTAATAAGTTGATTAAAATTTTAATTTCTGTTAATTTTTTCAACCAATATTGGTTGAAAATACCCTATTTCTCTCTCTGTTATTACTTCCCTTTTTAGATCTTTGACTAACTTGTCAGGGTAAGCTCTTTCACAAAACATAGCTCCCAAATTCTCACACTCTTCTAAAAAAAATCCTCATGTTGTGTAACCATACGAGTTGCCTTGACAAGTTGTCCTTTTACCACTGATTTCTTTTGGTAACTCGGAAATTTTAATCAACTTTTGTGACCACTTACAGTGAAGACGGTGCTAAGGTTAAATGGATTCTAAATAAAAATTGGTCCATTTTAGCAGATGATATATACAGAGAAAAATTTAGATTAGAAGCATGGCAGTATACCGAAAAGGGTTATGTTTTAAAAATGTATTTTTAGTTAATAATAAACAGGATCTACCTTTAAACAAAGCCATGACCCAATGTTATGCTTGTAAATGGTGTTCAGTAATTCGAAAGGGTAGTTTGTTTACCCTTAGAAATAGAACATATAGTATAATGGGAAAATACACTACTGTATCTTGCAACATGTGATCTCTGCTCCGGATTTTACATAGGTAAAACAGAGAGAAAGCTTACCCAAAGAATTTATGAACACGAATATGCAATAAGAAAGTGTAACTTGGGGAATGATTTAATGAAACATATAAATGATAACCCTGGACACAGCTTTAAATATGGGGCTATAGACAATGTAGAAATTAATGAAAAGACACCATGGCCAGTACTGTTAGAGAACAAATGGGTATTATGGCAGATAAGGTTGCAAGCTGATAGTTGGCCTGGGTTAAATAAACGTAGCTCTATCACACCAATGTTGAAATTGAAAGCATTGGAAAGGAAAAAAATTGTAAAATGTTTTAACATTTGAATGTTTTGATTGGTTTTGTGTTGGACAGGGAATGAGTTTATTGAAAGAATAATAAATGGGGGGTATTTTAAGTTGATGTCATGGATTAAGGGATGTATACAGCCAATTGTTTTGAAGTTGCTGTTATTTAAATGTGAGAAAATGGTTTTGGAAATGTCTGATTGTTTGCTATATTGGTAAACAAAAGCGCTTGCGTATATATTGTGTGGAATTTAAAATACGTTTTTTATTAAATACCTATAAAGTTTGAATGGGTATGGACATTATCTCATGAGAGAAACAGCTTGGCATTTTCTGACACCTGATTTTTGTGTATCCAGTTTGGTTTCACCTTTTTTTCCAACTCAAGTCTCTTTAGCTCCAGATGGATTCTCAAGTCCTCTGCAGAAAGCTTGAGCTGTCCATTCTCTGTTGTACACCTCTGCTGCCAGTCAGATCGTCGTCCTGATTGCTGTTTTCTGATGCAGCTGTGACCAAAACTGCAATCATGTCTGCCTTAGTCAGGTTTCCATGCACCAGCCGCCTAGCTTGGCACATCTCAGCCAGCTGGTTCCTTGTCAGCTTTCCGTACTCCACTGCTGACATGCTTGCCTGCTCTCCCTGACTAAGCTAACAAAAGAAATAAAACGATTATGATCTGAACTCTGAGTATTCATTGCGTGGCTGATTGAGTACAAAAACACCTTCAGTGATCACTGTATACAAGCTGCAGGCATTCACAGTACCCACACCACTATAAGCCAATTAGTATGTGCCAACCAATTAATATGTGTTGTGGATATCCCACCACTGCCAAACAGTTAATATGTGACCCCATGCACTGGCCCAGCAATCAAGGAGCCTCAATCCTCACCACTAACACCTGTGAGGGGCATCCACATTGGGAATGATAACAAATACACACATGGCAAAGTACAATTTCCCTTAAGAGCACACAGAGATCACAGTCAGTCTGGGTCTGGTTTCTCCCTTTCTGTCCAGATCCCCAATAAGACTCCCCACTGGCACAGCTGTAGGGTCCAGATCTCAGCCTAAGTGGGCAAGCTAAAACCTCCAGCACCCTCTGTCCAACCAGTGCTTTGTGTCCCTGCCCAAGTAGCTGACGCACACACACACTTTGAGATATGAGTTATATACAAACACACAGACACTCCTGGGGAAGGCTGGCACAGATTCTCCAGCTGTGCCCCCTTTCCGCCCAGTCTAAAAGGTAGTGCCAGCTGCCACCACTCACTAATATCAGCTACTAAAAAGGCCTTTAACAAAGGGTGTCCAATTATTACTGTGCAGTATTATTATCTAAATGGTGAGTGTGTAAATTCTCTCTACACAAAACAGTCACAGTTGAAAGGTTTAAAAATATTTAATAATAAATAATAAAAACACAAGACAACACTTCTTACTTCACAGTGCTAGTCAAGAGTTCAGAGATGACAGAGAAACACTTAAAATAATACAGTAGAAAAGTTCTGACATCAATACAGAAAAAAGACTAATCTAATCTTCCTATTTCCTAGCTATATCTAAGAGAGAGACTGAAGTCTAAGATCCTGCTTACATACAGACACAGGCAGTGCGCTGGTGAGTTGGATGTTCTCAAGACAAATGTTTTCTGATTCTCTCTCCATAAATTGATAACACAGTGCTGCTTCACATTACATCATTCTTAACAATTTTCTGGTTTTCCCAGGCTAACAGAAAATCAGAGGTTAAGAGCCCTTTTAATCTTGCAGCTGGTCAGGAAGCCAGAGCAATAAAATAAGTTATACATGTAAATTCTAGCCATTAACTCTGGCCTCAAAAGAATAGGATGAATTCCTTCATTTAGACATCTCGACTGTGAGTTTTGACATCAATTACACAATGCCTGACTCAGCAGAGTGCAATGTGGTTACATTTTTGAAGTTCAACATTTAACCGCATTTTCTTCCATTTAAGAGAACAAGCCTGTGGCTTATGTTAATATTTACAAATGACAGAATTATCTACAAATTCTATCTAGCTAGGCTGGCAGCCTTCACATATCTTCACAAGGGCAATAGGGAGTTGATTGCAGATGCTTTTTGTGTCCAGTGACAGGCTACATTCAGTGCTCTGTATGGTTTTCTGCCTAATAACAAATTTAGAGAAGACCAAAACATGACATTATCATCTTAAAGTTAATAAAAAGGGTGTGAGTTTAGGTTCTCTGGTCCCTGGCAGTACAGGAAATCGTTCCAGTGCAGACAGCCCTAATTCAGGGTATATCTGCTAGATCCCATTGTGATTCTGGAATTTTCACGAGAAGGTTGAGTTGATGGTGACTACCAGAAAAGGCTTAATCACCAGATGTATTATGCCAAATTTCTCTTTCAGGACAATGAGATATCCTAAGTTATGCTTCATTTAGTATGCAGGTGATCCTGATCTGCTTCAGATTCCTGTTCAACTTAAGTGCCCATAATTTCATATTTAGGGTATGTAATTCAAACATCTGTGCTTATCGTGACCTTAGAGCAGAACTGGGGGACAGTACCAGCAGTTATGGCAGGAGGACTTCCAAGTTGACCTTCTCATACTGATATATTACTGATTTTGAATGCAATATATATACTTGCCAGCAATGGAGAGAAAAATAACTTGCTTTATTTTAAAAGTTGAAGGTTCATGTTTTCTTGAAGATTGCAGCACTGGAAACCAGCATGTGGTTACGGTAGTAGACTGGGTTGACAGGCCGTGTTTTCAAATGCAGACATGGCAGAGTATTAAATGTATACTGCAGTATAAGTTTGCATAACGTTTTACAAATACTGTAGAAAGCATTATGCATGCAATGCAAAGGTGACACTAAATGTGTATACGATTTTACATTAAGCAATATACATTGCACAGCACTATTTACAGTCAGAAAATGTGCTAATATAACACAGTGGACCATATGACAGCTGCATGACCTAGTTTTGGGGTTACATGCATTGTATGTGTATAATTAACAGCACACACAAATGTAGTCGTAATCTTTCTGTAGAAAGGTATCAAGGTGGGATTTGAAGTGATAAATAGAACTGCTACTGTTGCTGTTGGAGCATTTCATTAGTTAGGGCAGAGTAAGTAAAAAGCCCTTTTTGAAGCATTTAATATAGTATGGAGATGGCAGCAAGGTAAGAGGATTTGATGTAAAGGAGTTGACATTGTGTTTTTAAACATCTTTTTTAATAATGGACATAGAGAACACATTCAATTATAAAAAAAGAAAAACCATTACAACATTTTTGTCATTCGTACATATTGTACTTTTATTTTTGTTTTTAACAATTATTCAGTGTAACATTACATTGATTACTGGCGTCTACATTACCTGATCAAACGTTTAGGTTAGCGAATACCTAAACGTCGACCTGGTAATATCAAAAAATTAAAACAGCGAATGGCCGATTTAACCTAGAAAATGAATTCCCTCGGCCGCAAAAAAAAAAAAAAATTAAACCAAACTGAAGTGGGGGGCTGTGCTCCCCCCCCAACTAAATACCAACTCCGAGATCGCTCTACAGTGGGGAAAGGGGCAAAATCCACATAATGGCCAAGGGAATTCTTTCCCTGAATTAAATCGTCTGTTCGCGTTTTTTTGCTTTCACTATTACCCGATCGAAGTTTAGGTATTCGCTAACCAAAACGTTCAGTCAGGTAATAGGAACCTGATTACTGAAATCCTCCCTTCATTGAAATATCCCTTCTCCTGTGCATTATTCTGTTTGCATTGTTCCCACAGATTCCATGTATTTCTTTGTAGTTTACTCCATCCCTTTTCTAAAGGTCCCATCACCAGTTCTTTAATCTTCCTTATAACATTCAATAATTTTGTTAAGTTGTTTTTTTTTAATGATTTCCGTTTCCTAGTAATTGCTTCTTTGGCAACCAACAGCATACTTACTGTGTCTAGGCAATTCAGTTTCTATATCCCAGCTCAAAAGCATCATTTCCTTAGTTAAAATAATTTGATCCCCCAACATTTCTGACAAAATATCCTGTAGGGAATTTCTAAAATGTATCAACTCTTTACATTCCCAAAAACATGTTCATAGGTACCCCTCTCTTTTTGGGGTATAAAAATGCTTACGCAAGCAATTCCATGCAAAGATCCTAAGCTTTCTAGATTTTGTTGCATATTTGAAAGTCATGCATATATCCTCTCATTGTTTCTTTGTATATTGCATTTCTGTTCTCATTTCCCCATCTTGTTTAACATCTTCTGAGTGGTTCTGTTAGTTATTGTTTTTTATCCTGTACTAATTGTCCCTTTTTTACTGCAACCTGTGCTCTAGACTCATCCAGAGCTAGGTCTTTCACTTGGCACTCCACTATCCCTTTCTGTATGCCTGTATTCTAATATGAATTCTCTGGTATAGAAGGAAGTCTCCAAACCACAGTCCAAACTTCTGCTTGGCTTCATCCTACTCTTAGACCCCCCCCCCACTAGTTATTTGCTGCCAGTACCTTGGCTGGTTTGCAATTTTCCTCCAGTAAATTCCAACTCCCTCTTGCCTGTTTTCTGTGCCCCTGCCATCCCAACTGGTAAAATGTTTTATTCATACAAAAGGATCTTCTACCTTGAGGTCTTTCTAGTTTACTTACAGTGCCAAGGATGTAAGTGTCAAAGGCCTTGGCTAGATCCAGATAAGCTGTAAGGAATTAATGACCCCTTTCTTCTATATACGTGACATTTTGGAAGAGTTATACTAAATTTAGTAGACCTGACCTAACCTTGACAAAACCAATCTATTGTGCCTCCAGTTGTATGACGTTTGGAATATTGTAGTCAGTGAAGTTGAGAGACCGTACATTCCATGGTCTTGCAAATTAAGCTAACTAGATTGATGATTCTGTAGTTCCTGAAATATGTTGCAAGACCCTGTTTGTGAAGGGGCATTACAACAATTGTTTTCCATATCTCTGGGACATATTCTGTGAACCGTCTTAAGTTAAATAAGTGTAAGAAGAATGTTAGTGAAAATATGCGTAATGATACTTGATAGGCAACCAGGTAAATTGTCTAGGCCCATGGAAGAGGTGTTTTTAGATTTTGGTAGCACGGTCAGGACCTGACTTTAGAGTGTTAATGTGACTCTGGGATTTCTGGAATTTCAGTGACTGTTACTGGAGTGAAGTCAGCACTAAATCTATCCGCCAGTAAACTAGATATTTCTTTAGGGTCAGCATAGGTAATGCCATTTAATATTAGTTTGGAACATGAGTGTTATGTCTCATTTTTCTAATGTAATTAAAGAAGGATTTGTAGTTTTCCTTGACTTCCAGTGCTAGCTTTAATTTGTGTTTTGCTTTGAATTTTCTAATGGTTGTTTTTACTTCTTTACTGAAGTTTCTAATAGAATGTTTAATGGTGATGAGCAGCTTGCTTTTGATTTTTATAAGACTTAAGATTTTTTTTCTATTGTTAAAGAGCTTACTTATACTGTTGAAGCACAAAGGTGGTTATATTTTAAATTTCCTGTTGTAATTGGTTCTAGTTGGAACTCCTAGATTATACACTTGTACAACTGAGAGCAGGAATGTGGACTGGTGAAAATGGCTACAGTCGGTTCCACTTAAATGCATATCGAATAAAAGCATAATCCGGGTAAATGCATAGAGTCTGTTCAGTCCTGTTGTTAATTAATGAAATTGTATTGCTGTGTGTTCCAAATTAAAGCATACAGGATAACTGCATACTTCGTTTTAGTGCATAGCGGTATCAAATCCCAAGTAGTTCACTGCCATGTTATTTACTCTGCATAACTGCATAGCCCAATGCACTTGCATGCTGTAATTGCAGAGGTATTTGTGCACGTACTGTGTCATTACGTGATCATTATGTGAGCAGGAAGTTTCTTGTTTATCTAAGGGGTACTGTACGCTTTTGCTTAACAAGTAAGAGTTATCTAATGATATTACAAGAATGTCAAAGACACTTCTTAAAAAGACTATTACTTTAGCTAAGCTGGTCAACATTATTAAAAGACTTGATAATCAAGAAAGTCAGACTTGTATTACAGTGTCGTTAGGCATGCACCAAAGCGTAAGTTCATGAATTCTGAAAAAACAGAAGACGTTATTAGAGTGGCAAACAAATACCAACCAGGAGGATGGCAGAATGGTTAAGGTGTTTACCTTGCAGACACAAGGTGCAGGGTTTGATTCTCACATGGGGTACTTGGCTAGGCTTAAAATGGCTCACAAGGACAAATAGCCTAGTACTAATCTATGAACCTATGAACCTATAATTGCAAAAGCAAGAGGTTGGGTAAAGTTGAAGATGTCGAGGATGCCCTGTTGCTCTGGTTTTGTACAAGCCAGAAGTCGAAAAATTCCCATTAGTAGTCCATTGTTAATGGAAAATGCCGACCAGTTAGCCAAAAGCTTAGGGGCTGAGGATTTCAAACCTACATCTGGTTGGTTAGAGACATGGAAGGGATGTCACAACATTGTGTTCAAAAAACAGCATGGTGAAGAACAAGATGCAGATGATTTTGGAGCAGAGCGATGGGTGTCAGACGTTTTTTCAGACGTCATGAAAGAGTACAATCCACGGGATAGTTTCAAGTACTGATGAAACAGGGTTATATTCGAGAGCTATACCCAGATGGTACATTGACATTTAAACATGTTGAGGCTGCTAGATCAAAGGCTGTGACCATTGAATGACCTTACTGTTAGCTTATAATATGGATAGCAGTGAGAAGTTTGAACCTCTTGTGATTGGGAAAAGCAAAAACCGAAGGAGTTTCAAGAACGTAAAAAAGTTAAGTCACTTACAAAGCAAACAAGAATTCTTGGATGACTGGTGAAATTTGGAAGGAATGGCTTCTGAAAATTAACAACTCGGTGAGAAGTAAAAGAAGGAAAATCTTGTTGCTGTGTGGTAACTGTGCTGCACATACTGATGTTATAAAGTCAACGAATGTAAAACTTCAGTTCCTGCCACCAAACACCACATCCATTATTCAGCCAATGGATCAGGGCATTATTTCTTGCTTCAAGAAGCAGTACCACTCACTGGTCCTGTGGTAAGTTATAGATATCATATACAGTATGTCCGAATCACAGAAAATAGTAGCTGAGCTTGCCAAGAAGCTATCCCTACTGGATTCATTACACATGCATAGAGAAGCATGGAATAAAATTTGACATTCTATGATGGCCAACTGTTACAAGAAGGTTAATTTTGTTGTTCCGCTCCCAGATGATGTCACAGACAATAGTGACAGTAGCGAGAGAGGTCAGCATGAAAGCTTTTGCATCCCTTCGGGCATGACAGTGGGCAATTTTGAGCAGTACGTTGCAATTGATGAAGAACTTGAAACAGAAGAAATGGCTGCTGATTCTGAATTTGTCCCAGATCAGTGTGCTGCTGGCAGTCAGAAAGAAGAGGAAGACAGTGATGATGAGGATGTCTCCAGTGCTCCAGTATAATTCTGACATTATTCAGTCTCTGGAAATACTGCACAGATTCATGGAACAAAAGGGATGCAAATCATTTTCTATGTTCTGTGGACTGAAGGACAATGTATTTCATCTGAAGCAGCAAACAGCTGTTCAGACATCAATAACAATTTTTTTTCTCTAAACCATGAGGGACTGTATTGAATACTGTAAGTGTTTTATACAGTACATTTTTCTTTAAATGTTTCACTCTTTGTGCACATTGCCTTACCTAACATAAGCAAACAAAAAAAAAAGCACATTGTGAATATACAGAATAAAATCTGTTTTAAATGGAAGACATACCATACCATACTGATTTCTAAGCTAGACACATCAGAAAGTACACAGGCTGAATGTTAAGTAGAATAAAGCTAGAATAAAGTGAATACATGAATACGTGGTACTGAAGCCTGTGACAGGTAGAAAAATGATGCTATAATACCAGTTTGCAAAGAGACTTTTTTTTTTTCCTGCAACTACAGTAGCCATAATTAAACCTGTTAATGATAGACTTCCTGCTCACATAACAGGTGTAAACAGTAACGTTTCTATAAAGTTTCTGAAATCTGTCATTGTACTTGTCTTTTATGTGTGTGTGTTTTTTGTGTGATTGCACTGTGTATCCAGCATTAATACATGTAACTTATAGCAACTTCGCTTATAAGCATACTCCGCTTAAATGCATTAACTAACCTTGATCCCAAGGCTATGCATTTAAGCAGAGTCATCTGTATTAAAATTAGATAGCGCATCATAGAACTGCATGAACATCAGTACTGGCAGAGTGTTGTGCACTGAGGTTCCCTCACAGTCCAGAACCTTTGCAGCTGTTGGCCATTGCATCTGAAGCTTCTTGGGAACCAAAATCCCTGGATACCCTTTTATGGGGTGACTAGCTCCTAAAAGTCCAGCCTTAGCACATCTGGTGATACCCTCACAGGTGAGCCATCCCTTGGTTTTAAGTCCTGTGAGATTGTCACAGGTTTGCAAATGCATTTTCTAGGCTCCTGCTTTTCAGTATTGTACTTTGAGGTGCAGAGTTAAGCTGCGGTGGTGCAGCGGTAGCATTGTCGCCTCACAGCAAGAGGTTCTCCCGTTCGATTCTCGGCTGGAGCACCTTCTGTGTAGAGTCTGCATGTCCTCCCCACAAAAGACATGCGTGAATGGGCATGCCTTCTTTGAAGGTTGGGCATCGAGCTGGCACCTCGGCACCGTAAAAATCTACTGCCAGTCATTAGCGGACCGGAGTTCTGCTGTGGCGACCCCTAACCGGGAAAAGTCGAAAGAAGAAGAAGAACAACTTTGAGGTGCAGAGTCGAAAGCTCACCTTTGCCAGCCAGTTTCTTGGCTTGTCAGCCTGATCAAGGATGCAGCACATGGTTCATATTCAGAATAATTGGGTCCTCTGGGCAAAGATGTTTTCTTCTTGATGATGTAGAGGTATTCCTATGAACATCTATATTGTTATAGCCTTCTGGAAGTCTGACACTATATTTGCCAGACATTCTTCTGGTATTAGACAATTGTCTCCAGGAACTGAGTTACTGGCCACATCCCCAGTCATTGTTAAATGGGGCTTCCCTTTTAGGAGCCTATCCTATCACAGTTTATGAGAGAATTTTTCTTACAGGAGAGATGGTAGTTAATCTAATCCAACTCTTGTTCCTGGGTCAGTGGAAACTCCTCCTGGGAAGGATGATGCTGATAACCATTTGGAGTGAATGGCAATGGTCTTGGAGTTTGGCTTCTTGCAGGGGCTCATCTGTCATAGTTCTGCATCCATTTATTAGTTTCTGTCAGGAATATGAAATGGGGAGGGTAGTGCTTTACCTCCTTATAGCTGTGTTACACTTCTTGCACTTGACAATGGTTTTAGGCATCACTCTGAAAACAGTTTTCATTCATGTGGATGTTCGTGACCAAAGGAGCTGCTTTTCCATTTTCTTTCCTCAGAATATGAGGTGCATTGTGGCAAGTGGCCCTTCTGCCTCTAGGATGTGTGGCAGTTGTTCCCTTTTTTAAGTTGCAACAGATAGGGAAGGGAGGAGTGAGGTAGTTACATTCTGTTTGTAGCTCACAGTGTCCTTTACATTTGTAATTACTGTTTTCTCATTATCTCCATGATTGTATCTCACAATGTTTAAGGAAGAAGATTGGTCCAGTTCATGGTGCCAGTCTCTGGCTGTGTAGGAAGAGGATGTAGGATCCCAGTTCCTTAGCAATACCAGTACCTCCGATTCTTAACTAGGGATGTTCCCCATGATTTCAGTGGACAGATGATTGAACTTCGGTGCATGGCCATGAGCTTAACCTGAGTTTATTTCTTCTGACTATTGCTGGCTTTGCTGGCTGGCAGTGGTGGGGCTTAATTTTTCTAGGACTGCTTTCACTTGAACCATACCATTTGCCATTACAGTCAGTATCTTAACAGGCATTTGATATTTTGGTCACCTTTATGCCTAAGCTTTGGTCTTTTCCACAAAACCACATGGGCAGTATTATACCAATTATTCCTGGTCAAGAGCAGGATTGAGAACTAGTTTTGACTGGCCAAAGCATTTCTTTCAGGGAGTGCTGTTCCTTTAGCTTCCATGAACCTCCATTCCTTAAGGGGCTTGGCTTAGACTTTGTGTTCAACATGTTGTCTATCTGCGGAGTTCATCTTTGGGCTTTCTTCCTTAATAGCTCTGCTTCTGCAACAATGACCTTGGTGCTTCAGGCCAATCTTTAGGGATTACCTTTGACAGCTTTCTGAGTATATGTTTCCTCACCTCACACACACTTATGAAAAGTTGGATTTGATTTTGTTCATAAACCAGCACATTGATGTCTTTGTCTGTTAACATGATGGAAATTGGAGGGGGGATTCTTCTGCTCCTTTGAAGTACAGTGTCTGCTCAGGTATTCCTTGAAGATGTTGCTCTGGTTTTGTTATAGCTCAATAGTTTTGTCGTACCTTTTACCGTAAGGAGAAAAAGCTGATGGTTGTAAAGGAGAGTTCTTAGGGTATTGACGTCTGCATTATCTTATGCCTTTTGGTGACTTAAACCCCAGCATGTACCAACAGATAAGGTTTGCTCCACTCTGTAAGCAACTGTATCCACTGCTTTTGTTAGACTCAACAATCAGTGCTGTGACTATTTGGCTTGTAATGCTCCTTTTTACAAGTTTCAACTTGTCCTTGACTCTCTAAGTTGTGCCTCATTTGCTAAGACTTTTACTCTTCGACTCATGACATCTGAGATCTTTTTGTCTGCAGTCTTCAGCTCTTACTTTCTGCTTGCAGTTCAGCTGAATTATAAGACCCATCATGGGAGGCTTGATGTTAGATACCTTCTTATGTCATCGGGTGGTTTACTAGAAGGCATTGTTTGATGGATCAGAAGTACCTTGCCATTGTCCTTCTAGTGGCAAGGAGATCCTCTCTCCCCCAGGCAGCAGTCATTACTGAAGTTCTATAAGTAGAGAAGGATTTGGTAGCCATAGCATTGATGGTTCTTTATACTTGCATCTTGATTGCAAGAGTTTGCTTTCTAGTGGTTTGGGGCAGACTGGCTGAGGCGAGAGATGAGCATACTGATGGTAGTTGATATAATATGTTACATCATGCATTATTATTGGGGTATATGTCCATTCCCTATCATGAATTTTGTTTGGTGGAACAGATGTACCAATCATAGAACTCATCAGAAAGGGTTTTCTCATTGGTAATCTGGTACATTAGGAATGCATCTGTTACATCTGTGAGTGGACCCTCCTGTACATTGTGTTATGCACCTCCTAGGTATCCTAAGTGAGTAGAAGCAGCTCCTGTGTCTAGTGACTTTTGGAATTCCCTGTAATTCTGGCAAACATTGTGTTACAAGACAATATAACTATGAAATTGCTTATACCTTCATTGTTTAGTTGATTTGCAGGATGCATTCTCATTCGGGTGTTGTGGGTGAACTGGAGGGCTCATCTCTTGATGTGACATATAGCTTTGCCACATGGCCTGGAAACTTCATTATATAGCGCAAAAAAAAAAAAAATATATATATATATATATATATATATATATATATATATGTATATACATACATACATACATATACACACACACACACCCCCAGTTGAAGGAGCCTCAGAGAGATGAACTGAATTGGACAAAAGTTCAGTTATTGACTTCTTGAGGACAGTTCATTGTAGAGCAAGTGTTAGAAACTTTTTTATTTTTTTGTTACAGAGGGTCTGTACATAATGCCCTTTATTTTTTCTGTGCGATATTGATGTAGACAAGGCCCGGCCTTCCGTAAACATTTCAGAAGTCAGTGTTTGAATGTTAAAGCAGTGTACATTGTTGTCATTTCTTCTTTAGGAATCTACCTCATTATTTATTTATGTATTTACTTAATTACTTACCATTATTAACCAAGTTGGTAAACTGGTCTGCAGACCCTTTTCAGATACAGCCTAGCCCTAAAAATCAAAGTACAAAAAAAGGCATTCTTGTAATGCTAACATAGACATTAGTTAACAATAGAACAAATTAATAAATAGTTTTTTTGACATTAAAAATACTGAGCTGACCACTTCCAAGAGATCATATAGTGTCATTCACAGTTATTTACAGTGTTGATAAAAGTAGTATGACAGCACTTTGTAAGTCATCAGTGAAGTGCAAAAGTTATGCTCAGAGATGCATGTCATATAAGTTAGAGAAGTAGAGAAATGCAAGAAGATTTGCAGTATTTAATCCAGTATTGTGAAACAGTCACATACACTTGCTTTTTGGAATCGTGAACTTTTTTTTAGAAATCATTATTCTTTAACTCATGCAAGATTCAAAATATGTGTCAGGACATAGTTGCTGAGTACACAGTTGTTCTACTACTCCACTATTATCATTGGGAGTTTTGCTGCTTGTCAAGTGGGGTTTTAATGATATGGAAATTGAGTATTTTTCATTGATTGCCAGTGTAAGTCAGAAGTTGTCAGTTTGATGGAATATCTTTGAACACCGGGAATAAAGAACTTCCTCCTTACCCCTGTGCCTCTGAAAACTGGGAATAAGGGACATCCTCCTTACCCCTGTGCCTCTGAACACTGGGAGTAAGGGACATCCTCCTTGTCCCTGTGCCTGTGAACACTGGGAATAAGGGACTTCCTCCTTACCCCTGTGCCTCTGAACCTTGGGAATAAGGGACATCCTGCTTGCCCCTGTGCCTCTGAACACTAGGAGTAAGGGACTCCTTCCTTACTCCTGTGCCTCTCAACACTAGGAATAAGGGACTTCCTCCTTACCCCCATACCTCTCAACCATACCAACTTTTCGGTATTTACCGGTTTTGAGGACATAATAATGGGATGCCATGAATTTTTGAGTGGCCCCTTCAGTTCCCGATTTTTTATTAATCTGCAATGAGACGAGCTAGACCTGCATGACAGCAAAGAAGTCACCTCTGACCTGTAAAGGGTGCAACAGTGACTGCTAACATCACACCACTGAGTACTGTTTACTTCCTTCACAGCAAAAGCTACAAGACACTCAGAATCACATAGCTACCTTTTACTATAAAACTCCAAACAGCTCCCTTGCATCTGGAGCGTTTCTTCCCAGGCCTCCACTGAAAATAAGCTTGTTCCTAGTCAGACTTTCCCGGTATTTACCTTTAGTTTAAATTCTTCTTGAAGATACAGAAATAGAATGCACCGCTACACCTGCAAACTTGGAGGCACATACGAGGATGGTATTTTGGATGGCTGCCAGAATACATCAACACTCTCACCTGCACTGACATCACTACTACTCCTCTGTTTCCAGTACCACCTCCTCAGATATCTTTATGTTGTCTTCCTGCTTCCTTGTTGCTACTGCTGACCAAGTGGAAACAAAACACTGCAGTGACCCTTCCTTCTATGACCTGTTTTTTTTTTCCACTGAAAATTTGCAGTGACGTATGGATTGGGAGGTGGATAGCTCTGGAGGTGTTTTCTTGTTTAACTGCCACTCCTGCTTTCTCACTACTCCCCTGCCTACTGCAGAGCGCAGATGGGAAATTGAATCTCGCTGCAGCAAATAAAGCTAAGCTGAAGTTCCAATTTTATTTTTCCAGCAAAGAGAGCCATCCAGTCCTGAATATCGTCTTTGTAAAGTTGGTTTGCACGATCCACAGAAAAAAACATTTTTAATGGGCTGTTTGTGGTTTTCATGTCACTTTAAGTAAAACCAGATGACATATGATACACATATGGATAGCTGTCTCAATGAATCAGGACAAATTTCAACAGAACGAGTCAGGGACGTTTTTAAATTATTATGCCATTTTTTGGTTTGACGGGTTTGGGTTACCAGGAGGATCCAAGAACAAGAAACTGTTTCATGTGACAGAGAGTTAAAAGAAGAGTTCTGTGTAGGTAGATTGAAAGTTGAATGACAATGATTTTCGAAAAAAAGTGGGGGGTTATTAAGTGCCAGGCACAGAGATGCCGATTTTTTAATAATGATTTAAACCACATTGTATTCCAATGATTCCATGTATTTTTCCTATTCTGAGCTAAATAGCTAATATACTGTTCAGTTTGCAAATCACAATATTAGATCATATCATGATTCACGAGCTATTTTGAAAATACTGATTTTTATTTTTTTTTCTGGCAGCCCTTGTGATGCATCTTGCAAGTCAAAGCAAAGGTCTACAACAGTTTTCTAATGTAGTGTTTTGAGTATCAGTGCAAATAATAATGTTATATTTTATTCATATAAAAAGAACCTGAAGTATTGTAGCTTACAGTAAGCTCGCTGCTGGAAAACATTCAGGATAACTTTGATTTGCTGCATCAAGATAGCCAAGAGAAATTCAAAGAAATGATCAAACGACTCCTGTCTGCAAAATGTAAGCTCTTCTTTGGTGACGATTTTGGGTTATTAAGATGCTTCGGACCAAAAATCTTTCTCATTTGTAAGTACCTGTTGTGTTTTGTAGCTGTCCATATAAAAGTCTTCAAGAGTGCCAGTGCAGGAGCTCATAAATCTTTGTGTTCCTAAAGTGAGTGTTCTTTTTTCCGTAACTTTCATTATTAGATATTTTCCACTGACTTTTATTATTTGAGAATATACTGTTAATGAGATGAACACTGCAGTTGTGGGAGCACAGGACTTATAAGAGTGATAGTATGTCTGTGTTGGGGGATGCATTGTACAGAAGTTAGTGTATTTAATTGGTTGTTCGCTTGTTTGTTAGTGAGGGCTATTGACTAATGGATAGTGGGCTGGCCCAGGCCCATTTCAGCCACATTCAAAGATTACAGCAGTGTAAAACAATACAAGCATTAAAGTATACCAAAGTATAAGCAGTGAAAGAATTTTAAAGTAGAATTATACATTGTTTAAGGATAAGAAAAATAAAAGAATAAAAAGTCTTTCAGCTTTTCCCGGTTAGTGGTCACATTAGCGGATCACCGGTCGGGCTTGCCCTTCCTACAGAGACTCTACTTTTAGAGTTTATAGTTGCTTGAAAGTGCAGGGTGTCACTCCACCACCAGAAGTAGTTCTGATAAAAGTGACACTGTTGAGCCATAAAGCCCTTTATTCTTAATCACCGTTATTTTTGGGAAAAATAAATGCCTTTTCATGATAATTGCTGTGTGTTAAGAAAATGTTGGAGGTTAGTGTGGGCTATCCAATTTTTTTTGTCTTGTGTGTGTGTGTGAGTCTGTGATGTCTTCCTCATTCACAAACGTTTTTGCTTCCTTAACTGAATTACTTTCACAGAAAGATGGCAGTGCACGTCTTGGAGTTGTAGAATTTCAGATCTTGTGGAATAAGATTCGCAGATGGCTGGTAGGTAGAGTAATATTATTTCTGAAGTGCTGCCTTGAGTCAGAGTGTTATCTGGGCTATTATCACTGCTTTTTGATAATGCTTTTCGATGCAGCAGAATCACAATTAAATACTTCTAATGTTGTTGAAGAGTCTGTTTGCCAATGTAATTCATGTGTAGAGCATTAGGGTGTTTGCATAACAAATGACCCAGTTTTTTTTTCCTCCTTTAAGTTTATACTTGATTAAAGAACGGGAGAAACCTTATAGATATTGGATACATAAATAGCTCATTTTGAAATTAAGACTTTACCTGCGCCAACAAAGTTAAGTACTGTATACAATTAAAAAATGGAAAGCAAAAAGTTATATTGCCAATATAAAATTCTGTTTTATATGACATTTTGTGCAAAAGATTTTTTTGGTACACAGCAATATTGATTTGATTTACTCTTGTTAAGATAAAAGTAGAAGGGAAAAAATTAATAAACAGAACTAGGTAACCTATCCCGCTTTAGTAAAATGTATTTTTCCCAGCAAGTTGCACTGGAAAACGGATAATACTTGTTGCAACATGTGCAGCTAATGATGAGAACATTAATGTATCTGATAGCGGAACAGTACGCCGGTTTACATTTGTAAAATTCCATTCCAATACACATTCCCTGCATAAAATCAACCAGTCTCTTGGCTGTGTCAAAAAATGTGATCTCTGTTTTTGTAGGTAAGAAAGTCTAACGGTGTTACATAAGACTTCTTAAACTTACCCGTGTTATGACTCTGACAAACCCTAGATAGCTGTATTATTTTATTGGGGTGACTCAGGGGATCTTAGAAAATGTGTTCATTGAATCATTGAAACTCATAACCTTTCTTCTCTTCCTGTTTAACAGCAGCTATAATCTACTTGGTTGTGTCACGTTCTTATGCTGTGTAAGAATTAATTTGTAGTTTTATATGTAATCTTAATGGTTACATCATTGGCACAAAGAACAACATCAGTGGTATTGTATTACTGTTTTGTGCTGCTAGGAGAAATAAGAGCACTTAATATAAATTCTAAAAGAAAAAATGTATTTACAATTCTACAGGATGAACCTTCTTAAGATACTTAATAGTTTCTGTCTCTTAGATAACTTAACACCCTGTTGCCTGGACCATGTCCCAATATCTTCCATTGTGGCCAAGTGCATCAAAAAGCCATTTGCTGACAATATGATATCAGGGCTCTCAGTAATATATATTGATCTGTAAATGAAATTGGTTAAACAGAACCATCAGTATGTGTTCCATGGGCATTCCTAAAACCCATTCTGAAGTAGATGACTGAATGTGTGAATCGTTTCTTACTTAGAAGGGACTACTGCATGAGTACAGCTTTTGGGCAAGGCTGTTGGCAGACTCCAGCATAACATATTTTCTTTAGATTTCAAATTATCACACCTTACCTTGGCACACCATGACATCTTTGGGTCCCTACTAATAGGGTGTCACAAGTCTAATTCTTCCTAGTTTTTTGCCATTCTTGCAGTTCAGATTTCATGTTGTTGTGAGTCATTAGAAAGGTCACACTTCCAGCTACCTAAAAAAGTAAAAAAAATATATATGTATTTATGTATTTCTTTATTTATCAGCTATCAATTCAAGCTCCACCTGGGAGCATGAAGACAAAGCCTGCAGAAGGTGTCATCTTTTCAGCTCGCCACTTACAGGAGGTATAGTGAAGATGTTTCTAGTTTGTTTTTAACACTCCTAAATTGGCAGTACTAGAGGGTGGCTAATGCAGGGTTTGGTTGGTTGGTCACTCCTGTGATCCCAGGTAGGAGCCAGAGATGCATAACCAGGAGCGGCCTTAGGTCAGCTGGTGCCCTAGGCAAAAGGGCTCCATGGTGCCCCACACCACACCACCAGGTGTGCCAATCCTGGTCAGTCTAAACCAAATAAATACTGGAATAGTGCCTCTACTAGAGAGGTGCCCTAGGCGGCCGCCTAGTTGGCCTATGCCTAAGGCCGCCTATGTGCATAACATAAGGAAGGAGGAAGCCATGGCTCAGTGCAAATCTTCTATTTATTTCTAAGTCTATCATTTAAGTGGCAGCCTTTGAGATCTCACATGCTCAGTTTTTTGTAATACAAGGTCAAGCTCCTGCCCACCAGTAGTGGCCATGAGAGAGATCAGAAGGGCACTACTGTGGCACCCAACTTTGGCAGTATGCTGAATTAGGTGCCTCCATACAGAGTTAGTAATCATGTCTTGCTGAGCAGACCCTTGGCTGGAAGTAATCTATTCCTTTTTTCATCCCCACTGAGCTTAGTCTGGCTTACTACTGAGCACTGAGTTCAATTTTTGTAGGCCATCTTTGACTGCCAGTCCTTTGTTTGGCCCTACAGCAATAGACTTGCAAAGTCAGTTTGATGACATACTGAGGAGGGGTGGTCAATTTGATGTATTGTCTGATGCCAGCACAGGGCTGTGTGCCATCATTCCACCCTTTGCCATTCCTGAGAAATCTTCTGTCAAACTAGAGATATACTGCCCAGCACCAAGGATGTAGCCATTTCTTCTATGTTCTTCTGTGTTATGTTGGAGGGGTCCCAAATTTAGGATCACTGGTTGCTTGGGGTCAGATACATTTTCACTCCCCCATTAAATTCATATTGGCCAGGGGAGCAGTCCTGTTGCTGATTGAAAGATGTGCCTTTTGTTGCGTGTAATCACCCAAATTTAACTTTCTGTGCAATGGCTAGATCTTGGTATTTCCTGATTTTTTTTCTGTCTTCAGCTCACCTCTGTTTTCCTTCTCATTTCCACACTAAGGGACATGTGCACTTTCCTGCCAGTACACTGGACTAGGAGAGAACATCTCCTTTCTTTTGTACTGTTTTTGAGAACCTGACTACCATGATGTTAAGTTCTTTTTTTTTCCTGGTCACACAGTTTGTATCTGTATCCTCTGATGTGCCATTGAAAGGTTCTAGATTTCATTACCAAAGAAGAAGCCTTACAGGTGTTCCTTGACCACTAGATCACAAGGTGTGAAGAACACAGTGGTATTGTGTCTCTCCTAGGTGAGGAAAACATTATCTGAAACTGGCACTGGAATATGCACCACTATTTCAACCCAGACACCTGGGGACAGAGGAGAAAGGGGTCTACTGAAAAAGCTCATGTACTACTTGCCCAAAAAGCAAGTGCTCAAACTCCTTACTAGCCTGAACTTCCCTTCAAGACACCTGATCCTATAAAATACATAGTTTTCGGTTTAGAGTTTAAGTTTTGTTATCACCCTGTTCCCAACCTGACTCCTCAGCCCCTTACCCTAAAGATATAGTCCTCTTTTAAACCATAATTCCATGATCACTCCCAAATCCTAAAGCTTCCAACCAGCTCCCTAAACCTAAAACTCCTTTCCCATTTCCTAATCCAAAAATTCCTCTCCTGATACCTAATCCTAAACCCTCCACCTCCCTTGCCCTAAACCTAACCCCCCCCCTCTCGCTCCCTCTCCACGCCTGCTTGTCTAAAATTGTGTTCAAGAATTAACAACGGCAACCCATACAAGCTAGAAGGCACTTAACTTTCTGGCTGTGAGATAGTGGTTTTCAAGTGCTTGGGACTCTATTGCCTGTCAAACACCCAGGATAGAGAGGTATGGTACAGCCTAACAAGAATTCATGTAATGTGACAGAAGTTGAGAGGGCATGGAGTAGCAAGAACGTGCTTCTCATGATCCCAGAGCTTTGCTAAAACTTCAGGAGAGAGTGAAGGGGCACTAGGCAACTGTCACACCTACGTCATGGTAAGATCACCCTAGGTGGATTTATATGCTGCTTACTGCTATTTGCAGCTTATGACATTTGTACAGCTTTAAATATTAATGCCTGCCTTCAGGAAATTCAGAAATTGTGTTACACAGTCTGCATAAATACCATATAGAGGCTTGCACATTCATGTACAGTGTCTGCACTATATACTGAGCATTTTGAGAAATATCTTGATATTACATAGTGTCAGGAGTGAGGAAAAGCATTTCCAGAAGTGAAGAAATGTGTTTGAGTTTGAAAATACAGAAGTATAATCTGAAAATGGACCACCAGCAGTTAATAAGAACTGTTACTGCAGCATAAAACTGGAACCTTTGTTTCCATAAATTTGATTTATTCCCTACTGAAAGTGGAGTAGCCAAAAGCCTGAGAAATGTGTGCTACATTGTCACTGAGGAAGAAGCATTGAAGGCATTTAACTCTTCTGATTCTTTTGAAATGCAAGAAAGATAAATGTTGCTAGAAAGTCAGTTAAAAAGACAGTGAATTTGATGAGTCACACGATTCATTAATAAGACATAGAATACTTTGTGTTTTTAGAAAGGATAAAGCAATGGGTCTGACTCTTAAGAGAAACTGCCATGCCATTATTAAAAGCTATGGCTGTATGTATTATGAGTGGGAAGACATGGGTGAAACTGTATTTCTAGTTGCCACTGGCTGAGGCTTCAAACCCACCCATCTCTCATCCCACCCCCCCAAAAAAAAATTACAGGGAAACAAACAGTCTTGCAGCCTCTCACATTCGCTTACTTAAATATACTGACCCCTCCCCACCCCACTACCACAAAGAAAACACCAAAGGCAGTATGTCACTTCTAGTGTGCAAGTAGAAGCTGCTCTGGCTGGAATTTTCAGTGACTGACAGTTATGCAAATAATCATTGGCCAGTTAAAACTGATGAGTTTGAGTAGTAAGGTAACTTAAATACAAGAACACAATTGAAAGAGTTAACCAAGGACATGGATTTGTGCCTGACCATAAGTCAAGTTAAAAAGCAGAAACAAAAAATAATGGTAGACTGCGTTATGCTAGTAAGTGAGGCAAGAGAGACAGACATGAAGATGATGTGCAGTTGTAATTTGTATTATGTTCAAGATGTGGTTATAGGCATGAGAGGAAACAGTCGTGCTTTTAATCTGTTTTGTAGACTCTGTAGTAGAAGGAAAGAACAAGTGTATTCTGCAAAAGTTGTATGTTGAAAAGAAACATGAGTTGGTTGCAGGTTGTAGGCACTATTAAAATGAAATGACTTGATACAAGGAAGTTTGGAAATGCATCAGTAGCATTTAGACAAAAATGCAAGTCATAATATTTCCAAGAAATGCCAACAATAAGCAAAATTATGAGTTTAACCAAGTCTCAGGTGCAAAGTGTAATATTTATCTAAATAAACCATAGCAGAACTAAGGGTAAAACACGCACATATTACATATTCAAATCATCAGAGGGAGCCATTAGGTCAAAACCTACTGGCATGTGAGTGTAAAAAAACAAACTGTACAAGATCCTGTTTCAACATCTAGTACTTAAAACTCAGAAATTTTAATGTTTTGGGTCACCTTTTTTTCCCCCCAGAAGCTAAAGTAGACAAATTCACGTTCTGAAAAGAAAGAATATATGTTCGCAACAACAATCGCACAGTTGTAGAAACGTCTTACTACATAGCATTGATTTATTTACAGGCTTAAGTATTTTATCAGGGGAATTTCAAGACAAGCAAATCCTGATTCTGTGCAAAAGACAGTGATAACATTACAGTGCTTGTAGTTCAGGATTAAAATTCAGCAAGAATTGAAGTGTTTGAAAAGCTTAGGTTCTCATTAAGAAGCAGTTTGATCCAGTAGCATTGATGACTACTATGGCAGATGATGTTAGTGCAAGACAAGACGCACATTTTTATTAAGTCATATGATCCAAATAGAGTGATTAAAAAGCAAACATTATGTGTGGCCAGCTCCGAGGCCTAGAGAGGTAAAGTGAGTGAGTATAGAGCAGGCAGCCTGATTTTGATTATTGGCTCAGGTACCTGTAGGAGCTGACTGGAGAAGATGAGAATGAGTGGCTACTGCAGTCTCACCCATTTGTCTGGAGGGATCAAGGCTTCTGTGGCTTGCCACAGGGGTGACATCTAGTGGGGGCACTAGGTGTTGCACCTAGTGGATGTTGAGCCTGCTGAGCCCACACTGTTAGTGTGCATTTCCTCTAGGAAGTCAGAGGGGGGAGGCATGGCATGCAGAGGCACTCTCCCTTCAAGATATATTAGTGGCAGAACTCAGAGGAACTGCTGAAGGGAATTTTATCTCAGTGCGAGAGGTAGACTGCCCCCCCAGGAGCAGCAAGCTTGCCCACTCTCTACTACCCAATTCTCACTGGGGAACAGATGTTGATTTGGATTCCCAGTCGGGATTGAATGAGCTGCATGTCTCTCACCTAGTTTAGGAATGTCTGAATCCTATCCTGCCTATAACAAATGGTCCAACTGGAGGTTGATAGAGGAGATATCAGGCAAGGTCCAGGTGGGAGAGACAATGCAAATGGGAAAAAGGTGATGGATGGATGGATGGATGAATGGCCTTCATCTGAAAAGGTGGTCTCAACAATGCCAGATGTGAAGATATTTTCAGTATTAGATGCAACTAGAAAATTCTGGCATCTAAAGCTAGATGACAGATGTTCCCGATCATGTACTTATAAGACTTAGATCATTTATCAGGTTCTGATTTCTGTAATTTCCCTTTGGTATTTTATCAAGACTAGACTTGTTCCAGAGAGCCATTACATAGTCAAGTGAGAGCTTGGAAGGTATTATAAAATAATATGTATTCTACTAGAGTGAGGTTAGACAAATAAGAATATGACATGGCACGGTACTTGTATAACTGTTGAAAAGATTAAGACAATGTAATTTCAAGTCTGAAATCTAGGGGACATATTATAACATCAAAGGGAATGAAGAGTAGTACATAAGATCAGATCAGTTGTGTAAAAGCCAAAGCCAGAAGGCAATTAAATATTATGGATGATTCTTGAAATGATGCAGTACCTTGCGGAGTTTGTACCAAATATGTCAAGAAAGCTGTTAGAAAAGTATGTAGCCTGTGGAACAGTAAACAAGAAAAAAAGGTTATAAATTCTCAGTACTAAAAATGTTATGATGTCAGTATGTGTTATTGGTTAATTCCATTTGGAATGGCATGTGAGTTATGATTCTACATCAGAATAGACAAGTTAGCTATGGGTCTGAAGGCATTTAAAGATATGTAAACAATATATACACAGGAGAAGAGAAATAGATAGCAGTAAGTGGATATGAGAAATTGCGAGCTTGTCTGACAGAGAAGTTGTGATGGAAACAGAACACAATCCTTTGCAAAGCATATTCAGAAATGATTTTAAAAGCATCTGTGAGATTACAGAGGATGTTACTTATCTACAGATCTGATGTTGTCTTCTGTCAGTTCCTCAAGATATGGGTCTTGGATCTGGCTTCTGCCACTGCTAAGCTTTGGATCTGGTGCTCAGGCTCCTCCCCGTACCCATAATCCCTGTGCAGAGAGGAACCTACCCCAAATCTCATTTGTCACCATTAAGTGTTTGACAGATCTTGGGGCTCAGGAACATGTGCCAAAAAATCTCATTTAAAAGATAAGCATCTTTCTTTTGGGGATAACACTGCTAATCTTTGTATGCTCCCTTATGTTATAGTGCGTTTCACTGATTGTTCCCTACCCCTTTTGATCTGCCTTCGTTCTCACTCCTTAATGCAGCTTAATTAAAAAAAAATAGTTTTGTTTTCCATTTTGGGGTTATTTTCCTCAAGGATTATTCTTTTTATTGGTATCATTTACCTCTCTCTCTTTCTATCTATCTAGCTCATCTGTGAGGACAGCAGATAACCCCCCTGGATTCAAAAAATGCTTGTTCTCATAAGCTACCAAATTTGAATGCATACATAAGTCAGCACATTGCTTTTGACTTTGGTCTTCTGTCTGAGCAATTGTGGAAAGACACAGAATAAGCTTATTCTAAAGGGTGTCCTTCAACCAACCACAGGAGAAAAAAATCCCTTCCGGATCAGGAAAGTTTGCTGCTGCTTCTTTCCCTTCTCCATTTTGTTCAACAAATGAGTCTGATAAACCCAAAGAGAAGCAAAGCGAGTCAGAAAAAGAAAAAAGATCAAAATCAGCAAAACAGATCTCAGGATCCGGCACCTCATCGGCTCAGTGACTATAATTTCTAGACCTTTGGAGCCAGTCCTCTTTTTGGATCTGATAATTATTGGATTCCATACACCTCACAGATTTTCACCAAATCCTATCTCCCATATGCTTCCGTCTTCAGTTTTGCATGGCAGACCCCATTACCTCTCCAGGCAACCTTCCTCAACTTTTCTTGTGAGGTCAGTTCGATCTTCTCAGAGCCTCTCTGAAGTTGATGTGGACAGGAGGATGATGAGATTCCTTCAGACCCTAATCCAATTGGGGGTTCTCCTGGCACCCTGGATTCATGTTAAGCTGAAGATTGAGGCTTTTAAGAGAGCACTCTCTCAACCTAGAGAGAGGTCTACCCTTTTGGATTTGGATCCGGCCCTCCCCCCATAGGATTTCCCAGGGTCCGCAGCCTACTCTCTTTGTCCCATTGGGCAGCCAGTTTCTGGGAGCAGTTTGTGTTCTTTCCTGAACAACCAACAGAAGAGGTGCATGTGAAACATAGGTATTTGAAGAGACACCTGGATTACCCTGAGGAAACCCTTACCACTGACGCTGATTTTGATGAGGGTTTGAAGGTTCTTCCAGATCCCCCCCTTGAGGACATCTCATTCAAGAGAGATTCTTGAACTTCTCAGACAGAAAGGGGGATGGTCCTCCCAAGTGCCTTCACTGAGAAGTCAGTTTTTCTTGAAGCTTTTGGTTCTGTCTCATCTACTTCTTGGTTAGTCCCCCCCCCCTTTTGCTGATGGGATGGTACACTTGATCTCTTCCCAGGTTTGGAAGGAATTGGACACAGCTGAACCTATTCTTAAAAAGCCCAAGACGTTTTTGGTTGCTCTCAAAGACTGCCCCCATTGGAGCAAGTGTCTTGCAGTAGATTCTGTGGTAGTGGCAGCAGCCACATAGAAGGAACTTAAAAAGACAGTTCCTCTGAACATTTACCTAATATGGATTCACATGCATTGGACAGATTTGGGAAGTATGTGTACATATTATCTACTTTTTCATTGAGAGAGCTAAATTATTTTGTTCATTTTACTTGTTTCCAGAGCAATTTGATAAGAAAATCACCAGATCTCTCCCACGGACATTGCCTGTGTCTCAAATAAAATCCATTGATACACAGTTGGTAGCCTGCAGTCATTATCCAGTGCCCCTAAGTGCTTTATCTGTAATGACACAGAGGGTGCATCTGGAGCACCCAGCACAGGCATTTTCGTAAGAAGGCATGCCAGGATGAGGCTTTGCTATTTTGTGAACATTGCAAAATGTCCTTTATCAGTGCTTCATATGATGGCTCAACTCTTTTTGGTCCCAAGCTTAGAGAGACGATCTCAAGAAATGAATAGGATGGTAAATCTCTCTCTGCCTTAAGGATCATATTCTCTACCCCACAAGGAATCTTCTTCAGAAACCTGTAAGGGAGGAAAGTGAATTTGGTTTCATAGGTTATAGGTTGATAGGTTGGTACTAGGCTACACAAGGAATCTTCTTCAGAAACCTGTAATGGAGGAAAGTGAATTTGGTTTCATAGGTTATAAGTTCATAGGTTGGTACTAGGCTATCAGCCCTAGGGCCTATACAAGCCTAGCCATAACAATTCCCTGGCTATTTCTTCCCACACTATGTACTTCTTTATGGTTTCATAAATCCAAGGGCTTTGTATCAGATACTTCTGGAGAAAGAGTTTCCTGAGGCAAAGGGAGGAACTTTTATAATGGATGTCACCCAAGGGGCAGAGGTGTTCTGCAAAATCTAGGCTTCAAAGTTGTTTCTCAGAGAAGCCTTTCCAGCGCTCCTGAACGTTTGCCCAATTATCACACTCTGGAGGTAGTCATGGGACGCTTATCCCTGCATCCAGAAATTTGTATGTCCATCAATCAAGGCAAATGGGTGTAGAGGATCATGACCAGAAGATACATCATTCCATTCCACACCTTTCTTCCATGCCTGAAAAGAAGTCCCGATTTTTCACCCTTACAAAGGGAAGAATCTGCTTCGGAATTCGGAAGCTTGTAAGAAATAGTCATCAAAGAGGTTCCCCTAGACCAGAGAGGATCTATAATTTACCTAAGATTTTTTAGTGATAGAAAAATGGTGACCTAAGCCGCTTGAACAAGTTTGTGAAGCAAACAAAATTCTGGATTGTCACGGTTCAGTCTATTCTTTCCATTCTTCCCTTACTGAAGAAAGACTGGATTTGCTCGATAGATCTTCAAGATGCATACTACCACTGGCTGGAAGGCAATCATTTCCAGTTCACAGCTGTGCCCTTTGGTTTCACTACAGCTCCCTGGGAGTTTACCATGTGTATGGCAGTAGTAGTAGCTTGTCTATAACTGCAGGGATGTTGGGTATTTCTGTATTTGGACAACTGACTCATCACCACCCCTTCCAAACTTGTTCAAGCCAGGAACTCCTTGTTGCAACTGTACATAAAATTGGGGCTTACAGTGA
This sequence comes from Protopterus annectens, assembly GCF_019279795.1. NCBI lineage: Eukaryota > Metazoa > Chordata > Ceratodontiformes > Protopteridae > Protopterus > Protopterus annectens. Next base: position 495,338,208 of record NC_056725.1, on the reverse strand, counting down.
ATCTAAAAAAGTCCAAGCTACAACCAGTCCTGCCTCTAGAGTTCATCGTAGCATTTTTAGGGACAAGACTTCAGATAGCAAAGCTCCCTCAAACAGGAATTACATCCCTTATCTCACTAGAAGCCACAAGCAAGAGTAGTTCTTCACCTTCTAGGCTCCATGGCAGTCTCCATCACATTAGTGCCACTAGCCAGATTCTAAGTGTGAGTTCTTCAGTGGACTGTGGTGGTTCATTGGTCTATCAGGAAACAACCCATGTCTTCATTTGCAGAGCTCACATACAGTGGTGGGTAGAATCTTCTCATGTTCTACAGGGACAGCCTTTCATTTTTCCATCTGCCAAAGCCACAGTGACCACGGATGCTTTCCAATTAGGGTTGGTGTAGCATTATCTGAGAAAGACCGTTCAAGGCACATGGTCACAAACAGAGGTGAGTCTTCACATCAGTATATTGGAAATGAGAGCAGGTCTCGTAGTGCTGCAGGCCTTTCAAGACCGTCTCACTTTGGGTGTGATATCTATTGAGGCATACAACATATGACAGTTGATTGGTACATCAACAAACAAGGAGGAACCAGATCTTATCCTTTGTGCCAAGAGGCTATGGGAGTGTTGCAGTGGGCAATATCTTCATGCTGCTTTCTAATAACTGTGCATATCCTTGAGAAATCCAGTATCCTTGCGTTCAGGTTGAGCAGGTCTGTCCTACTCCTTTGTGAGTTGTCCCTCAGTTCATTAGTAATGGAGTGGATCTTCAGCCTTTGAGACCATCCTTGTTGTGACCTCTTCCCACAGCATCAAATCCAACAAGTTCTTTGCTCTAATTCTCCGAGGGGGTCACCTAGGGATGCGCTAATACCCCTTTGACCTCCAGGACTTGTTTACACCTTTTCTGCACACTCTTGATTGCAAAGGTTCTATAGAAAATGTCTCCAGTAAAGGTCGCAGTCATCCTCATAGCTCCTTATTGGCCTCAACAAGTCTGATTTCCCCTTCCTCTGGCCTCACATTGTCCACCCTCCCTTAGTGTGGGCTCAGACCCAGATCTTCTATCTCACCTGTTAGTCACTTCACCCAAGCATTCAGTGCCTGAAACTGACCACATGGTTTGTGCAATTCCAGTGGCGGTTTGAGAGTATCCTCTTTCCATATGGGTGAAAATCATATACCATTGCATCTCTGATTAATCAGATGCTTTCGTCTGAAGTACCTTTCTGCTGCATCCTCCACTTAGAGATCCACTCCTTCCATGGAATATTACTACTGTGCTACAGGCTTTGACTGGGCCCCCATTTGAATCTACTGCTAGGATTGATCTGAAGGTCTTGTCATGGGAGACTTTATTTCTGGTGGCTATCACTTCTGTCAGGAGAGTTTCTGAGCTACAATCCCTGTCCTCAAAACCTCCTTACCTAATTTTTCACAATGACAGTGTGCCCGTGAAAACCAACCTCTCATTTCTTCATAAGCTGGGTTTTAAATCATCCATTAATCAGTCCTTAAATCTTTGTGAAATTCCCAAATTTTTCAAACTGGGGTGAATATACTTTGCATTTGCTAAATGTTTTTTTGCAGTTAAATTTTTTTTTAAACCCAACAAAACCTTTCAGGAAATGTGATCAGTTAGTTGTTTGTGTCCTTCTCATAGTTACCATACATCTCATTCAAAGAATAACACACACACACACACACACACACAGCTACAGCACATCCCTGCCCCTTAAAGTGCAATATAGTTATTAGCATTCCATCTTCATGTGTGGGAGTACAACCCACAGCCTTCTACATCAAAAGAAAGTATGCTACCTGTTGTGCTACTAACACTGCCACTAAATTAGGAAAAACGGTGTCCAAAGTCACCCTGTCACTCTGCCACTTCCTCCGACTCCTAAGGCTCTTAGGTAGGTGCTAGGCTATCGGCCCAAGGGCCTAAGTAAGCCTAGCCAACAAGGTTCCCTGGCTTACACCACCCAAAAAAGTTAATTTCCTGTGCCCCTGTCGAGCAGAGCCACAGAAGTGATCCCCGGGGTGTATTTCTTATTTCCAATCCACTCATCAAGATTTTGCTTGAAGAGTGCTAATGAACTTTGCTTGACATATATGGGTAGCTTGAGCCAGAGTATAGGAAGTCTCTGGGACAGGAATCTATATCTCCAGCATGTCCTGTTTATTGCGGTGACAAGGTTTACGTCCCTAGAGCATGTAGCTCAGAGGGATTGGGATTTCTTTAGGTGTAGCATGTCCAACAGCTCTGGGTTTAACATAGCTTTATATGCTAGGCAGAGATCTCCTCGGAGTAGGCAATATGCTGCAGAGTAAAGATGGAGTTTTTTGAGACGGTCAGTGTAGGGCATCTGTTTGAGGCCAGTAATCCTCTTTGTGAGGTACTTCTGTGGCCTTTCCAGCTGCTGCAGATGTCTTGTGAGGTACATTCCAAAAGGGGCGTTATACTCTATAATGGGTCTAATGAGTGCCGAGTAGAGGGGAACAATGACCTCTTTTTTCCTGGATGAGAACCCTTTTGTGATGAGGTTTGCCACATAGAAGGATTTCCTGACTACTGTGGTGATGTGATTATCAAAGGAGAGACTACTGTCCACCTGGGTTCCAAGGTCTCTTATCATACATTCAGTGTTCAGTAGACTGCCGTTTATGTGGTAGTTCATGGGTACAGAGTTTTTACCAAAGGGGATGGTAATGCACTTTTTTCATTGAGCTTGAGGCCTTGCCTCTGACACCAGGCATCTGTCTCAGTGAGGCCCTTATGTAGGATGTCCACATCATTTGGGGACTCGACTGTGGCTCCTAGTTTGCAGTCATCTGTGAACTTCGCTAGCTAGAGGCCCTCTGTGTTAGCCTGTACTTAAGAGAAGTAGATACCAAATAGGAGAGGTCCCAGGACTGAGCCCTGTGGTACTACTATTGTCACTGGTTTGAAGTCAGATTTGGAGTCTGCAACTTTTACAGTGTGGGTTCTGTCAGTGAGCCAATTGGCAACCCATCTTGTGACGTAGGGATTTATACCTAGTTTAGTGAGTTTAGCTATAATTCCAGAATGGGGAATGGTGTTGAAAGCCTTGGCAAGGTCAAGATAGGCTGTGTGAACCACCTTACCCTTGTCTACGGCTTTGGTGACTGCCTCAAAGAAGTCGATTGGGTTCAGAAGGCATGATCTGCCTTTCACAAACCCACAGAAGGCATGATCTGCCTTTCACAAACCCGAACTGGGTGGGGTCCAGAGTTTGGAGGTTACCGATGTCTTTGTTTATGAGTTCCATGATGAAACGTTCCATGGCCTTGCAGACAAGGCTCGTCAGGCAAATAGGGCAATAGTTCCTGGAATCAGTGGTGGCTCCCCCTTTGTGGTGAGATAACTGTTGCTGTGTGCCATTCAGTGGGCAAAAAGCCTGACGTGAGACTATGATTGAACATGATGTTTAGATGGGGAACCAGTTTGTTCTGAAGTTCATGTAAAACGCAGCCTAGGATGTTGTCCGGTCTCATGGATGCTGTTTTTGGTTTTAGAGTGCGCAGCTTTTACCTACATAAATGTGATTACAGGGACTCTGCATTCTTCTTGTATAGATATGGGCCCTTTAGGTGGTGAGAGGGGGGTAAAGTTAGCACTGAATCTATCTGTCAGGATGTTGGCAATATCAGTTGGCTCTGTAATTTTCATGCCGTTGTGCTGTAACTCAGAGCAGATCTGGGTGTTTCTTGACATAATTATAGAATGCTTTGTGGTTGCCCTTAGAATCAGTGGCGTTTGTTTTTGTAGCTAGCTTTGGAGGATCTTATAAGGATCCCAGCTTCTTACTGAGGCTGACCAGGGAGCTCCTCCACTCATGGGATGCTACTCTGTCTTGCAGCAGTTTCTTCCTTCTGTTGTAGAGTTTGTTTTTGGCAGGGGACCACCAAATTGGCTTCCTTTTTGTGAAGGATAGCAAGTTGGTTCTGTATAGGATAGCACGGTCCATGCACTCATGGTAGTGCTTATAGAGTGTATTTGTGTAGGATTCAGCAGTCATAACTGTATTGTCCATCTGCATGGGTGTCATGAAGTTTGCCACTTCTGTCTTAAGAAGCATGAAGTTGGCTTTGGAGAAATTTTTTACCATGGGTTCTTTAATGGTGGGTGGGGGTGAGATGCGGATATCTAGGGTGATTAGCTTATGGTCGGATCTGACCAACGAGGAGTTGACTTCAGGTGTGGAACACCGGTCACTCATGTTGGTAATGACTAGGTCTAGGATATTGTTGCCGCTGGTGGGGGTGTGGATAAGTTGATCCAGGGCATTGAAATTTATGAATTCCAGAAAGCGTTGAGTGAAGGATTTGGTACACGAGTACTTTTCCCAGTTAATGGTGGGGTAGTTGAAATAGCCCATTATTAGGATGGTTGGTTGAACCCTAATATTTTCCAGTATATCAAGAAAAGAGGAGTGGGAATCCTGGGGCATGGTGGGGGATCTGTAGCAAGCTACAATTTGGATTGCAGTTTTGCCCAGAGTTAGTTGTACTTTGATAACCTTGGATGCATTATGCTGCGCAACTAGCCTGGAGGTGTGGATATCCTTAATGAATTTGGACACACCTCCGCCTTTGGTGTTCTGGTCCAGGTTAGATGGCCGAAAAGTGTGGTATGAGTTATAGCCTGGTAATGCAGGGGTGCTGTCTAGAGCCTTGAACCAGGTCTCAGTCACTGCACAGATATCGGTGTTCTCTATTTTAAGGAGTGCCTCGAGTGAGTGCATTTTGAGATTTAGACTTCTAGCATTGAGTAGCATTACCCTCAGTTTTTAGGTTCATAGGTAGGTACTAGGTTATTGGCCTTAGGGCCTATATAAGCCTAGCCAAAAATGTACCCTGGCTTTCACCACCCAAGAAAATTATTTTCCTGTGCCCCTGTCGAGCAGAGCCACAGAAGTGATCCCTGGGGTGAATTTCCTATGTCCCATCCAATCATCAAGATTTTTCTTGAAGAGTGCTAATGAGGAGCTCTCTTTGATATAGATAGGTAGTCTGTTCCAGAGTATGGGAAGTCTCTGGGACAGGAATCTGTTCCTCCAGCATGTTCTGTTTATTGTGGTGACAAGGTTTAGGTCCCTAGAACGTGTAGCTCGGAGAGATTGGGATTTCTTTAAGTGGAGCATGTCCAACAGCTTTAGGTTTGAAATAGCTTTTTATGTTAGGCAGAGATTGCCTCTGAGTAGGTGATATGCGATGAAGTAAAGCTGGAGTTTTTTGAGACGGTCTGCGTAGGGCATCTATTTGAGGCCAGTAATCCTCTTTGTGCGGTATTTCTGTGGCCTTTCCAGTTGTTGTAGATGTCTTGTGAGGTACATACAAAAAGGGGCACTGTATTATATAATGGGTCTAATGAGTGACGAGTAGAGGGAAACAATAATCTCTTTTTTCCTGGATTAGAAATCTTTTGTGATGAGGTGTGCCATGCAGAAGGATTTCCTGACTACTCTGGCAATATGATTATCAAAGGAGAGACTACTGTCCACCTGTGTCTCTAAGGTCTCTTATCACATTTTCGGCATTAAGTAGACTACCAGCTATGTGGTAGTTCATGGGTACAGAGTTTTTACCAAAGGGGATGACAATACACTTTTTGACATTGAGCTTCAGGCCATGGCTTTTACACCAGGCATCTGTCTCAGTGAGGCCCTTTTGTAGTATGTCCACATCGTTAGGAGTTTTGATTATGGCTCCTAGTTTGCAGTCATCTGCAAAGTTTGTTAGCCAAAGACCTTCTGTGTTAGCCTGTACTTCAGAGAAGTAGATACCAAACAGGAGAGGACCCAGGACTGAACCCTGTGGTACTCCACTTGTCACTGGTCTGAAGTCGGATTTGGAGTCTGCTACTTTCACAGTGTGGGTTCTGTCCGTGAGCCAGTTGGCAACCCATCTTGTGACATAGGGATTTATACCTAGTTTAGTGAGCGTATCTATAATTCCAGAGTGGGGGATGGTGTCGAAAGCGTTGGCAAGATCTGGATAATCTGTGTGAACTACCTTACCCTCATCTATGGCTTTGGTGACTGCTTCAAAGAAGTCAATCAGGTTTAGGAGACATGATCTGCCTTTTACAAATCCAAACTGGGTAAGGTCCAGAGTTTGGAGATTACCAATGTCTTTGTTTATGAGTTCCATGATACATTCCATGGCCTTGCAGACCAGGCTCGTCAGGCTAATGGTACAGTAGTTCATGGGGTCCACTGTGGCTCCCCCTTTGTGGAGTGGGATAACCGTCGCTGTGTGCCATTCAGTGGGCACAAAGCCTGAGGTGAGGCTATGACTGAACATGGTACTTAGGTAGGGTGCCAGTTCATTCTGTAGTTCGTGTAGAATGCAGCCTGGGATATTGTTAGGTCCCATGGATGCTGTGTTCTTGGCTTTGGAGAGTGTGTTTTTTTACCTGTGCAGCTGTGATTACATGAACTTTGCATTCTTCCGGGATAGAGATGGGCCCTCTAGGGCGTGAGAGGGGGGTAATGTTAGCACTGAACCTATCTGCCAGGATGTTGGCAATATCAGTTGGTTCTGTATATTTAGTGCCATTGTGCTGTAACTCAGAGCAGATCTGATTGTTGCCATTGAGATTCTTGACATAGCTATAGGATGCTTTGTGGTTGTCTTTAGAGTCAGTGGCAATTTTGTTTTCGTAACTAGCTTTGGAGGATTTTATGAGGGATCTCAGCTTCTTACTGAGGTTGACCAGGGAGTTCCTCCAGTCATGGGATTTTACTCCTTTTTGCAACAGTTTCTTTCTTCTGTTGTAGAGTTTGTTTATGGCAGAGGATCACCAGATTAGCTTCCTTTTTTTTTTGAGGATAGCATCTTGGTTCTATTAGGGATAGCATGATCCATGCACTCGTGTAAGTGCTTATAAAGTGCATTTGTGTAGGATTCAGCAGTCGTACCTCTATTGTCCGTCTGCTTGGGTGTCATGAAGTTTGCCACTTCTGTCTTAAGTGTGAAGTTGGCTTTGGAGAAGTTTCTTACAGTGGTTTCCCTAATTGGGGGTGGGGGCGGGATGTGGATGTCTAGGGTGATTAGCTTGTGGTCGGATCTGACTAAGGAGGAATTGACCTCTGGTGTGGAACACTGGTTGCCCATGTTGGTAATGACCAGGTCTAGGATATTGCTGCCCTTGGTGGGAGTGTGAATAAGTTGATCCAAGGCATTGGAATTTATGAATTCCAGAAAACGTTGAGCAAAAGAGTTGGTACATGAATAGTTTTCCCAGTTAATGGTGGGGTAGTTGAAATCGCCCATTATTAGGGTGTTAGGTTGTACCCTAATACTTTTCCTGTGTATCAAGAAAGGAGGAGTGGGAATCCTGGGGCATGGTGGGGGTCTGTAGCAAGCTACAATTTGGATTGCGGTCTTGCTCAGAGTTAGTTGCACTTGGATAATCTCGGATGCATTATGCTGTGCAACTAGCCTGGAGGTGTGGATATCCTTAATGAATATGGACACGCCTCCACCTTTAGTGCTTCATTCTGTGTTTTTGCTTGCCTGTTCCTGTTATGGTGGTGAATTTGTCATTTGAACCTTGCCTAAAAAAGGCACTATAGGGGTGGCAAGACTCTTAGCCAGTATCCGGAATACCAGGGGCGACAGGTGCAGGCCATCTCTGGCAAAGCCTCGTGGTCTGTCGACCATGTCGTCCCAGGCAGACAAATACTGGATCCCCTTAGAATGACACCAGAAGCTTAGCCAATTGTTGAAGTCAGTCATTTTGTCCTTGTACTGCGGTATCATTCTGGGCGATGGCAGGATGCTACTTAGGGCTAGGATCATACCTGCCTGTGCTACAAGATCGGAGAGCTCTTGCATGTCTCTCTTCATGTAGTCCAGAGAGGTATGTCTCAGGTCGTGCACACCAATATGGACAATAACAGAGTCATATTTGTACTTGTGGAGTGACCTGAGTGCGTGGGTTATGTGACGGATCCTGGCACCCGACAGGCAGCTGACAGTAACCTTCTTCTTGTTTAGCCTGGTGAGTGGAACATCAGTGTGCCTGACTATAGAGTCACCTATGACTAGTGTGTTGGGTACGTTGTTTTGCCTTATGGGCTGTGTTTTATTGGCACACTGAGTCTGCGGGCTGTGTGTCATTTGGGTTGTGTTGGGGGAGGGTGGAGGTTGCTTGCATTTTTGCTTTGGAGGTCTCTGTTGCTTGAGCAGATTATTATTGAGAGCCTCTGCAAATGTTTTTGTGTTTCTGTGTGTGGATTTTGGTGGTGTAGATTTAGTGGGACTAGTGTGGTGCAAGTGTTTACCTTCTCCTCTTGACTGTCAAGTTCAGTCTTGGTTGGAGAGAGCTTTACCTCCATTTAGGTTAGATAAGTGCATTTCTTTCAGGTTGTGGTGTTGGGTGGTAGGAGGAGACGGTTGTCTGTGTACATGAGGCAATTGCTATATTGCCCCAAGATGCCCAGATTCATCAGATAGACAGGAGAGCACATTGGGAGTTGACCCTTGAACATGCCTGAATAAAAAACTACTTTCCTCTAGACAAGTGAGGAAAGTGAGTATAATAGCTGTTTTTATCTAAGCAAGTGAGGAAAGTAAGTACAAAAAACTGTTTTCCTCTAAGTAAAGAGGAAGGTTGAGTGCTGTAGTAATCTGTAGCTTATTTTATGCTAACAACAAGTTCTCAAGTTCTGAGCACGAGTAAGCAAATTCAAGTGCTAAAACTGAGAATCTGTTCCTGGATCTTGTGGTAGATAGCCTACCTAGTGCTTACCACTCCCTCTGATAAGCTAGAATGCTTCCCTCCAACACAGAAAGGCTTCATTTTATGGGACACCACATCACATCTATGGCTTCATCTACAGCCTTTTTATCTGTTGTTTAATTGATGACATATATGCTGCAGCGGCCTGGGCCAAAGTACATACCTTCATCTCGCACAAAAATTGGATATGCAGTCCAGATATGGAGCCTCTCTTGGTTCAGCTGTGCCCTGGAATATCCTTTCATGAGGCCTCCCAAGTAAGAAAATAGCCAGGGCCTCTGTCCCATTGATTGAGGAATGAATGCAAAAGACAACATCAGATACAAAAGTTATGTACTCACCAAATGATAGATCTGTGTTGTCTATTTCTGTCCTTCCTCAGCTACCCTGTTACCATCCCAGTCTTAATTTTTGTATGCACAGTTTTCTTTCTCATGTTCTGTTTCTGAGATGGCTCTAAATGACCTTGCCTTGGCTCCTGAAGGTCTTTACTTTCTCTTTCTCTCTCCTTTCAAATGCGTTTAAGTCAACTAAGCATTTTGGCTGCCAGCACCTTCATATTTTTTAAATTTCGCATTATTGGTAAACAAACTTGATCTGAGGTAGCTTTCTGTTTAAACAGGGGGAATTGTGGGTAAGGGTAGGGGCCAGAACACTAGATACAGTGCTTAGAAGTATCCAGAGCTGGATCTGAGACCCATATGTTGTGGAAGGATGGAATCAGACAACACAGATATATCGTTATGGTGAGTACATGACTTTTCGTATTTATAATCTAACAGTGCACAGCAGATAAGTTCAACAGAGAATATTTTCCAGAGGAGCATGAAAATTCACCATAAGAACTGCACATTCTTTGGGTAATTCTGCAGTTATGAATGACAGAAGTAAAAGGTAGAAGAATTTCAGATATATACTGACAATTTAGATGCTGAAAGACATTGCAGTGAGAGGCTGGCATAAGGAAAATGTCATCACTAAGAGAGGAAATTCAGTCTTATTTTAATTTCAAAGGGAAAAGTATCCAAAGTTTACTGCTCAGCACTGACGCAAAATTAGTCTCCATTCAGCTGAGAAGACACACTTGGAGGATAAGTAAATCACATCTGACAGTTGTATAATTCAGAGAAGGAGCAAGTGAGTGTACTGACCAGGAGTGTCCGTGAATACAAAACAAGTAATAATAGAGTTATACCATCACAACAGTCCAAATGAAGAGATGTCTGCATACTGACCGCAATATTATCTAGAGCTGAAAGCACATATTTTTTTTCATTAAAAATCCATCTGTAAATATAATTGTCTCAAGTACTCTGACATATTCCTGTTGATTGACACAACAGGTGTAGTTGTGATTAGGATTAGTGCATTGTCTGATATTTGGAAATGAGGGATACCTGATGTTGTCATATGTGGGATAGGTCTACAGTGTAAACATTTCACATGATTTGTGCATGTGTGAGAATTTATGCACATAGTATCCAGTCCACATTATCCACAGTATAATGAGAAACAGCAGTAGCAGAAGCTATGAAGATTCAGTTTGCAGTTTCAGAATGGAGAATATTTTTCTGCAGGGTTTCAGTCATTAATGGGTACAAAGTTGAAAATCAGATTATTTCAGCTGTATGCATAAAAAAGAAGTACAGGGTAAAGGAAATGCTGACAAGAGCTTGACAGAGACAAAAGTACTGTTTTGACAGAAACTGCAAGAAGTTACCAAATGTTCAAGCAGGAGACGATGTATGAATACAGAAGTCATGGGGAGATTTGCATACTGAAGCTGAAACTGCTTAACCAAGATCCTATATTGTTTGTGGGGAGGATGGAAAGCTATATATAAGGAGTTTCAGATGGTTTTGTAAGCCAGGAATGTTTAAGTTCAGAGAAGAAGAGCAGCCAGAGATATCACAGTCAGTACTGTTGCAGCAAATTAAGTCTGTGAGAATTGTGATAGAGTTGCAGAGAGGCTGCTGATCTCCAAGCAAGCCGTAATGCAGTAGGAACTGTCCAAAGAAGGAAGACAAGTTCACTGTGAGTAGTCCTGAAACAACTACTTGCTTTGGAAGACATTTAAAGAAACCAGATAATGCATTGGTAGATTGAGAACGGAATAGAACAGAATTCTAAGTGTTAAGTTACGTTTGTTAAACTGCCTTTTGAATGGGTACAGAAATTATCTTGCTTGTGCAAAAAGTCAATGGCTTGCTTAGTTTAAATTTTATGTTACTTTAAGATGATTAGTTAACAAAACATGCTACCACAAACAAAAGTATTAAACACAGATGGATATGTAGCATGTGGAGTCTGTACAGCTCAAAATGCAAATGATTGGCTACTGGGAATTTAGATGATGATATATTGTGCTCATTCCTGCAAGAATTTGTCTGAATAAACACCTTGTGGAGGCTAGAAATGAATGCATTGTGTATATTATACTAAGCATTCTTGTATCCACATATTTTCAGTCCTCATCCACATCATCTGACAATGAGAGATCTACCTGCAGTAACCAGCTTTGGGGGTTGCATACTAGAGTTATCTACACCAAAATGACTAGGGCAAATTCATGGCTAATCTGCACGTGATACATGATGCTTTATGTCCCTGAGAACAGGTTTAGGAGTACCACGGTGAGCAAAAGACTGCTTCCCAGTCCAGCATAGTTGAACAGCCCAGGCTGAGAATGATCTAGTGAGTGATATGGTATTAGCCAGGACTGCCCATTGGAGGGTCGATACTCCATCTCTTGTGAGGTATTGATAAGTGTAATTAACTTCCTGAGCAGATGGGTCAGTGCAGATTCACCCTTTCACCTGGTAGAGTTAGGTGTTCAACTAAACAAACATCCAAAGGTGCCAACAAAGGATCAAAGACCAGCTGCTGAAGTGCCAAATCACGACTTTAATACACATATAAATCACACATAAACGTCTCCTACACAGTCCGCACCTGATGAAGTAATTGGAAATGAAAATGTATTGTGTAGGAGATGTTTATGTGTGATTTATATGCATTTGTATTAAAGTTGTGATTTGGCACTTCAGCAGCTGGTCTTCGATCCTTTGTTGGTACCTTTGGATGTTTTTTGAGTTAATTTTGTTGCCTTGGTGAACTTTGCTGTGTTTTAGTGGATTTTCTTTCGTTATGGAGGTGAATACCAGCGCGGATGCTGAAGAAAGAGGCAATGAGGAGAAGCTTGGCCAAGCCAGGAAGTTAATCGGCCAGTTATCACAACTCTTTGACCTGCTTACTCCCCTAAGCCAATCGATGATTGAGATATTGACGAGAATGCAAGGGGGGGCGTTCCCTAGAAACACCGGTTGCAGGAGAAACCAGACAATGTGAATACGGAACTGGTGCGGTGTTCTAGGGACAAGTGCAGGCGTTTCTAACGGTGATGCTGATTTTTTTTTTTCAAACCCCTATGGTTTTGAGAGGTTCAGAAGGAGACCTGGCGTTCAATGGAAAAGGAACTGCTTCACGTGGGGCAAGACAAAAGGATGTCCCCAAGTGCTACAAAACGGAAGATAACGGACTTTAAAGACGTTCTACAGGTTAGTTTCTCTAGTGATTTTAGAGAGAAAGCTGTTAAACCTGGGCCTGTCTTGGGCACTTATCAAAACAATTTAAATAAATTGTATAGATTGGTTGACAGATCTAAGAGTTTAGATATTGAAAGTGCATATTTAAGAGAATGTATTTTGAAAGGTATTGTTCCTAAAGGGATTAGGGTATGTAAGTACCCGAACAATGTCATGTCTAGTAGTACTTTTCATAAAGAATTGATTGAAATATTCAATAGATGCAGACTGGACATTTTAAAAAGCATTATAGATGAAAATGATAGAATTAAGAAGGCATTGGTGAAATAGATAGACATTTTGAATGACAGTGTTAATGATTTGATTTATTCAATTCCAGTAGAAAAGACTAGGTATGATAACATTAGAAAGGACATAGAGGTTCATTGCAATGAGCTGATTACAAGGAAAATTAGTAAGCTGGAGAGGGATATCAAAGAATATGCAAATAATACAAGTTACTCCGAACCCAAGAATAGAGTTAGGTTTTGGGAAAAGGAAAATTATAGAGTTGAGGAAGTCAGTGAAATGCCCAGGATTGGACAGCAGGTTGGTGAGTTAGATGATTTTTCTGAACAGCCCCCCCCCCCCTCCCAAGGAGATCAGAGAGATTAAAAAACAGGAATGATCAACACTATCAGCAGCCTCAAAATTTTTGGAGGGGAATAGGAAGGGGGAGATATTAAACAATGAGTTTATCACCCTCCCCAATTGGGACAATGAAAGTATCAAACAGGATCCAGGAAACCCATACAGATTTGTAAGGAGATTTTAGTATTTATAATTTTAGTCATGTTATTCTAGAGAACGAACATTTTAACCTTTTAAGGGTTTGAAGTATATACCTTTTAGGAAAGGTGACCTGACAAAGACCCTCTTGGATATTAAAATGTTTACTAGAAAAATTAACTTTGAACTAATTTTTAGTGAGAATAATAGTCCAGATTCAGGTGGGCTAAAGAAAAAAAAGTGTTTTTAACCCACCCCTACACCCCCAAATTAAACATTTTGACAACATTGTGGAAAGTGAGGTTAGGAAACCTTTTATAAAGAAAGATACAAGTCAAACCTATAAGCGAATGAGAGAAATATTTTGAATAACCTTAGGCAGGACAAGAATTTAAGGGTAATGAAATCCGATAAAGGGGGTGGAATTATGTTAATGGACTATTTAACATATGAAGACAAGATGAATGACATCTTAAGAGATTCCACCAGATATTCTGTGGTGTCAAGGAATTAAATCAATATTGCTTATAGGAGGATAGACATGGCACTAGACAACCTATTATTGGAGGGCTTAATTGCTCAAAAAACTTTACATTTTCTGAAAGTTGAGAAACCAGGAATCCCCACAATGTTTGGCATCCCTAAAATACACAGAATTGTAAATGATCCGCCACTTAGACCTATAGTTTCATCAGAAGGCTCGAAGACCTTGCCTCTGGCCAAATATGTGGACAGTAAATTAAAACCATTATGGTTGAAAAGGAGTAACATTTTGATTGATTCTTGCGACTTTTTAAGATGTTTAAGCAAAGGGCTTTTTTGTGACAATATTTCTTTCCTTACAATAGATGTAGTTGATTTGTTTTCTAGCATTCCTCACCAAGAGGGTCTCCTTTTGTTGGAAGAAATTATTTATGAGGATGCCTTACTTGCACATAATGAATGTACGGTGGTTATGCAATTAAAAGATTTGGAAATATAATTTTATTTATTTTAAAGGGGAATTGTTCCACCACATAAAAGGAGTGGCCATGGGCGCAGCGTGCGTCCCCACATACACAAATCTAGTCCTGGCGAGATGGGAGGAGAAAGTAGTACTAAATTCTTTATACTGTGACAGTTGGATTTTATATAAGATTTTTAGATGACCTATGTATTTTATGGATTGGGCCAGTGGAAGTTATCAATGATTTTATTGTTTTTATAAGTAGCACTACTGAGATCCTAAAATTCACACAGTGTCAGTCAAGAAAAACTGCAGTATCTAGACGTTGAGATATATAAGGAGAATAATGAATTTAACTCAAAAGTCTTTAGAAAAAGTACATTCTCAGACTCGTATCTACACTACAGTAGTGCGCATCCCATGCATTACAAGAAAAATATTGTTAAGGGGCAATATATCATTCAAGTAGAATGACGTCAAACAATGAGGAATTTTTTAAAGAGATGGTTTTATTAAGGCAGGTCTTTATAGTTTGAAATTATCCTGTTTGGCTGATTGATCAGGGGGAAAAGGAGGTATGCGAAAGGAGGATAGACAAATTCAAGCCTATTTTAGGTATTACCCTCCAGAATGAAGAGGATGAGAAATGGGTCAAACAGGACTCTTGTGGAAACATCTTGGTAATAGAATACAATAGAAGTTCTAACTTGATTAAATCTATCTTGGATACTGAATGGAGTAGGTTCACTGCACTTACAGACCTTGGAAGATATCTAAGGACAAATTAAAAGTGTTTTTTAGAAACTCATGTAGTTTGAAAATTTTATTAGAAAAAGAAGTAGGGCAGAATAGGGCAATAAGGAAAGGAAAAGGAACTTTCAGATGTGACCATTGTGCCCAGTGTAGTTACATAGCAAACAAGGAGAGTATTTTATTTTATTTATTTATTTTTCTTTTACATTTGTTGACCAGGAAAGTCCGACTGGGTATATGCCCATTTTCAGCAGAGGCATGGGGAGAAAAGCTCCATATATTCAGACATATGAGATTTACATAATATACGAGTACAATCTAGCATATCAGATGAAAAAAGAAACAGTATAATTATAGTAAAGACACAGTTCAACAGGAGAAATGACCTCTATGTCAGAGTATAATATCACAAGGAAGGCTCCATATATTCAGACAAGCAAAGTTTCACATAATATAGGAGTATAATCTAGCATTTCAGAGGGGAAAAAAACAGCGTATTTATAGCAAAGACATTTAATACAACGATCATGGGTAAGGAATATAGTAATTGTGATTCCAGTGGCCTTGTTTATCTAGTCATGTCAGTAGTGTCAGGCATTTTATGTCTGTAAGACTGAGTGCAAGCTCTGAAGGATTTATGAGCATGCTTATGATATTCAGACTCATAAGTCATTCATTATTCAACTCTCACTCGCCCACAAACTAGTAAACCGCCCACTAAATGTCCCATCCCACCAGAATCTACTCCAACCCTATCGCACCACTAGACCACTAAGATCCAGCAACAAAAATCACTTGCAGATCACTAAAGCCAATAACTCTGCTGGTGAAGCACTATTCTCTTGCGCCATAGCCAAATTATGGAACTCGCTCCCACCCACAATTACCTCCATACCATCATGCACCCACTTCAAAACTTTACTAAAAGCGCACCTAAAAACATGCTGGCTATGCCCTTGCTACTCCCACTCTAATATCATCCACCCCATCCAACCACTACCTTTCTTTCCACTCCACTAACTACCTTGATTATAGCAAGTTCAGATGCTCATAAGCCTAGTACTTATTATACAGCAGGAACTTCTCATTGTAACAGTTGTTAATGTCTGTTATGTACTTCGCAGATAAAGATTCTAGTTGTCTACTGATGTACTATGTTCTTCATCTGTAAATATGTTGTAAGTAATTGCTATGTAAATTGTTAATCGCTATGTAATCCCATGTAACTACTGTCTGTTTATTTTACGGTGGAGCTTTTCTCCCTGGGCCTCCACTGAAAATGGACCTACGTCCTGTCGGACACTCCCGGTCAACAAATTTAAATAAATAAATAAATAAGGATACTAATGCTTTATATAAGCACAAGCAAAGATGTAGTAATGCCCAGTATAAGTTCTTTGTCATAGAAAGTGTAAAGATGGACAGAAGGGGTGGTTTATGGGAGGAGACAAGAGAATACAGGGAGCCATGGTGGCAGCTCACCCTCCAAGCAAATACATTTCCTGGATTAAATGACAATATTTCAATAGCCCCTGTGCTTAAGTTAAGGGCAACCAAGCTTTAATGATGTCTCCCTAAGTGAATACCCACTTGTCAAGTCTTTGCAACACGTATTGTATCCCCTGAATAGATTTTTAACCGCAAATATATTTTTATTTAAATGTTAGTTAAAGTATAAGTTGTGTATGCATTTTTTGTATTTCTATAGGTGCACTTCAATGAAAGGACACTAGAGGGAGATGTACGTTCATTTTTCTATGCTTTTTATGTAAAGTTTTAAAGTATAGGACTTAAATAATAATTTATGGAAGTTTTAATAATGAATATATTTTTAGGAAAAGATACATTCATAGTATTGTATTAAAATGTCAACTGCATTCATGTTTACATTTTTTTAAATGTTTTTTTAAATGTATTTATACAATCATACTGCTTTTTACATCCTGTATTAATTAATAATGACTTTCGTAACGTCATTGGTTAATTAACTAATTTCATAGGGTAGAGGAAGTATAACTGTAATGGTTCTAACAGTCAGTCTGCATCTGATGAAGTAATTGGAAACTAAAATGTATTGTGTAGGAGATGTTTAGGTGTGATTTATATGTGTTTGTATTAAAGTCTTGATTTGGCACTTCAGCATTTGGTCTTCGATCCTTTGTTGGTACCTTTGGATGTTTTTTTGAGTTATTTTTGGTGCCTTGGTGAACTTTGCTGTGTTTTCAACTAAACAGTCATACCCTATAAATACTTCCTCAGCCCCTATTAAGACCCTGTTTTGACTTATCAGATGACCTGCAGGTGCAGTCCAAGTTTGTTTTCTTTAATGACACTACAGAGTTTCCCAGTTATGTATTAAGACAGCAGGTTTTACGTGCACTTCATTGTTCCAAAATGTTCTAAATTAAGGCATGCTGCAAGTGCAGAATGAGTTAAAAGCAAACATCTGGCAGAAGGGAGTACTGTACTGGCTCTGGCAGTTGATACAAATTATTTCCTTTCAGATATGTATGGTTCTGATATTTTCTGCGCATGTTATCAGCCTGTGCATCTTGTTTGTACCCTGAAAAGACGTAGATGGAGGAGACGAGTCCCCCTGTGCCCTGAGTCGGGAAGCCCGTCCGAGGACGGAAGGGAGTAGGTGCGCATCTGGCCCACCCCCGCCCCCCGAAGGCTGTCGGTGGTACTGCCATCAGGCTGCCCTCCCAGGGCGAAGCCCGATGCCCTCCAGGTTCCCGCGCGCTGGGGTCACATTGGCCATCCTCCTCCGCCACCCAGAGTCTGCTGGCTGTGAGGAGCGGGGGCCAGGGAAGGACAGGCGTCCGTCTGTCCCTGAGGCCGCCCCACTCCCACTCGCGACCACACTTGGAAAGCGACCTCAGATCAGACATGGCAACCCACCAAATTTAAGCATATTACTAAGTGGAGGAAAAGAAGCTAACCAGGATTCCCTCAGTAACGGCGAGTGAAGTGGGGAGAGCCCAGTGCGGAATCCCTGGCCGGGCGACGGGCGCAGGGAAATGTGGAGTACGGAAGTCCGTCTCCCCGGCGCCACCCAGGGGGCCCAAGTCCTTGTGATTGAGGCTCAGTCTGTGGATGGTGTGAGGCCAGTAGCGGCCCCTGGTGCAGTGTGATCAGGTCTTCCCAGAGTCGGGTTGTTTGTGAATGCAGCCCAAAGCGGGTAGTAAACTCCATCAAAGGCTAAACATCGGCACAAGACTGATAGTGGACAAGTGCCATAAGGGAAAGTTGAAAAGAACTTTGAAGAGAGAGTTCAAGAGGGTATGAAACCTGTTCAGAGGTAAACTGGTTGGGTCCGCCC